>NC_134365.1:6888285-7191315 GCF_035582795.1 Mycteria americana | reverse complement strand
TCTTTCCTATAGATGTTCAGTACCTCTTTCCTAAAACCAACATTTTAGCTTCTTTGAAGAAAAGATTTCAAAAAAGGTTGCAAAAATCTTTCTTTAGCACATTTTTGGCTTAAAATACTGTCTTGCCAGGTCTGTTATTATAGGTGCTTATCACTCTGAGGTAACATTTGCTTTTTGTTTCAATTGCTTGCTTTTAGTGTTACTACTGGTAGCGGCTCAATTTCTGTGGTTACAGGTGGCCATACTCTGAAATGGCTCCTGCGTGAACCATCTTAAGCCTCCACACTGAGTCAGAGAAGGATCAAAAGTGGCAGAGAGGAAAATGAAACAGAGGGCACAGATCACCTCTGTCTCAGCTGTGTAGGAGCACAATTGTACAACAGGACTGAAGGTTGTCTAGTGGAAAAGGCATTGAATCATGACTGACAGGGATGACTGCTCTGAGTGGAGTCTTCGTAGTAAAAACTGATGAAGCAGTTAAATTACATCTTCCGCTCAGTCTGCTGGTGAGAGTTGTCCAGAAGCTGCCTGGCGCAAAGCTGACATAACCTCTACTCCATTACCACCGGCTCCTGGAGGTTTAGCGTGGGCTGGACCCCGCTTGTCACCTTGCACGCTTATCAGTGTGCTTGTTGACCTAGTTGGGTTCACTGCATTCCAGAGCTGGTCATTGAATGTTGTTTATTTGAATTCCTCTGCAGCTTCAGCCCAGCCCGGTATACTGGCTCTTTTGATGTTTGAAGTTATAGGCTTCCCTCACTGTGGTGGCTTTGAACAATGTAATTGCTCCCCACCCTTTTTCTACAGTATGGGAATTGGGGCAGGATAGGTTAATTCAGGCTGATAACCAGCGTTCCCTGAAATTCCAAATATTATTAATGGTATCATTATGGGTGATCATGCTTTCTTACTTTCCACGAAGCCAGGTGTAAAGCTGAAGCTCAGATAAAGAGACACCTGGCATTTGTATTCTTTAATATTTACAATAGTCTAATGATTACCATTGCAGACTCATGCAAAGTGTTCACCTGCCCTGAGGGATGGAATGACTTGGCAGAATATCTGCATTATAGTTGGAATATTGTTCCTGCTGGGAGAAGACTTAAGAGAATATTTTTACTTTTCAACAGCTCCTGCTGTGCCTTGGCATTTACAGTCCATCTGTAAAGGACTAACACCTTCAGCAGTTTTCTTCTCTACCCAGCAGACTCTGGGCCAGCAGCGTGACAAGTGCATCAGTTCATCACCAAGCTGTGAGTAGCACAGTGGATTAGTTTTTATCATTCACTGCTTTTAGTGTGTCACAGAGAACTTTATAACTTCCTTTGTAGATGGGGAAATTGAGTCACAGAGAGAAGAGGTGGTGTCAGTTCACCTGTTAAGGAGGGTGGAAGAGGCGACACTGAGATCCTAGCTGGCTGAACTCTGGCTGGGAGACCCATCCTCTGGTTTGCTACCTATTCCTGAAAATCTGAGGCATGAAGGCATGATTGTCACACTTTGCTCACCTCTTCTGCCTGGCTTGCCGATCCAGTCTCCTGGAAGGTCTTTGTGAATCACTTGTTTCCTCCAGAACCTCCTACCAATCTACACAAACTCATTTATATCTAAAATTAAAACTCCCTAGGAAAGCCAGAACAGCTAGGCTTTCCCAAACTGTGCTCTGCTGAATGGTCCAGGTCCCCAAACACATCTGTATTTCTTACAGGTGTATTTCTTAAAGCAGAACAGGGCCTCCTCTTGCTTTCAAAGATCTTCCTAGAATTTGGTACCGAGTTGCCCGTCTTGACTATCGGATTGCAACTGGTCCTCCAATGTAATCAGTGAGGATGCAGAGACAGGGGCTGCAGGGGAAGTAGGAGAGAAGAGAGTTGAGACTCATGACTTGCATGACTTGCATGACTTCCAGGAGCACTTTCTCACACATGTTGTTCAGAGAGCTGCCTGTTTAAACCAGGAGCTCATTCCCAGTGAGCAGTCAAGTAGAAAAACAACACTGGCAGAACTGGCCTAATGCATTAACCAGGAATTGCTTCAAGATGTGAGCTGTTATTGCCCTCTGCTGACAGTTTGGTATATAGTGCCATCATTTAAAAAATTATGTATTTTCTGCTGTACCGCAAACAAGGATTTCTGAGGATCTGTAGTAAACGGAAGGAATCTCCTTCAGACAGAGATTTTTGAGGTTTATTGCTTGATTTTTTAATGTCTTTCTCACTGTTGTAACTTAGATGCTACATATCAATCATGCCTCATCAAAGATGAGTCCAGTCTAAGCTGTTGTGCAAGGCACTGAGTGTACACATAGCGAGAGCCAATTTTCCCCTGGAGAGCTTGTGGTCTACAGAGACAAGACAGATAAAGAATAGCGAAAAAAAGAATGATCAGCCCCATTTTACATGTAGGTCACTGAGATACCGAAAGATCTAGCTAAGCCCACAAAAAGACAGCTCTATTACCCTGCCTGGAAGCTGTGGTCAGATGAATTCAAAGCAGAAATAAGCCACAAGTTCTGACTGCAAGGAGAATGGATCACACTGTTGGCATGTTCTTTTTTTACTTCTTTTTTTTTTTTCTTTTTTTCTTCACAAAGTTACATAATTCCTTAGCTCAACCAAAGTTGCAATTCAGTCAAATGCTGTATGGGGGTAAGCAGGCCAAGAAGAAATGACCTATGATAAATAGGAGGTTGGACTTGACAGTCACATTTCTTTTCTGCCTCTATCAGCTTGCCCAAGGTCACACTGGAGTTTTGTGAGAAAGCCAGGAAGTGAATCCAGCAGTTTTTTATTTTTGGTCCAGGGCTTTAAAATCTTTTTTCCTCTTGTTTACATTTCAGAATTATCCAACAAATGGCTTATAGGAATGCATTTAAATATTATAGTGATGAATGGGACAGAAAGGTCTAGGACATTTTAACAGGTTTTTTTAGCCTATGAACTGTTACTGAGCTCTTTACCAGGACTTTTGCTGCAGTAAATTTACTGTTTGGATTTTGCTAGTTTGGTAGTTATGACTGCTGAATAAATTGGTGTTGCATTTCAACCATCCAGTGCCTCCTAAAGGTTTGAGGCTGTCCATGGAAATATTCCTGGATTGTCTGCTCTGAATAAATGCTCACGTGGAAAAAGACTAAAAGCTTACAGGAATATCCACAGACAGCAAACAAAAAGGACTGTTATCTTTGACAACTTCCATTTACCATGCTGGAAGTACTTACCATGGTAAGTACTAAGTGTTTTTTCACAGGCTATTTATCGAACATACATAAAATTATACATGCTCCTTTTCTGGGTTAAGTAAAGGTGGCCCATCCACCTAGCTAAAGACCAGTAATTAATGTCTTTTGGCAGGATAGATGACACGTTGTGATTCCGAGCCCGTAACATCCCTACATACTACCAGTACCTTAACACAAGCTTTTGTCACCCTTGACACCCTTGTTGCCATTTTTGTCACCATTGGCACTCCTGGCGGCGTCCGGCTCCCGCCTTAGATAGATAGATTGAAAGAATCAGTTTATTAACAATTCATTAAATGATACAATTACAATTCAATAGTTCATTAAGATCTTACAATAGTCTGTGCTTGACTAACACATATATGTACAATGTCCACTGAAGAAAAATAGCACCTGATTCGAAAAATGATGAGTGATATTTTCCTTTCGGGAAGTGGAGAGTCCCAATTCTGTTAACAACTCATAATTGCTTGGATACCATTTTCCATGTGCCCCTAACGGAAATCCTACAAATTTGATAGTATCGGTATTCAACAGTTCTTGAATTTGATCTTTTAGGTGTTGGTATTTCTTAACTTTCTCTACTGCTGCATCAGCCAATGATGTTAGTTTACTCTCATACCTCACTGTGATGTCAACTTCTAGGGCCTGATCCTCCTTAACAAATAGTAAGTCCGGTGTAAAAGGATAAAAGTCTACTCTTGCTGCCAGACAAATGCTATTCCCCAACTCAAGCAGCAGAGGCTTCTGATTTCAGCAATTAAAACCAGTTTCCAAGCCCAACTATGGGGAGGAGACATCATAATTTAAATTCCTGAACTGTAGTGGTGTCACTGTGTGAAGTAGGTTATAGCAATAATAATAGCAACAACGATAATAAGTAATAATATTGATAATTAATAATAACCTCAGGCTAATGAATAAGGGGCTCATTGTCCTTGCATGAATATTCTTGCTGATCCCAAGGAAAAAGGGGTCAACTAGGTCAGTTTTCCAGTCATCTGCATGGGTGTTCTGGAAAGCACCTCAGTATTTCTCCTGCAGGGCCTTCTTTCAGACAACCAAATTCTCTCATTACTCTGCTCTTTCATCTCTTACATCTCTTTCATTTCTTACAGGTTTTGCATTAAAACCTGATGCTTTCCCCCACTCCAGTATTTATGGCAGTGTTACCAGTTGTTAAACTGTGATATGTGGTATTTGGTAAAGCTTTCCAGATTTGTGTATGTCGTGGTTTAGCCCCCGCCGGCAACTAAGCACCACGCAGCCGCTAGCTCACTCCCCCCCGGTGGGATGGGGGAGAGAACCGGAAGAGCAAAAGTAAGAAAACTCGAGGGTTGACAGTTTAATAGGGAAAGCAAAAGCCACGCACACAAGCAAAGCAAAACAAGGAATTCATTCACTCCTTCCCATGGGCAGGCAGGTGTTCAGCCATCTCCAGGAAAGCAGGGCTCCATCACGCGTAATGGTTACTTGGGAAGACAAACGCCATCACTCCGAACGTCCCCCCCTTCCTTCTTCTTCCCCAGCTTTATATACTGAGCATGACGTCATGTGGTATGGAATGTCTCTTTGGTCAGTTTGGATCAGCTGTCCTGGCTGTGCCCCCTTCCAGCTTCTTCTGCACCTGGCAGAGCACGGGAAGCTGAAAAGTCCTTGACTAGTGCAGCAACAACTAAAACATCTCTGTATTAACACTGTTTTCAGCACAAATCCAAAACATAGCCCCATACCAGCCACTATAAAGAAAATTAACTCTATCATCTCAGCTGAAACCAGGACAGTGTACTTATATAGGAATCTCCACGTTCATTAAAAAAAAAGCAACTCTCAAGGAGGGAGAGAAAAAAATGGAATAATAGTTCTGACTTCACACTAAGGACTCAAAAACAAAAAAGGCAAGAAAAAGCACTCTAATTTTAAAATATTTTTAACCTAATCTAGTGAGGTCTTGATAGAGAAGGGAGACTAATGCAGAAGTATTCGCCATGTCTATATTTATACTAGATCCTAACACTCAGAACAGAGATTTTTGTTACAGGATTAACTCCCTTAAACAACAGATGATAAAGTTTTAATGGCATGAAGGGTATATTTCATTAAACAGGTACAAGAAACAAAATATTCATATCTAGACTGAAGACCATATTAGGAGAATAACTTCATGTGTTGATTTGCTTTCTCCTTTCCCCCATGTTCTATATATGTTTTACTAATCCTTTATTGTTTCTTTCCAGAAGCATGACTCGGTGCCTACACTGAGAATGATTTTGGGCCAGGAAGTGGAGAAGACCAGAGCAGGTATATATATCACATTATCCTTGATGTTGACAGTGCAGAGTTGACAAGGAAAACATCGCTCATCTTTCCAAAAATGATTTCATCCACTGTAATTGTTTATAGGAGGACAGATCTGGAACAAAACCTGAGTGCCACTTTGGAAGACTTAACGCGTTCTGTGTCATCAGCAGCTGAGGCAGCCTGAATGTCAACATTCTCTTATTGCAGTTAATTTGTCCTTAAAAGCTCCTTCAGAAAGCAGACTACGGTTGGAGCTTCCGCTCTCTTAGACATAGCCCATTACATCAGACCCCACTGACATAAGGCTCTAATGGGCCAAGTTGCAGATAGTCTAAGATATTGCCATCCATATTGTTTCTGCCTTTCCAGGAGGTGACTTTCCTTCAGCAGAACCAGTGGATAAGATCAATACCTCCATCTGTATTCAGTCCCACAGGTGAACTTGCACTGCTATGAAAGTTAGCTTAAAGAGTTAGTTGTGTTTTGATCTAGGCTACAGGAATGTTTCTTATTTTCAGTTAACTCCACAGTGTTACAAGTTTTGGTTTCGGCAGGCTGAAAACACTGTCCTACCTAAGGAGGGAAAATTAAAGTCTCTTGTATTAAGTAGCTATGAACAACAGTCATTAATCAAATCCATGAATCTGGCTTAAATTTTAGTAGTACAAATTCAATTTGTTATTTTATCATCTAGTTTTGTTTTCAATTTTTTCTCTATAACAAACATAATCAATAATATATACAATAATCCTGTGATGCTCCCGTTATCCCAACTCCAAGATACAAATATTTAGAGTAACCATTAACGTTTTAAAAGTCGTATTGTGAAAATTACTACAGTTGGCCACATCAAAGCTTAATGAATGATTTTCCCCTTTCCAAATACACAATGGTATTAGGGGTACAGTTCTACTATTTTCTTTTTATAAAATCTATGGGTTTGACAAAAATGATTCCTAATATTGAACAACAAGCAGCCAGGAAATAGGACATCATACAGTGGAGAGTGAGAAAGGTATAGCTCTGATGTTTTTTTCCCTCCTTTGCGAGTGTAAAACAGGATGGGGATGCGTTACTCAGTGGCTAAATTCAGAATTAGTATAATCGAGGTGCAATGCCAGTGAAATCAAGACAAATGAATCCTACTCATTGCAGTATAAGATTTGTCCTATAGCTTTAGGTCTTCATGGAAATTTAACCATTTGTCTATTCTCCTCATCGCTTAGAGAAGGCAGACATAATTTCCATGAGATTATTTAAATGTAGAATTATTAGAAAATTTTGCAGCTACAGAGATAGATGGGTTTTACATAAAATCTCTGCTCTTTGTAGCAACCCAGTGTGATATTGAGCAAGATAATGGTCAGAAAGAACATTGCCAGGCTCCTAATGAGAAACTGTTGACAGTAAAATTACCCCAACATTCATCAAAAAGCCAATAAATGTCAAGCATGGGGCCTTTGATGCAGTAGCTCATAATTCCTGTTTAGAAGCCTTTGCAGTCTCTTCAGGGTATGCAATCATCCTACATTTCTGCTGATTTTACTGAAAACTTTCTTGCTGAAGAAGTACAAGGAGCAGGTGTCGGCATTCTGAATGCCACTGTTACAGTGCCATTGGCTCACCGTGAGACCTCGGGCAGAGCACATTTGGCCTCCATTTCCCCATCTGCAATACAGGAATGACAATACAGGAATTATCCAAAGGCAATTCTGTGAAGGACAGAGTGTTGCCATCCAAATTCTCAGAAATCATGAGCTAGACAGTAAAAACTATGATGCTGACTTTTGCTAATGAGTTAGTAATGTATTTTTAATGTTAACTACGTCCAGCTTTTTGTGCCTTTGTAGTACATATTTTCAAGTTTCTCCTCCACAGCTACGGGAGATTATTACTTCAGACCAACGCAAAACTAAATCTTACCCAGTCTGCTGAATTCTGGGGTTGGGTGGCCTTAAGAAAACCACATGAAGTTTATATAAAGTCCCATTCTGTTCTTCATCTCTGTGGAACATGGAAGGTGTAAATATCTTGCCCATCAGCTGAGTCCTTTGTTTAACTCTATCTTCAGCATATATCCCCTAAATGATGTGGTGAGGCAGACTGTTGCCTGGTCCATGAATTAGGAACAACCTTGTGCCGAGTGTTACTCTAGCTACTGCTGCACCCCAGCTTGTTTGTTTGCCTTGTTCATGAGGGGAGCCTGAAGCTATGATATAAGCTGAGGATATGATCATATCCTCCAGATTTTGCCTATGTATATTTTCAAAAATTTCCAGGTAAAGGCTCAAAGCCATTCTTCTAAGGCCTCCATGGACTCTGAGGTCAGTGGCTGGATAGTTCATTACATTCATACTGGCAATTCCTTGCTTGCGTTTTCTCGACCAGTTTCCGTTCCAGCTGTTCCAATGTATATGAACAGAAAAGGTGTCCCTGTCTGGCATTTGCAGTGATAAGATATACCCTAGAGGCTGTATGCAGATGGAGTTGTACTTAGTTTACAGAGAAGGCTGAGTGTATGCCACATGCTATTAGGGCCACTTGAAACTAGGCTAATTACCTGGCAGACATCGCTGCAGAGCAGATTCTTTAATGAAAATGAATGGGATGACAAGGGATAGACTCCTTGCTATTTTGGGACAAACTCTCTCCTCAGGCAGCAGATAGCCACAGCGGTAAGGCTCCCAATCTATCATTTGGCTTGCTGTTTCTTGGCTGTAGAACTTAATTAACAATTCTGGAACCGGTCTGTTTCCCAGGAATAGCCTGTAAATCTGTTAAATTAAACAATAGAGGCAGATGTGGGCAAAAATAAAAATCCCACACAAGTCAGAAATGAAAAATTATGTTGCTTTGTCAATCCACAGGGGCCAGTACAGGAATGTTCTAAAACCTTCTGAAGCTTTTCTGTCTAGTGGTTCAAACAAGAGGGAAACGTTCCTGTGGATGCCACCATTTTTGGAACTGATGATTACTAATTACATAATTACTTTATTGCATGAAACAGTACAAACAAATACTGTGAAAACTGAGTTAAAACATAAATATTTTTTCTCTTCAAGATCTGAAAGTACAACACAAACATTTGTCATACCTGTGAATTAGACTGAAGAAGACCATGGGCCTAGAAAAGTGGTGTTCTTCAGGATCTTGAACTCAGTTGTCCAGAGCGCTGTGCTTCCTCACCTTCCACAGATTTGAACTGTGAAGGAGCTTCAGGCATTGTGGGGTTTGGTCTTTTACAGGGAAACCCAAGGATAAGGTAACACCCCTACCCTCTGCCTATCATATAAACAACCAGAACACCAGTTTTGATAGTTAACTTCCCTTCCCATCACCATTTTGTCTTGCTAAAGTATGCCCGTTCTTAACTTTACATAGCACTTCCATTAATGTCAGTCTGCTCACAGTGATAATGCTAAGGATACCTATGTAGTATTAGTTTGTTATGAGGCCATTCAAATTCAATGAATCCACCTGCAGGCATAAGATGACCAAAATTTGATTCCACTGCAGTATAACTATTTAAAATGAAGTAATTATTCTTTAAAAATGCAGATTTTTTTTTCTTCAAAAATTATAACCAGGAGTTAATAATAATGCCAAACCCCATCTTGTGTAGATGGCAATCAATTGCAGGAGAATTTCTAAATATCTGAACAATGTGCTCATCTAAACTATCACTCATGTTTTAAGATGGCCAGTGAAACCATTTTATTACTGCAGTTAGTTGGAAAGAGCACTATTCTGCAAAAATCAGATAATGTACTTATTTCTAAAAGCCTGGAACAAAAGAGCCAGTAGAGATTTGCTGAGTAGTTGCAAGATAGCCATTAAATATAAATATTTTTAAAAACAATTTACTCTTTCCTAATGCTTTTAGAGCAGCATGTGGGAACAGAGTCTAAGTGCAGCATCTTACTGCATTAAAAAGGACATGATGAAGGTTATTGGGCTCCAGATTTAACCCTTCTATCTCTTAACTGCTGGTAACAGTTCCTAACCTATATAAACTATGTGAGTTTATATAAAACTTACCCATCTTTCCTAGTGGTAACAGTACCAGTTTATATTTTTAAAACAACTATTCCCAATGATTCACACTTTCCACATTCCTATAGAAACAAACTGTTTTTAATGGTGAATTCAAGTTTAAGTTTCCATTCCTCAAATTAAAAATAGCAGAACTGGAAATTGCTTTCTCCTCATCCTGAGTATGCATTGGAGATGGAAAAGGGAATTGCTTTGTGGGGCTATATACGTATAAATGATACGAGTATTTATCTCACTGGTTTGAATGAAAATGTGTAGGCCAGTTAGAAAGAAAAGAGGCTGATTTTTGCTTCAAACTATCCAGGTCTTGCACCAGTATAAGGAATAACAGAATTTAATTCTGCTACTGAGGAAGTAAAGTAATTCAACCCCTTGATCCCAGCAGCACACCTGACAGAGTACAGCCCATTGCTACTATGTGGGAGGCAGACTGACTGAACCATGACACCAGTTCTCATAACGGGGTGGGAACAAGGCTGACACTACCAACAATGGCCTTTGCAAGGTGGTCCTCAAGTTTAGGTCATTCTGAAGTAGACCTGCAGCAACTGCATCGCAGAGCACTTGGCCTGGCCTTCCTCTACCTCCATCCAGCACCTTCATGGCCCAAAGACAAAAGTGCTGACTTTTCATTGCAGCAGTTTTTCAGTTCAAAGTACCCAAAATAACAGGCAGGCCTGCTAGCAGGGCGTTTTGTAGCATGATGCTGAGGATGCTCAGGAGTGTTAGGCAAGGCTTACGGGGATAGTATCAGGGCATTGTGAAGGGCAGAGCAAGCCAAAGCTCATGGGCACTCATCCATACTGCCTAGGAGTAACTGAACCCTGGCGAGAACTGTCCCAGGACTTTATTGGGTATCTGATTCACTCTGGAGGAGAACTGAGGAATGAACGAACTCTCATACAGGCAGGGAACCAAGGACACAGGAGCAAACATACCTTAAAAACGTCTTTCTTGATTTGTGATACTTCTACATTTGGAGTTTTAGTAGCTGTATAGGTAGGACTCATCTGATCTAACTTAAGACATCTAAGCCTGAGCTAAGCACTTTAGGCTACTTTTACTGTCAACAAAGGAAAAAAGGCCCATCCATACAGTGATTCACCTGGTCTTTCTTAGATGCCTACTTACGGATGAAATGGATAAGCCTTCATGAATTGGCCATGTGAAACTTAAGAAAAAATGTCTTTGCTGAGATGCCATCCCATGTTGATCACCATGGATTGATACCGAGGCTCCTATCATTCAGTATCGTCATCAATACATCCTCAGCAAATTTACAGATGATGCGAAACTGGGGGAATGGCTGACACACCAAATGGCCTGACTTCAATCCAAAAGAACCATAACCTAAGGAGAAAATGCAAGGTCCTGCACCTGGGGAAGAATAACGCCAAGCACCAGTACAAGCTAGGAGCTGACTGGCAGAGCAGCAGTCCTGCTGAAACCAGGCTTACAGTGAATGCCCAACTGAATACCAGCCAACAGTGCACTCTCATCACAAATAAGACAAAATGCATACTGAGCAATACTGACTGGCTGAAAGTGGCCAGCAGATAGAGGGAATACTTTGTTCTCCTCTGCTCAGCACTGGTGAGGCCATATTTGGAATACAGTCCAGTTTTGGCATAACCAGTACAAAAGGGATGTGGAGAAACTGGAATTGGTCCACTGGAGGGCTGCTAAGCTGGTTACCTAGAGAACATGACCTACAAGGAGAATGAAGGAAGCTAGACTTGTTCAGTCTGGCACAGAGGAGTGGTCTAACTGCAGGCTGTGACTGCTTGAAGAGAGTTACAAAGATAATGGAGCTAAAGTTTTCTCAATTATGTCAGATAATGTAACAAGGGGCAATGGCCAAAAAAATGCTGCTTCCAGGCTCAGACAGGACATTAAGAAAAAATACTTCACCAGGAGGTTGCACAGCGCTACAACAGCTTACCCAGAGGAGGAGGTGAATCCCTGTTGTTGGAGGTTGTCAAGACCATAAATCCCTGGCTGAGCTGCTCCAGTGTTGGTAAAAGCCCAGCTCTGAGCACAAGGATGGACTTTCCAACAAACACATCGAAGATTCTGCGATAAACTGAAGACATACAGCCTGAAAATTACAGCTGGGTCAAAACAGCGCCAGGTGAGACTGCTGAAGTCCACAGTGAGTGGCTTTTGCAGTGTGCCCCTTGTGAAACTAAACACCCCCAAGCCATGCTCAGCCTCACTGGAGTCAACAGCAAAATTCTCTAGAGCTGGGACACGTGCTTGAACTGATGGTGGAAAAACAGGATTTGCTGAGGGAGGCAAACTAGTAATACCTACAGCTTATAAGCAGATGTATTCATAAGGAGCAATGGACTACTGTTACAGGCTTTTGTCTGTAACATATAAACAGTACTGGAATCCATTATGATAGGTACTACCATCATCTCTGGAATGTGTCCAAGCCCTTAATTCTCTATTAATAACAATAAATGGAAATTCTCAGCCAGAACTATGGGGACAGGTACCGAACAGGGTGATCTGAGCTCTCTTCCAGTCCCTGTGATTCCCTAAGTAACCTGGGACAGATTAAACTGATTTTTGCAGCACAGCGTTCCTTCTAAAACCATAGATTAAATTCATTGCTGAAAAAACCCATTTGGTTTGATTTTTCTTAACATTTATTATATACTTAGAATACATTTATTGTGTCTTTGGCATAGGTAAGAAGAGAAATTTAACTTTCAGTAAGAACAAAAATACAGTTCCCAAAGGCAACTGTGTGAAGAATCCTAAAGCACAGCTAAGCTTAGCTTAGAAACAGGATTCATTTCTTCTCATCCTGAGAGTGTGACCAGACAGGCTTACGTTTCTGAATAAAGGCTTCAATACCTTCCTGCCCATCTCTCAAAGTCAAATTGTCTACCATGACCTGAGTAGTCATTTTGTAAGCAGTATCAAGGTCTTGTGTCATCTGTCTGTAAAAGGTGGCTTTCCCCAACGCCAGGACGGATTTGCTGCTTTCGCATATCTTCTGAGAGATTTTCACGGTCTCTTCTTCCAGCTTGTCTTCTGGTACCACCTTGCTGACAAGCCCGTGCATTAATGCTTCTTGGGCAGAAAGAGGTTCACCCGTGAAAAGCATCTCTAATGCCACCTGAACAAGGAAAAATATTATATTAAGTCAATTCAACTGCCTTATTACTTTGGTTTGTTTGGGGAATTTCAGCTTCCGCCTTCAAGTACAAGTTACTCTTTTGACAAATATAAGATTTAAATCTTTTGGCCTTTTAAACTGCCACGGAAGTGTTAAGAGGTTTCAGCAAAGAGAAGGACTGGGTCTAAAGCTGGCCTTTTTTCAAACCTGCCCACTGACTGCAGCTGTCCTAGGCTGACACCTCTGGGTTTCTTTTCAAAAGCCCAGAATCTCCAGTGATTGCAGTAGGAATTAAGAGAGATGTGGATGGTCCACAATGTCAGATGACTGAACTCAGTATTTTAAGCTGGGCATATAATGATAAATAAAGACTTAACTATGTCAATTTGTAGTTTACACATTGCCAATGTGTAGTTTAAACCTGCCTTAGTTTGGTCGGGGTGTTTTTAAATATGTCCTTCTTATAGCTGCATCGATTTCAGTCTCCTGCTGCTTCCAGCATCTTGTACATCAGGTTTCAAATTAAAAAATCCCACGAATACTCAGTGACTATTCAATGTTACATATCAATAAGAATTTTTTTCCATGACTCCTTACGCAATTGACCAATGCCCTGAATCGTAAGAGCTGATTATCCTCATTAGTAGCTTTGCTCTGGTAGCTACAAACAATGGCAACATTTCATTTGATAAAAGGTAAAATCAGTAATCCTGTAGGGATTATTCTTGCTACTTTGAAAAGTGGCACAGAGAAAAGTATATCCCACACATTTTAAAAAGGTAATCATAAACCCCAGGAATTCTAATTCAGAAACAGTTATACTGTACACTAGAGCACACTTGGAAAAAAACCAGACTATATTTGAACAGGATGGCCTTACAGATGGGAAATTTAAAGCTGAAGCTCTTACCGAGCAATTGGACTTGTGCAGTTAAGTCCTTGCCTCTCAGCAGAGCCCTGCTGGGCTTGGAGAGTCTGTCCGCGTGAATCCAGCTGGATCAGAACTTAAAATTTCTTTTCTCAGTTACAGAAGCCTTACAGATCATACTATTGTTTATGCAGTGAGAGATGTGTAGTCACAATCAGTAGGAAATAAAGCAGGAAGAAGGTATAGGAGGGTTTTAGATGCTATTTAAAGCATCTTGATCTACACCCAGGCAGATCATGCTGGCAGTGAAATGTCACTGCCTGGTGAGAACTGATAGCTCGGTGGGACTGATATCCTGAACTTGCAGGGGTTTCCTCATCAGGGGACAACATTATTGTCTAAAGCACAGAGCTGTCTGTTGGAAAGGAAAGGGATTGCTGAGCTGGTGTGCTGCTGATAGAAGTTCATGCTGGTTGGAATCGCATCAGTAGGAAGCTGCTTTCCCTAAACAGAGTTCATCCCTTTATTATTTTTCCCAGTCCAAAGAATTATGAAGATGTCTTTTGCAATGAAGTATTTTGAACGTTGTACTGCAGGAAAATAAAGTTTAGGCAATGGAACTAAAACTCCTAGCAGGGGAACCTACTTCTTGCAAAATTACAAAGAGTATCTGAGAAGGAAGCCTACCTTTCTTGGAAGAGATCTGCCCAAGGCCACAGCTGGTGTGGAGCAAAACAGTCCGATGTTTACTCCAGGAGTAGCAAATTGAGATTTCTCACTCGCCACTGCAATGTCACAGCTTGCCACAAGCTGACAGCCTGCTGCTGTAGCTAAGCCATTTACTTGGGCAATCACTGGTACTGGAAGTTTCTGGATTAAAGTCATAACCTTCACGCACAAAAAAAAGTGGTAAGTTAGTCCCTGAAGTTTAAGCAGTGGCTGTTCTAAAACTTGCAATTGCTTCACACACCTGATGTGTGCATTTTTCAGCTTTATTAATTGGAGTTTAGTAAAAGAAGTAAGCTCTCTGCAAAACCTGTTTTAATGCACAAGACCACTGCTGTTCCAGTAGCTGCTCAGTTGTGTTTATGTAGCATGAGTAGGTCCTGCTAACTCCAGTGGAAATGGAAAACACAAGAATGAAAGGCAGAAACACTTTTTATCAGATCTGCATGGAGCTTGGGTGCCGCTGCACTGCAGGTCTAGTGTTCCTGGCTGTGGGAAGATGTGTATCCAAGATATGCCATCCCCCCCTTCATAATGGAAAACTGACTTAATAAAAGCCTCTGTCCCAAGAAATTAAACCAGCTTATTGCGGGTTTCTGCAAGATCTCACCCAAACACAATCACTGGATGTCTTTCTAGGCTTACTCTGCATTCCAGGGAGAGACTTACCCGCCAGGAAACAATTTTTCCTGCTTGCATTAGACATAAGATGTGAAAACACACTCACTCTCTCATTTTTTCTCTCTCTCTCTGATAATTCTTGAAGGTTGGACATCCAACTTCAGATAGCTGAAGTTAAGAAAGATGAATTTGCCTTAACTTTTCTAACTCCACACAGTGGAGTTCTCCTTCCACACAGTGGGAATCAACAAACTCACAAAATTTTAATGCCTGAAGACAGAAAATGCTAGTTAAATGATTACAGTCCTTATCTGGATAAAAAAAAATCTCATATTGGCACAGTGTGGCAAGATAACAAATTTTCATTTACTACTTCAATTTCTCCAGTAGATGAAGTCTAGCAAATTTTATGTTGCTTAGGTAAAACTACCTACATTCAGTTTTGAATTTGATCAGTCTTTCTTTCTGTTCTTCTATCTTTGCTTAAACACAGTTTTTCAGTGGATCTTGAGAAGCCGACAACAAAAGTGTAACAATACTTGCATCTGTGCAGACGAACAGCTACAAAGTACTCTTGTGGTTATAAAAATTCAAAGTCAACTGCTTCTCCGAAAACCCCCCTGGTACTTATGGTTTTGTATTTGAAAAGCCACTGGGGAAGTGATCTTCTCAGCTGTCTCAAACTTGTATGTGGAGAGTCCTTAGCTCCTGGATGCTGCATTATATACTGTTGCTAACATTGTTACATGCATGAGGAAACAGAGGTATAGCAGCTGAGATGATCTCCTTAAGATTACCAGTCATAGACAGATGTAGAAGCCAAGGTTCCTAAAAACCAGTCCAATGCTCTGGACCCCCTAGTCCACAATGCTGTAGGCATGTCATTTAGGGTAGGATCCATTCTACTTAAGTACTGAAATTGAGGAAGACACAATCCCATTTTGGAAGCCCTCAAAAGTACCTTTCTCTCTCTCTTGACCAAAAAAAGGCAAAAGTGAATTATTCTACCAGACAACTAAAATTTAGGTATTAGTTAGGATCCTAAATAAAGCCTAAATTAATTTCTCTATTTCTGTAAAGTGCCATTATTATTTAACAGTAAGACCTTCTTCCTCCATGGGGATAATAGTGAGTTGTGATTTATGAGACACTTAAATCCCTTTAGGATACTCAGGTAGAGAGTTTAAAGCATTTATCATTACCATGAACATCAGAAAAGGGATCACTTCAAGTGTCATTTCATTTCTTATACTTAATTTCTTCCTCAACTTGCTTTGCCAATTTCACAGAGGCATTTAGGTTGGCAGTGACCTCTTGAGATCATTGAGTCCAACCCCTCTACTCAAGCAGGCTTGGGTAGAGCAGGTTGTCCAGGACAGCTGTGTTTTGAGTATCTCCCTATCTCTGAATTTCATGGTCTCAGAAATATTCATCTGAAATTGGTACATCATTTTTTTATTTGTAGTAAACTTACTAAACTTACTATACTTACTAAAGTTACTATACAGTAGTGCACCATTCTCACAAAGAAAGCTAGGCTTGTTTTTAACTCTAAATGCTGACATTCTGTTACTTTTTTGCTATTTCTCTTCATTAATCAAAGTTAAGCTTGCTATACTACTCATTAATCCTGAATATAGCCACAATGCTAGAAATACATACAGGACAATTTAAATTCTTCTGGTCCTTAAAGTGAGAAATTTACCAACTCTTGATTTCATGCTATATGGAATAAGTTTGACATTTTTTCTGCCTGATCTTTCCTATTCTGTGACCCGGAAGCTGCATGGTTCAGTTTTCCACTGACAACATACTGGTATTCTGCCCTGCAACTGCAAAATTAATACTAAACTACTGGCTGCTAAACTATTGGACCTCGGCTCCTTTCTGATGAAGGGACTAACCTGTCATTCAGTCATATTTATGCTTACCTCTTTGTGATCAGCATACCAAGATGAAATCCAGGCAAAGCTGCCAGGATAATTGCTTCATATTACACTGAAGGCCCTTCAGTGGTAACTTTTACACATGGCTTTTACAGCATTTGTTAAATATGGGCTTGACAATGTGTGTAGAGATCATCATTACTGGAGGAACCAGAACAAAAGGTTTCCAATTACTTTCTGTGGTCATGCTGAGCAGGATTAGGAGTCAAGTTCTAGTGCCGTTACAATCAGAGGGGTTTTTGCCATTCTCTCCAAAGGCTCCAGGATTCACTTTAACTTCCCGACCTCTGGGTCTGTGCCTTTGTAACAAGAACTTGTACGGTCTGCTGACTGGGCAACAACCACTGAGTCAGAGATGTACTCAGATCTTACTTTCACATTGTCTACTTGATGTTTAAGCCGGTCTTGAGCTATTAGCTAGATGCTGGGAAAGAACATCTGATCACAAGTGGTATGAAGGTGGTTATCCCTAGATATTCAGGAAAGACGTTGCCCAAATACTCAGCTGCAAGGAACACTGGCTAAACTAAGGAACATGCCAATGCCACTTTGGCATTCTAGCACTTGTATTTGCATGTAGAGAAATCCACGGAAAACATAATTTTACCAGGAACAGGTATTAAAATGGCAGAACAGCAAAAAGCAAGGAATCTGGAGCAACAGTCTGTGCTTTTGCTAGCAGATGAGTAATGCTGTCCCTCCTTAAACCAGTATCATTGCTTGCTCTTAATACCAGGCAAAAGGGGTGGCACTTAAGCAGAACTGCTTACCTCTGCACATATTTCAAATACTTGGGAATGATGCTTCACATCATCTTCACTTGACAGTTCCTTTAAATCATGGCCGGAACAAAATACAGGTCCTTCAGCTGCAAAGATTTTCAGGAAAAGGCAGTCTGAATTAATCAATAAACCAGGGGTAGTGACATATTAACATCCCAGCTAAAGGTATGTCAATGAGATGTCAATGGTCAAAAAGGAGCTTGGCGAGGGAGTTTTACAGCGAGTTCCGAAATATTGCCTTCTGGGTTTTGTAACATCTTTAAATTGCCACAATGCAACATCTAACCACAGTAACACCCATAAACATTTTTAAAGGCCTAGTTTTACTTCCATTCCAAGTTAATTCAGTTAAAAATAAGGCACTTCACACCTCTGAGCCCAGTTTCTTGTAAGGACTAAACAGCTCCTTGGTACAATGTAAACTACTCAGCTGGAGCAAGGATGGAGTGCTCTGCTCTCAGACTAACAGATACAGTTATTCCCTACTGATTGAACCCAGCATTAATGAGTAACTTTTACTAAATAAGCATCAAGATTTTTGTGTCATGGCATTCAAGGCCACAATGGAAAAAAAAAACAGAAAAAAGGTTGTTCTGTTAGAGGAGAACCAGAAGGGTTGTTGGGACATCTTTTCCTCCACTGCTAAAACTGTCATCTAGAGAATCCCCAAAAGCATGTCCGGGGTTTGGGCAGCAAAAGAACAGGTTTCTGTGGACCTGAGTTTTGGATTTGCTTGCCTCCAGTAGCAGCTAAGATCAAAACACTCTTTATGGGTACACTATCTTTACAATAGTTTTCCTTTGTCATGAGGATATCTGCCATAAGAATAAACCAATCTGATGCTTTTGAATCCTTCAGAACTTCTCAGATATTTGTATGGACATGACATTTCCAGCTACAACTATGCAGACACAACCTTACCTATGCATTTGTTTCTTACGGACCACATTATTGTGGCACAGTCTCTCCAGAAATAACCACACAATTAACATCAGTCAGCTCAAGGGATCAGCAATACATATCTGGAAATTAATCACATCTGCATTTGTGCTTCATTGAAGAAGAACACACTGCAAAGTCTCTGTTAAAGACTCAAAGCATTCCCTGAGAAGTCTTTTATTTTCTTGAGATTTCCTCTTTTGCATTCCATTCAGCAAGGGAATTGGAAATCAACAGGAACATGCAATTTCTTTTTAAACTAAAACAAACAAGCAAATGAAATCATGCTCGCAAACTCCCAGACTACTGTACTCCCAAAGAAGCAGCTGAAATGTTTCACAAAATTTGTAACTGCTGTGTGAAACGTTGAATATATATATTTAAACTTACCCCTGTGAAGTTAGCTTACTTCCACGCTCATGTGTATGTGCACAAGCACACAGTGTTTTCCTCTACGTACAGGAAATAGCAGCATCCTAAATTAATAAACCTATTTTTCCAAGATGTTTGGAAGCGGGGCAGGGGAAGATTATCTTAAAATACCAGGGGAAAAAAAGATGGCTTAAGAACAGCTCAAGTTTCATTATCTTTAAGAACTCTACAGGTTAATACCTCAATGGAAGAAAACTGTAATAGGCTCTCAGAGAGAATGTTTTACATCTGCAGGTTATGGGTGACTGCGGTATCGATATTATGGTCTCTCCTTCATCGGAGGGTTTTAAAAACAGTTTTGACAAACCAGTCGCAAAGATAATGAGGCTGATCCTGGCTTGGAGCAGGGGAACAGAGCACATGATTTGAAGAAACCTTGTGAGCCCTGTTTACCTGAACCATCTGTACCTGCCACCAAAGGCAACAAATGTCATACCAGCTCAGCCTGTTCCTGCACGAAAACCTGTATCTGGGAATGTTATTTCTTTAGTTTGATAACCATTAGAACCTGGCTTTTGTTCTCTTTAAAGGTTTCTTTACGTACAGTTTTTAAATCAATTATTTCATCGACTGATTGTTTTTACAAAAAGGAAAAGCCGATCGACTCTGTAAACACACTGCACAACCTGACTGAAATACTGACCTTTTGAAACGTGTTTCTACAGTGCTTCTTCTTACACAACTATCAACAAAAAATATAGCAAAACCCAAGCAAATTGTGAGTGCCGTGTTCAAGAAGGAGTAACTAAGTACGTGAGAGTGGAAACTGGGATGAGTATAAAAGAACAGCGTGAGAGCAGGCTCTGAAGGGTGAAGGCACAGGTAGGACACCCTGCACGTTCCTGGCCAGCTGTACGGAAAACAACACGCAAGTCCATTCCCGTACCATTTTCCATAATTCTGTGAGAGATTTCAGTTTAACCTCCGTATTACCCCGGTTTTTTCCCTTCCCTCGCCCCCCCCCTTCTCTTCCGTCGGCCTGAGATGACGGAAGTACCTGAGATGATAATAACTCGGAGCTCTTTGCTTCTGACGTCGTGCAGCAGGTCCTCCCTGAGCGACTGCAGCATGGAGAGGGACAGGGCGTTTCTCTTCCTCGGGTTGTTCAGGATAATGTTGCTGTAAAAGCCGTTAAATACAACGCGGGTTACTATTAAAAAAAGCAATAAACGCATTCGGAGCCTCAGGGACGGGCCCGCAGCGCTGCCTCCCCCCCCGCGCCGCCGCCGCCGCCGCCGCCGCCGCCGCCGCCTCACCGGACGCCCCCCGCCTGCCGCCGGACCGTCAGCTTCTCCGGCGGGGCCGGCCGCCCCGCTCCCGCCGCCGCCGCGGCGCTGCCGAAGGCCGCGGCCAGGGGCCTCCTCAGCCGCCACAGCCGGAGGGCGGCCATGGCTGCCGGACAGGCGCGGCGGGCGGCTCGCTACCGACCCCTAGGCCGGCGGCGCCGCGGCGGGGCCGCTGCCTCGGGCGGGCTCGGGGCCGGGCCGCCTCGGCACCGGGGTCTCTGGGAGCGCGGCGGGGGAGGACGGCCCCTGTCTGCTCCCGAGGCGGCGAATGGCGGCAGGGGACAGAATAAAGCGCTACAGACCTTCCCTCGCCCCTCGCTTCAGTTCTCAGACCTGACTTCCCCAACGTGTTGGCTGTAGAACCGGTGAGACCTCCTGGGACCTCCTGCTGTGGGTGGAAGGTGGCATTCATTCACGGGTATCTTGGGGTTGGTGGAGGGGTCCTAAAAGTGTTGACATTTTTGCTATAATTTCTTCAGATTCCACTAAGCGTTTGCGTCTAGGACCATGCGATGGACATTAGGACTGTGCTGAGAAAACTTGGTGACCCCAAGTTGGGATGTATCATCAACAGAGAGGACAACTGTGTTACGCAGAGAGAATGAGACGACTTCGAGGCCGAGAGTAACCGGCATGGGATGAAATTCAATACTACAGGGTTTGAGGTCATATACTTGGGAACTAATAAGATCATCATTTCTTCACTGGGAGCTCATAATCTGGAAATGGTTGTGGAGAAGACCTTGGGTGTTTTCATTGGTTCCACAGAGTCAGTCTGTAGCCCATATGATGCATGCAAGAAAAAAAAAAAAAAAGACAAATGTGATTTTAAGAGGTGATTTTAAAATTCAAATGTGATTTTAAAATTCAAAGTATTTTAGGGACATACAGGTACATTCACAGCTCATCTTGATGATTGTGTATGCTTCTGGTCACCCACGTTCAAGAAGCCAAACTAAAAGAGGGGCAGAGAGAACAGATGTGGCATAGAACAACGACTGTTACGAGGGATGAGAGGAGCGTTGCTCCTTGAGTCTAGCAAATTGAATATGAAAGGACTATGACCGCTGTCTCCAGAGGACAGGCATTTTGCAATCTGAGAAGGCAAAAAGCTAGTAAGAAGGAGAATTATGCGGGCACTACAGCAAACGGGTATGCACTGAACATTAGCATATCTGAGCCAGAAATGAAGGAGCAAAGATACTGCCATGAGAGGACTGAGACTCTGGAACAGCCCTGCCATAGAAGCTCCATGAATAAAATCTGTTTGTTTGTTTGTTTGTTTGTTTTCCCCTGAGGGAGCTCAGGAGGCTTCTAAAAGGGGTTATATGATGTCTCTGCCTAGGTTACCAGAGGGGTGGATCTGGGGAAGTGGGTACCTCTCCATTTGTGTCTCTGCTGAACCCCAAAGCTCTCCTTTGCCAGCTACTGGTAAAATGCATAGTAAATCTTTCTAGTTTGAGAGATGCACAACTCTCTGCAGACCCCAATTATTCAAAATAGTTCTTCCAGAAAATGTCACTTTGCAATATAACCTCTCACATTTCTTTCATTCTTCTGTTCTCTGTTTACTCGCAAGAGCAATGGCCTCTCTTTCTTCACACCTGGCTCAGGCAGTCTCCGGGGAAAGAAGCAGCTGTGCGGATGAGGCAGCTAGTGAACAATCTCATCTGCCATGAGATGCTGACGGGCCCAAAGACCAAGCAGCGTTGTTCCAGGAGATACCGGCTGCCCCAGTCATGATTCCCTGCTCTTCCTTATCACACCTACTCATCGTGTATTCTTTCCTAAATGAGGGGAAAATATTAATAATTGAAGTCTTTTATGCACATGCAAGTCTTCGTTGTTTGTGCTCCATTTTCTGGCAGAGCAGTAGGTACTCTAAAATAAAATAGATGTATGTCCAGCATATCTTCCTTGTAAATGTGAATCTGTGCTCCTGATTCCTGATCTCCCCAACTCTTCTTGTGAGTTCTTGCGAAGTACCTGTAGGTTCCCAAATGTGTCTCTAGTTTTCGTCAGTGTCTGTTGAACCCCTGCAGCTTCTTCTGACTGTAGTGGCAATTGTGGCTTTTCAGTTCTGAGCATCAGCCTCATAAAAGAACCACTTGGATTTTGTGTTTAATAATATATTTACTCATACAGATAGTAACAGCTTAGTGTGGGGATGGGCTTTCTGCTTACTGATTTTATATTGCCTAAAACAACGATCCGCCAGATCACTGGGCTTTGGGGCACCACTATAATAGCAATAGCGGGTTTATGTACATTTTAAAGTGTTGAAGGACACTGATAGGACTGAGAGCTAGGTCTGCACTGGGCTTTCCCCACTTGCCCATTTCCACTTTCTCGTGGTACTTCATAGTCATTCACTGAAAAGTTCTTCCAAAATTTACTTTAAATATGTGGTAGGAATCTGTAGCAAAAAAACCATGCCCATTTAGAAGAAAATGAGATCATCTTAAATAGATCACAGCAGTTTTAAAAGTCCCTGCTTGATGTGACAAAGGCCAGCACACAGAGAACATAATGTGTGTGCTAGCTCTGGGAGGAGTTCTTAATCCCCTGCAACTCTGACCAGTGACCTCTTTCACGCTGGCCTTGTGAATTACAATCTTATTCTTTTTCTTCCAGTTCCTTCTCTTTCTCCGTCTTCTTGTCCTTTTTCTGTCCATCTCCAAGGAAAAAATTTTTTTTGGTCTTCTCCAAAAAGCTTCTTTTTAATATAGTGTTTCCAGCTCCCTGGAAATTCTGTTCTTTTTCACTTTGATTGACAACCTCATGTTTCCTTTCACACCCACCCCCATTACAGATATTTTTTTGGCTGCAGCATCCCCAATGCATTGAACAGACCTGCTGCTGCCTTCTCTGAGTAAGCGTTGGAAAAAACTTTTCCAATTTCAGACAGCTTTCCTTTTTATAGCATTTGCTAGCAGCATGGTGGTTACGGCTGAGCTCACACTTCCAACTGGAGGCAACTAGGAGCCAGCATTGCAAGTACCAGATGGGGCTTTTCTAACCTTTAGCTGTATTGATCCTTCATATAAAATAAAAAGGGAGATGACAAAGGATGTAACGCAACTTCATTCTCAGATTATTACAGAAACTTTCAGGGTATCACGCTGTGCTAGGAAAAGATGTTGTGAAATTCAAGTGTGCTTCGCTGCTGTAAAGCACTCTGGGGTCTCCATTCTAATGTTGCTAGATAGCATGCATGGACAACAAAGACAGTATACAGGATCCCCTTCTTTATGAAGCAAAAGTATTTATTTGTGTCATTATTTCCTTGGCTTTCAATGAGCCCAGATGGGACATGCACCTTGTAGGAGTGCCTGCTTCCCCCCAGTGGTCTGTACCATCCCAGCTCATCCCAGGGCAAAGGCACACCTTGTTGGGATGAGGCTGAAATGTGAAACACATATACACATACATAGGTAAATGAGTAAATATATACATAAAGACACTTCTGGGATGCTGTGATGAAAAATTGGGACTATTTTATGGAACGTGAGGCAGGCATATCCCTAGCTGAGTTTCATGCAAATTATTCCTCATGAAACGTTGGCATTCCCAGAGGATCTTGTGACCTGATTTTCAACACTGCTGAAGGCATTCAAATCCCACTGGGAGCCAGAGGGGTTCAGCACCTTTAAAACTCAAGGACTGCTTAATTCTGGTCAGGTGTGTAGCTGTTCCAGGATAACAGGGAGAGCAGGGCCCTGTTCTTGCACCCGGGCCAAGGAAAAGAGTTTCTTTTCCTGCTTTGTGAATTCTGCTAGCAAAGAGATAGATTAGTGCATTACAGTTTCTCTGATGTGGAACCCTCCAGGACTGCCTAAAGAAAAGATGAAAAAAGATTTTGCAGTTTTGTTCCCATTTAGCCAGGACTCCACGCTAAGTCCCAGCACCACATGATGGGTGCTGTCCGTGTAACATTTTTTACTGTACCCTCAGACAATTTATGTTTTCTATATTGGTATTAAGACAGAAATAGCACAGAAACTTCAGGACAATACTCACTTGGGCTGGGATTTTCTAAGGGCATGAAGCTAAGGGCTCTTTACTCTGTCCACGCCTGGAATTCATATGACTTTGCTACCTAACCTTCTTTGGGTCCTAGCTTTGTTTTTTCCTTTGAAAAAATATTATTCTACTTTAGTCACAGAAAGATAGCTCATATGTCAGCCTTCTCTTTAGAGATGCTTTAATTACTAGAAGTAGTAATTATAAATCAGTTATAGGATTAATGTGTAGCAGACTATCAGGAAAGTTTAGCCTGTACTCTAAGAGAAAGTGATTTTTTTAAAAAAATATTGATTATTCTGCTAAAAGGAAGGACTTGAATTGAGGTTTAACTCCATGACTGCTATTGATATTTTGTAATAACCTGTGAACCAGGCTCAACACCTGCCACTCCAGTCAGGCTCAGATTAGGTCCTTACGTGGCAGTACCACTGCCTCCTGTAATTACATTTAGCGTTCCTTCAGCAAACAAGCCAGTGTCCTGTTTGGCTTTGACATTAAACATAAAGGTCCCAGTGTCGTTACTACTGCAATTTTTTGCAAGTTTTTGCAATTACTGCTCAGAGCTTTTTCTCTGTCACTGTGTGGCAGCACTGCTACATGTAATGGATGCTACTTATTTTCCCTTCAGCTTGAGAACCAGGTGAATGATCAAAGCCCTTTTGTCACTAGACCCATCTCTGTTCCTCTTTATTTGCTGTTTTTCTCTTATCCTCCCCACACTCATTTTTCATGCTTCATTATCCTCACTTCCTCAGAGGTTTTAAAGTGATTCATATTTCTCTGGCTTTAACATTAGATTTTTTGTATGTGCCTTCCAATTATGAGATTCTTAAGATGTGAACAATGATCAGAATTATAAAATATATGTGAGGCTATAACAGGCTTGGAAAAAAGGTAGTGTTCGTTCCTGTCCCCAGAGTATCTAACCTTAGGTTCCCAATTTAGATACCGAATCCTGCAAGGCTCCCTACGCAATCAATAGAGACGTGTGCTCCTCCGCAGGGCTGGTCAGAGTGTCTACATTAGACGCTTGCTCCCAATGCCTCTCCAGGCTGCCTGCTTCTCTATTGATTGTGTGGGGAACCAAGGGAAACCAGTCAGATGCTTCTCGCAGATGGTGTGAACGTTCCCCTCACCCACACAGAAGCTACAGATGCTGATCTCAGCCCAGAGACCTCGCTGGAGGAACGGAGTACCAGAATCCTCTCAGCCTGACGCTCCTCTGACTGTATCTCAGGATTCGCTTCCAGATGTCAGTGTCTCTCTGCTGTGGTTACGGATAAAAACATTGCTGTGAAAGAAGAGGTAAATTGTAGCTGCTGTTTGGGGCCAAGAGCAAAAATTTGCCTAAAAGCTCTCCGTACTTGGGAGCAGCCACTGTTGTTGTGTGGCTTTGCTCCAAGCCACGTCTGCAAATGACAATTCTCACCACAAAATTACACCCTCTACTCATCTTGTCCCCGCCTCTGCTTGCTAGTAACTTCTTTTCCATAGCAAAATACGTTGAATTTTCTGGACTCTTCCGGTTCACCTGTTTCCTGCCCTTTGGCCAATTTTCATTTCATTTCATTTTCTTTCATTCCTTTTCTTTTCAACCCATAACAACCACCAGAGGCATTGCATTAGGACTGGGGAAAATATTCATTTATTTTCAATTAAATAGGATTTTTATCCAGTAAGAATACCAGAATCTTACAAATGAGCGTGAGTCTTATAAGGAAATAGGAGAATGACAGAATCCTAATAGTTAATGGTTCCTTGATAGCACCAAAGTCAGAAGGTCCACGGGGAAAACACAGATAAAATCCACCTTGGGTAGAAAAATTAACACAGTCACAGAAATAATTAGTTCAGTTAGGAGCTGAAGCCAGGTATGTCAATACCAGACTGGGGCGAGAGGAGAAGGATGCTTTCAAGTGTCCTCAGGTGAAACATTTCTTGCAAGGGGCTTGATCCTGAACACTGCTCATTAATGGGTTGTCAGTGATTTAGCTACCTTAACGTCGTACATCTTACCTTATCTTATCTTACGTCTTATCTCCCCTGTGCTGTGTCGAATGTGGCAGCCATGAGGCAGGACAAGGAATCACCAGTGAAGCTGCCAAGTGCTCGTGTATATTTTCTTCCCTCGTACAGGAGGGAACACCGGGTAGGAGTTTGGGCTTGGCCCGTAAGCCAGCTGGCCCCAATACTCTCCCTGCACCATTTTATCTTATCAAGGCCACGCATGTTAAATTCGCAGTGCGTTGGCACTAAGGACGGGGCGATGGCCTGATTCAACACAGCCGTCCAATATTGTAGAGAAACATCCTGTAACTCTCTGTGTCAAAGTGCTCGTGGTTCCTGTTTCCCGGCAGAGGAAATATGAATACAAAATGAGCAACGAAGATTATTCTGTATTTAGGGAATAATAACCCACAAATTAAAAGGGGCATTTTTATAATAAAGGATTATTTTAGTTTCGAAGGAAAAAAGAAAAGGTTCAGGGAATTATGTCTGCCAGACACCCAGATCTGTCAAGGAGGTTGGAAGAGATGTTAAAAGTTGCAGGAAAATTATTGCTGAGGAGAACAAAAAGACAGAAATGAATGCTTACTATGAGGAAAAGGCTGCAGCACAGTTCAGCGATCATCTGTCTCGTGTGACCCACTGGCCAGTCAATCGGCATGCGTGTGCCCATCGATACGCGTCGCTCAGAGCCAGACCCAGCCTTGCCTCTCACCCAGCGAGGAGTTACGGGGCATGGAAGGAAGCTGAGACACAGCGTGTTTGTATGTGTGCCAGAGACACTGTAAGAGAGGGGAGCTTCAGTTACTGTGACAGTGCATGACTGAATTAAAATTTGTGGAAAACAGTCTTTACTAGTTCTGTAGTTGAAGAAATAGCTCGTGTTGCCACGTCCCTAACACTCTGCGTCGCCTACGCTCTCACTCCCCCACCATACCTCCAGTTCTCCCTCTCATCCTCCCCGTTAATTGAGCGAGACGAACTACGGTGCGAAGAGTGCAGGTTGTCGGTAGGTCAAACACAACAGATGATTGCCCAGTGAACTCTGCAGCTTTTCTCTTATTAAGGGCAATAATTTGGGTCTCTAGTCTCTGTCCGGCCATCGGTGTTCTTAAGAGAGGTGGATACTGAAGATCACTGAGGACCCCAACCTGCTGTCAAATGTAGCAGGAGACAAACAGTATGATCTTACTCCAAAGGAAACCAGGCTAAAATAACATCCACGATAATGCTGGTCTTCTACATTTAAAATCATGCTGTTGTTTTAATGACGAATATCCTCTGCACTACAGCAACACTACAGTGAACTAGAGATTTTCATCGCTATGTAATTGTTTTATTGAGAGCTGAGCTGATTAGTACTGGAAAGATTCTTAATGTGGCAATGGACTTACCAATTATCAATTAACATTTTAATGAACTAATCAAATTAGTGAATTTTTAGAGTTCCATTTATTTTAAACAGCCAGCTCACTAGTTTATCTTTGTTTTTATTTTCACTTTTTCATTCCACTTGTATGAGAAACTTGTGCTTGGGCTTCACAAGACAGCAGGAGAGACGTGCGCACACCGATTTCCCCCTCTCTTCTCATCAGAGGCAAGGAAATCAAATGCTGCTCTGATTTACATCCTACTTAATCCCACTGACATTAATTTACTTAAATCTGGGTACATTATTTGTCCAATGAGATCTGTACAGTATGCAAAGTATGAGGGTTTGGCTAGGTCTCTTTTAAAAAATGTAGTTTAATATATCACTTATTTTAAAACATGGCTACCTGCATCTCTCCTTCATCAGTATTCATGTTCTTAGTTCTGGAAGAGGCCAAAAAAAGACCACTTCTAGCTAGTAATTTATTTAAATCCATTTTTTTAATTTCTTCTTGTTTCAGGAGTACCTTTTATGCTTGGCACGTTCAACTCTAGGAACCTGGGCACCTCAACTGATATTACTATTCTCAGCAGGAACCTTCAGGGAGATGAACAGCATATATTTGGACATCTGAGGTAAACCAAATATGATTGCCTGAATTAATTGTGGCTGTGAAGTTTTTCAAGTTCTTCATGTTTTTCATGAACATACGAATTTGGTTGTTGACAGTGGCGTGAAGTTTCATTTGAATTGCTGAGGCTGGAAGAGTGTCTGACTTTGCAAGCCAGCTGAATGTCGGTCCTGTTTGAAGTCGACGGCTGGGTTCTTACGGACTTCACTGGCACCAGGTTTCCATCTGCAGGCTCTGGACCTGGCACAGCAATTCTCAAGCACCGACGCTAGCGGCAACTCACGACAGTGCATGAAGACTTACTTTCAGCTTTTGGATATGCAGCACTAACAACGTCTGTGCGGTCTCAGAGCCACAACAGTACAAAATGGAATTCAGACAGCACCTTGGCTCCCCAGGGCTCCCAAAATTGCAGAGAGGTATAAGTACATAATTCCACGGCTTTTTGACAGTAGAAGACCAACTACTTTTCTTCAGCACACATTAACATTCATCAGTTGTCTAGGTCTGGATCAATCTATGGAAGTGAAATTACAGGGACATTAGGAAGGTAAATCATGTTTATTACACGAGTGCCTAAGGCTGAGAAAGTGTGAGGCTCCCCCTGACAAGACACTGTACTCCCTGCTCCAAAAAAGCTCAGAGCTAGAGAAAAGCAGCTTAATGTACATGCAAAAGTGAAGGCTGCAATTTGATAGCAAGCATGTAGGTTATGTAGTATTTTGGTGATGTAAGTCTAGCTATGAGAATATATATGGAAAGAAAAGAGAAAGAGGAAGAGATACTGAAAAGAGGATTGTTGGAGTAACAGTAACAGGAGTGGAATGAAGCTGATGTAAAGACATTTTGAGCACAGGGGCTGGAACAAACAACCAGTGAGCGTGGGTGAAAGTCGAGCCAGAACTGCAGAATGGCTCTGGGGGTGGTTGTCGCTCCTGCCTCGGCAGCTGCTCTGATGGCTTGCTTGTTCCCCGTCTGAGACCTCGTTCCCCCAGAGATGGGGACTGCTGTCATTTTAGATGTGAGCCAGAACATCTATAGTTTATTTTTTTCTCCTTCTGAACTCCCTTTTTAAGCAGACTTAAGGAGTGAAACACACAGTATACATGGAGGGATGTTTGCAGTAATGTGTTGAAAATATTGGCCCAGATCTTCACATTTAGGAACTAAAGCTAGGTATCCACGAGCTAAATTACAGCAACGCTAATGCTGGTTTTAAATTAAATCTGGCTGCGCACAGCCTCATTGATGACGTGACACAAACCCAGAGATGTGCTGATGCCCCCTTGTTTCTTCACCACATCAGCTCTAGGCCACCTCACGATTTGTCCTCCACTGAGGGAGTTCTCCTGTAACACAGTGAGCTGTCTGTTTGTATCTTCCATCTGCTCCTATCTGCTAGAGCAGGGATTAGAATTTGTCTCGAGGAATCCCCATTTTCTTTTTATAGCTTCACGCTGATTCACCATGGGAAGGGGTTCAGGTATGAGGAATGTTGCAGGCTGTGAACTATATCCTGCTCAGCTGTACACCTACAGCTTCCACTCGTTTGTAAAAAAAGACTGACGTGCATCCCAGAGGATAATTTGGTCCTGTTCGGGTTATTGGAGCTGCAAAACTTGATATTGCTCAGAAATAGTTTTCTGGACTTTGGAAGATTGTTATTATCATTAGCAGACTCTGTTACTCTTAGTAGGAAGAGGTAGGCTTTTGATGAAGAGTAATTCTCCTCTCCATATCCTCAAGTTCCCCTTTCACTTATGCCCAGACTTGACAGCTGGGACAAAAGAGTCAGTCTCCTTTCTTTGTATGGACAGGTAATTTGTATCCACGTTCTGTCCAAGATGCTGAATAAACCAAAAAGCATGGGTTTTTTTTAATTATTTCTTTGATCCAAACAATTCCTGTCCCCCAAGAGGAAATAAAACAATGTCCAATCCTGCAAAGAAAACAGTAAAGAACAAAGCATTATTCTAATACATTTTTAAAAAGGTATACTTACTTAGAAACTTCAGGTATAGCTGATCCAGCTGGGGGTAGGAGAATACAGTAGATGAGCCCATCTCAGTGTCCCTTCCAGTTATGTTTTCTATGATAATATGATTGGGAATAGGATAATTATCAGCAATATCCAGTGTGAACACAGGAGCAGATTTGGAGTGCTGCCTGATTACAAGGTATTTGTCTAACACTCTTCATCATGGTATGAGAATGCTTTAATTAGCATTGAAAACATTTCGTTACATAGACCATCTCTGGCAAAAATAGATTGTGCGCCTGATGTTTTTTACACTATATTAAATGCTAAGTATTTAGACCTACATGGGCACACAGTGTCATCACCTGAAAACACTAAAACCTATAAATCCTTGATTGTCATTTGCAGCAGAAATACCAAGAATCATTAAGATTGTTAATGTATCAACATTGATTTTGATGTTGAAATGACTGAAAGTATCAACCAGGCAGCAGATTTCAATGTAAGGTAAACATGTTCTTCTCAGTAAGGATGAACGATCACAAAGTGTGTTTTATCTACTCAAAAATACATAATCAGCTTATAATCATGGAGATGACAAATGATCCTGATCTATTTCTACGAAGGCAGATCCTGTTCTGGCAGCTGAGTAGGAGGTATGTAGGTATTTACAGACAAGAAGATACCACACATACAGAGCAGATTCCTCTTTGGTTCTTATACTGGTTTATATTCAGCTCTAAATGCAGTTCAGGTTATATTTTCCAAACCATTTACCTCTCTCCATTTAGTTCATCAAAGTTATTCAAATCTGGATTTTAAACCTGTGTTTCTACAAAGTTGACTGGAAGCAGATTCATTTACCTAATGTAAAGGTTAAACTCAGCACACAGATTAAGACACCTAAATTTAGGTGTCTGCACGTAGGTGTTTACATGTGAGCTAGCTGTCGTAGCTCCCATTGCGGTCAGAGGAGGCACCTATGGTTGGTTAGCTCGACAGCGCTCAAGATTCATTGACTATTGATCAGATCCCCATAATCTGTAAAGGCAGCTTAGACACCTAACTTGCATCTTGAAGACACATATTGTTAGGTGTCTCAAACTGCAAACTGAACCTGATCTCAGGCATTTATAAAATAGACATCTAAAGCTGAGCAAGTGCTTATTGAGTAATTTCCCAGTATAATCAATGAAGAGCTGGTCAGTGGGGCTTAGGGTGTGATTAATCCAATCAACTGTAGGTGTCTGTTTTATAATGAGCTGAATCATGCCCTAAACTCCTTTGACTAGCCCTCCAGCAACCAGAATGGGAGCCTAGTTTACATATAGGCACATACATTGTAGACACCTACGGTTAAGCGAGATCAATCCTACCCTAGGTGGCTACTAGATGAGGAGATCCTCTCGTCTGACTTCTTGCATGAAACAGGCTTTAGAACTGAGTTCAGCAGTCTCTGGATAAGCAGTCCCACAAAAAGCATGGTTAGATATACTTGTGACCCTGATCACCTATGGCTTGCCCGGAGACTCCGCACATACCAGGCTTTTCCAAGCTCTTCCACAAAGTCTAGACAAGGAGAAAAAAGATTCCGTTATGCACAATATGGGTGGGGGTTTGCCAATGATTCCTTCTTCCCATGGGAAGGATCTGGGGGGGTGGCTGATGCAGGACACAACACGAGTATGCCTTTGTATCTCAATGCAGATGTTCCAGAACAAAATTATCAAGAAAAGGCTGATGCAGCTTGTGTGACAGGTTTTCATGATTGTGTGGAAAGTCCAGGATGCATTTTAACTGACCAGCTGTGTGTCATTTAATTAACTGATACAGTGGAAATGTTGGCCCTGTCAGAGGATATTTCTAAACTCTTTGTACCAACTAATTTTACAATGAACTTGCTCCATTTTCTGCATTTTCCCAAATGCAGATTTCACCCTTTATCTTAACCAAAGTGGGAGCAGCACCTTGTATTTTCCATCCCCTCCCCTGCTTCTAATCAAAATTCAACTATGGGTCAAATCCTTGGCTGGAAAGAGTGTATACAGACCAGGATCTGCCTTGTGTAAAAAAGTTACAAAAACAGGATGTGTTCTATTTGACTGGAGTGAACTTCATGGTCAAGGGTCATTTTCATTTAAGACACATTTTTTCTCATGGTTTTCAAATGTATTTTGTTTCTTAAATGACAGCAAAAATAAAATGCATTTTTCTCAGCATTTTTTCTTAAGGATCTCAAGGCACTTTCTTGGCAGTAATTTGCTAAATCTTGCAGTCTCCCTATAAGTGAATATATCACTGCTTGCCTTATCTGCTTTCTCAGCTTTCAGGCTTATTTCCCTCCAGTGCAAAGGAAGACCCTGGGTGCTTTCCAATCTATAATTATTAAAAGGACAGAAACACCATACACTTTTATGTGCAACTTATTTTTTTCTGTTACTTGTGTTTTTCTTCGTTCGTCTTCCCAAACTGAAAACTTGGTAATGGGTTCTTCCTTTATTTCACTGGCATGCTATACTTTTCCCTTGTTTTTAACTACTCCCCAGTGAGCTCCAGTTTGCCCTGTTCCATTCATTCCCTCTGGAAAGGGTTTTCAAGTTTTGAAAGTTCACTTCAGGAAGATTTCATAATAAGAACTTAAGGAAAATAATATAATCTTGCTTTAAAACACTTCCTTCCTCTGTTTTGCTGATGAATTATAACAATTCACAATACCATCTGGCCAGCAACTGGTACAGAACTTTTTTAAAATGTATTTGTTTCTTTTGGTTGTAGAGCACGTAACATGAGGATTCCCTAGCTGCTGTTCTGTGATCAGACAGACCCAGACTACAACATCACATCAAGATGTGCCCAAACGTTTGGAATTGGGCAAGAAACAGCCTTGGCAAATGATCTGTAGCCTTACAGTGAATTAGAATGCGAGTCCTGTGGTGGAGGGCAAAATGCAGGTCTGAATTTTGCAGCTTGATCCATTTTCTAAGATCAGAGAAAAATCTGAAGAGAAATCCAACCTTCTCCTGCTTAAGGGGACTTTGTAGAAACTTCTTAAGCTCACAGATTGAATTCAAAATGAGAAAGGAACCCGTTTTCTGAATCCAGGTTTGACGTAACTCAGGATAATGGCAATATAGCTGGACAAGAAGTTTTCATGAGTCTTCTACATCTCAGTTTTGAGGAATCTCCCAGAACAGTTTGGGAAGTTGGATGGTGCTCCAGGCCCAAGTCTAGGCAGGACAGCCTCCATTCCAAAACCCAAATGACAAATTAAGCATAGTCCAGTTCTGAATTTGATCATGCATGGATGGGGAGCGTTGCTGGTGATGTGGAGGGGAAGCACTGCACCTGATCCTCTCACCAGATCATGTGAAGCACTGAATGCACGAGGTGAGTGAGACTACAGGGCTTTCTAGGTCCTCCCTCCAAGCAGATTTGGAGCACACATGAGTATCAGACATTTAATACATAATTTGAGGCCTGATTCGGTGTGGATCCTAAGGTGGTGCAATTTCAGTGAAACTACCCCTCCTTAACCTACAGCCAAAATTCATTTAATTCAGTTGCGTGTTTTTGAAAAGACTGTGAAAATGAAGAATTACTCAAAACAGTCTCTAGTGATTACGGATGTCCTTACAGCCCTTACCGTAAAGTGAATGTTATGGCGTAAATGTACAGACCACTTAGCAACAGAGAGTCACTCTGTCCCGTGCACAGATGTTAATCTTCAGTGTCAGTGCTGCTCCAGCCACAACCTTGCTGACCAATGTCATGTTTGGTGTTGATTTTTTGATACAGATCTTTTTGATCGCCAGCTTTTTCATATAAGCAGTGGCCAGACAGTAAGAGGCAAAGGCTAGCTTCACATTAATGACACAGGGGGTAAAGTTCTTGTAATTTATTTTTAGGTCCCCAAACCAATCTAGCCCTCAGATTTAGATTCTTTAAAGCAAACGTTGCCCTATATCCAACACATGTTCTTTTCTCATATGTTGCCTCGTTTACACATGCTCATATAATTTCTGTATGAACTATAGCATATGGTAAAGCTGTGTTGTATTATTTTAATTTTTATACTGCAGGATTTCAACTGGAACCTAACATAATTAGATTACGTGTAATCTCTTCCCATTTTGATCTTATTCTCAAGAGTGTTTGCAAAGAAGCTTACTTGAGTCTTAAATGCACAACTTTAAATCATGCTGACGGTGATGAATAGAGAAGCACACTCTTAGGAAAACATATTGACGTGCAGGACAAAACCTCATGACTTTATCAAGTAAAATAGGTATCTCCATCGGCAGCGTCTGCTTTAAAATCATCGACACACAATTTTTTAAGCTTCTGCACACAGCCTGTAACAAGTTGATTCAGAGTCTTTCCTTAGCCATTTCTCCCCTGAATCAACACAACCTTTATTAATATCTGCTCGTAACAGGGTTCCCAAAGAGATGGTATAGTTTCTATTAAGGTGTCAGCCTTCGAGATAAACTGCAGTTTAGAAGCATTTTCCAACAGCCATCACCTTCCTGGTAGTATATTAAAAAAGATTATGTGTTGCCAGAGACAGCAAGCCTTGTCAGGTCAGAGCAAAACAACATTCTAAGCCGATTGGCTCATATATCTCAAGGTATGTGTGTCCTTGCACAAATTCACTTTCCCCTCAACCCAGTGTTTAAGAAAATCCACCTTTCGTGATGTTGATTGATCTGAAGTGTGGTCAGATGGAATCCTGCTTATTATTTTGAGGTTAGGGAAAGAGAAAAAACTCCAAGTGCGATAGTAAGTTATTGGATTATAAGGAAACTTTGAGGGAAAAAGCCCGTTATTTGGTGGTTGGTGCCTCACCTTTCAGAAAGCTCTTCTTTGCATAAAAATCTAGTGACAGGATAAAGCATGTTTACACTCCAGGGTATTTGCCAAATGTTTGGAAAGCTTCATATTGCTTTACAGCCTAAAGGTGGCTTTGTTTGCCAAAGGTGAGGGCTGCCTTTATTAACGATGGTGGCTGTCTACAGGGTCCCCTGGCTTCCTTACAGGATGAAATGGGGTAACTGGTTCCTAGTAAGACCTGGTGTAAACACCAGCCTCAGCAGTATCTGTGAGCTCATCTTCTTCATCAGCCAGGAATGTGAATTACCCAATGTGAATTACCCAACGGTCCCCGTATTTGGGCAGTCTTAGTGCCAGTTGTGCAATGGTCCTACCGTGGGAAATGAACTCTGTTGCTTACTGGTGTGAAACAGCTTGAGAGAGCTTGGCCACCCTCTAGTTGGCTGGTTTCACTCTATGGTTGCCATATGGGCTTGGTTAGGGAAAAGATAAACGGATAGGACTTCCATTTCCCTGGCATGCTATTTCTACAGTTAAGGCTTCGTAAGAAACCTTCACGCTGCTTTAGCCCGAAGAGGAGGCTGACCGAACACAGATGGCTCAAGGCAGAGGAGGAAGAACGTGCTTAAAAGCCCAACTCACATCCCCCATTTCGTGTTGCGCTATATAAATTCTGCATGAAGGGGAGCCAGGAAAAGACTAAATACCACACTGTTGGAAAAAAATTATTTTGATCTTCCACAAGGAGCTTTACCTGAACGAACTGAATATATTTCTTCTCCATAAGTCATTTACACTTCTCTGTCTGCTTGTTTCAGCGGCAAATGGAAAAGGTCATAAAGATTTAACTTTTGCACTACATTAGACAAGTAATTACACCTTTTGCAGGATACACTATTATAGCACAGAGTATCTACACATTTTATTATAGGCTCCCATTTTCATTTGCTTGTAGCTTCATGGAAAAGTATCCCTTTGAGGTTTTAAAATTTGTTGGTATCTAAGAAATGATTCTATTTCTGTTAACTTTGAGTTACTTCTGACATTCTCGTGCTTACGGGTGAGGGATAATAAACTTTACTCTAATAGTGACTGTGCTCTGAAAACTGATTCTATAAAATATTGTTATGAGATTCCAGGTTCCTTGTCTTACCGTAACTCTCCATCAGATCTTCAGAGTTTACAAAAACATATCTTCCAACTACTGTACTGGAAAACCACACCAAAGCACACAAAAGATGAAGCTAATGTTTTGTTTTGTTGGGCATCATTGCCAATGACACTTCTGCCTTCTTATCTGTTCCTCTTCTTTCTCTGTTCTGTGTTCTACTTTTCCTTGATTTGAAAGCTGTATGATTCGATTACAGCTTTTCCCTCTCTTTCATCAAATCCCTTCTTCTACTGTGGGAGCAGGATGAAATCTGGTTAACAAGAATCTAAAATTCAGATTCAGGAAAACACCCCAATTTCATGTTTCTAAACCCATCATATGCTTCTGTTTTGATACAGCCACATGTGCTGTCTTCAGTCCGGCTTTCTAACTTCTTCAAAGTTTCTGTGCGTAGCCATCTTGCATTACCTATCTAGTCAATGCAGAAAGGCATCCCTGGGAAGTTACATGACATGGGATATACAGGTACGTGACACATTTTTGGTATTGTGATGTTTTTCAATTCACTGAAAAACTACTTGGTATTAAGAAGATGTTTTAAACAGTTGTATGTGTACACTGTATGAGTGTATTAAACTGTTCTATGTGTTGTTTTCATAGATATTCATAGATATAGAATACTGAAAGCTAAATCAACATTTAAAAGGAGAGAGAGAGAAAGAAATGAGAGAATATTGAAGTAACGGAATGAGACAGAAGGAGGCGAATAGAAAAAGGCAAGAAAATGCTAGAGGAGACAGAAAATTTGGAAAAAAAGGAAGGAGATGAAGGAAACCTGTCTTGACAGACAGAGGGGACGGAAATAGCCCCTTTCAATAGGCAGCGACAGCAAGCACTGCATACATTAAAATCTGATTCCCATGGCAGGAGCCACCAAAAGCAGGAAGAGAAGCCTGAATCAGTGAAACCTGAACCTCAGCAAACCAAGGGAACCTGTAGACAATGGGACGGAGTGAGGGCAAGCGAACAATCAGGAAGAGAAAACAGTCTTTTAGGCAGCCAGAAAAATTACGTCAGCAGTCAATAATGAAGCAAAGGTCAAACCCTCCTGCTTAGAGTCCCTGTATTGGGTTTGTGTGGCAAGGTTTTGGTAGTGGCAGGGCTACAGGGGTGGCTTCTGTGAGAAGCTGCTAGCAGCTTCCCTCATGTCCGACAGAGCCAATGCCAGCCGGCTCCAGGATGGACCCGCTGCTGGCCAAGGCCGAGCCCATCAGCAATGGTGGTAGCGCCTCTGGGATAACATATTTAAGAAGGGAGAAAAGAAATGCGCAACTGCAGCCAGAGAGAGGAGTGAGAATATGTGAGAGGAACAACCCTGCAGACACCAATGTAAGTGAAGAAGGAGGGGGAGGAGGTGCTCCAGGCACCGGAGCAGAGATTCCCTCACAGCCCCTGGTGAAGACCACGATGAGGCACGCATGTCCCCTGCAGCCCACGGAGGTCCATGGTGGAGCAGATATCCACCTGCAGCCCATGGAGGACCCCATGCTGGAGCAGGTGGATGCCTGAAGGAGGCTGTGACCCTGTGCGAAGCCCGCGCTGGAGCAGGCTCCTGGCAGGACCTGTGGACCTATGGAGAGAGGAGCCCACGCTGGAGCAGGTTTGCTGGCAGAACTTGTGACCCTGTGTGGGGGACCCACACTGGAGCAGTCTGTTCCTGAAAGACTGCACCCCGTGGAAGGGACCCACGCTGGAGCAGTTCGTGAAGAACAGCAGCCCGTGGGAAGGACTCACGTTGGAGAAGTTCATGGAGGACTGCCTCCCGTGGGAGGGACCCCACGCTGGAGCAGGGAAGAGTGTGAGGAGTCCTCCCCCTGAGCAGGAAGGAGCAGCTGAAACAACATGTGATGAACTGACCGCAAGCCCCATTCCCCTGCGCCGCTGCAAGGGGAGGGGATATAGAAAATCAGGAGCGAAGTTGAGTCTGGGAAGAAGGGAGGAGTTGGGGGAAGGTGTTCTAAGGTTTAGTTTTTATTTCTCATTATCCTACTCTGATTTTGATTGGTAATAAATTAAACTAATTTCCTCAAGTCAAGTCTGTTTTGCCCGTGATGGTAATTGGTGAATGATCTCTCCCTGTCCTTATCTCGACCCACGAGCCTTTTGTTATATTTTCTCTCCCCTGTCCAGCTGAGGAGGGGAGTGATAGAGCGGCGTTGGTGGGCACCCGGCGTCCAGCCAGGGTCAACCCACCACAGTCCCACTCCCATCCCTGCTTTTAACAGATCCCTTCCTCAGTGTAATGCAATGTTTCAATATAAGACGGTGGGCTGATGCTGCCACGCGTGTACAGGCAAATCTCAGCCTAAATCATTTGCTCTGCAGAACTGGCTGATGCTAAGCTCCTGGAAATGTCTATGACATGATCAAGCAAGTCACGGACTGGAAGTAACACCTGAAACACAGTCACCCACAACTTTCATTTTGGGGAAAATAAACAAAAAGCAAAACCAGCAGGTGGTATAGCAGCTGAGTACATTTAATCTTATAAAATATTGATGTACTTCATGATACTGGAAAGAATAGCCATCTGGCACCTATTGTTCACAGTCCTATAAACACTTCATATCAAATCAGATATTTTGAGTGATATCCTTTGTAATGATTAGAGTAGGCTTTAAAAGTGACAAGCCTGAAAGGCTGAACAGGCAATTGTTTGAATTTAAGACTGATAGACAGGATTGTATTTGTTCGGATACCTGCAGGATCTTCTGAGCCACTCACTCTTGGGGCACATGCCTGTGCATTAATGGTTTGTATTTTGAGTGACACAGAAAAAACCCATTAGCTCATGTGCCTTAAAAACAATCTGCAAGCAGGAGTGGAAATGCCATATGCCACAGAAAGTATGCTGAAATCCTACACGCCACAGAAGCTAAGTCAAACCTATAGCACAAACACAATTTGAAAAGGAACAGTCCAAAACCAGTTTTAAAAATTATTTTAGGAGCAACAAACTTCTACTAACCGCTGTCTTTTCAGTTCACAGAATGCACAATTTTGTACAGTCAAAGTCAAGCTCTTCAGGGCCGCAGCTGTGTCCTTCAGTGAATGTATATGTTTAGCCCAACGGGCTGCCTTAGGGATAGGCCACCACAGCAAGGTGCTCCAAGACTTTCATGGACTTCCAGTCTACAACTGCCAGTTCAAAGCCTGGGGTTTGATTTTCAAAGCCGTAATTATTCTGAAACTTTGCTCTGTCAGGGATTACAGCTCTACTGATGACTTGTTGAGGCAGCTGACCACAGAAGACACATGCACCAGTATGCACACAGCCCTGCAGAGCTGCGTGCACGCTGAAGACTTGCGAAGAAGGAAGAAAGAAGCTCAAGGAGTGTTGAGGGGTCATCAAATTCATTCCCTTGTCCCATGGCAAGACTCAAATCTCACAGGGTTGATTCTGCTAGGAAGCCCATCGCTACAGTACGGGCAGACTGCAAACAGAACTTGAAGACAGACAAATTCATTTCCCCGAGATGTTGCAGTTAGCTCATATAATTCTGCACATATGCTTTGCGTTCCACTTAATTTTTTAAAATGCTGTTTTATTGAAGAGAATGGGTTTCATAAGCTTCATAGCTAAAAAAACAAAGGGCAAAGCACATTGAGAAATAATTGCTGATGAAAATCTCATAATTTTTGCAATATGAATTCTTGTATTCCTTTGAAGTCCAGTAGGAAGGATTGCAATGTTACAGAGAATGGAATACTTTAAAAGGGAATGCTAATACTCTGTTCTTTTGGCTCTGGCTTTGTCATATCGCTGCCAAATAATGTCAGTGGCCATGCTGAGTGCTCAGCATCTTGATGCGGTGTATCCTAAGTGCAGGCTTGATGAGACGAAGTGTTAATTTGCGAGGTGTTTGCTTCTGTACCTCCAGTCACAACTGTAGGTGGCAACATCTGAATTAAACACTGACCAGGTCACCTTTTGATGTAAGCACTGAACGTTCCCTAACATTAACAGGTATTACCGGTTCAGAATGTCATTCAATTGAAAGGTCTCGACTGTATCATAAACGTGAGCCCAAGCCCAACAGAAATCCAAATGTGCCTTACATCTCCCCAGTCCAAGTTCACGCTCGACGAGCAAACTGCAGCTTTCCCCTTAGAGAGCAGATGGACTTGACACAGACATGTTCTCTACCACGTAACCCACACTGCTCATTCTACCCACGTGACGTGGAAGATAAATCAGCACGTTGGGAATCGCATGAAGCCAAGCAGTATGGGGTTGGTTGGCAGGTGACGTAAAGGACTAGTTTTGAGGGCAGTGGAGATGTAAGAGGGATCATAGACTGGTGAGAACCATGCTGAGATTTGCCTGCTTCCTGGGGCACGTTCCTGCAAAGACAGCAGAGACACAGTATCTCTTCTATGTTCTTGCGATGCCACATAGACCTTTAAGCATTATAAATAACGATGATTGCATATACTTTCTCAGACTAAGAACTGTAATAAAAAATGAAGTGTTGGTAGAAATGATATTGCAGGATTTGTATGTGGGAGTAGCGATAAAACAAGTATGATATCACTGTCAGCCACTTGGAAAGCTGTGATTTTAGAACTGTTCCACATCCTCGTTATAGTAGTGCAACAGGAAACAATGAGCATATGGGGAAACAAAAACGATGACATATAGTTAGAGAATGTATGAAATAGAGATGAGGTGGTTCAGATGAAGTAGAGAGCTCCCGGTGGAAGACATTTATCTTAACTAATTAGCCATTTTGGGAGGAAACAAATCCCTAGCTGGAAGAAAGCTAAGTATGTTTTCATATTCCAACACCTTCTAAAATTCTAAAAAAGACAATTAAGACTTGACATTGGAAGGAGTCCGATCCGACCAGAGTCTTGGGATTTATGGGATACTGACAGCCTAGTTAATCACAATTACTTTCTGAAATGTATCGCAAAGCAATAAATAATTCCTGTTTTCTGTTACACTTCCTCCGCACAAGGAGAGGAAACATTTAGACAAAAGTGATCCGAGCTGCTATGTCTTACTGCCTTTAGCCATTTTCTCCTACGTGAAATGAATGCAACCATGCTCATACCCAGCTGTGTAGATCTGCTAGGTTCTCAGAGGCTGTGAGATGTGCTGGCATGGGTATTGGCCACGTCGGGGATGATACTTCCAGTTTTTCCAGAAGTAACACTATTCAGGCTATTTTTCATCTGAAATGAGACAGAACTCTGAGGACAGCAAGCCTATTAAAAATGGTAATATCTGTGGAGAAGATTTACTGATCTTCGACTAACCAGTCAATAATTATTCAACTCATCTAATCTACCATGGAATAATGGAACACTGCTTTCTCCAAATTGTCACGAAATGTCCTTGTATTACAAGATTTAGTAAAAATGAATATCGAAAGTCAAGAGCCCCACAACTCATAGTGCAAGTTGTCTGGAACTGCTTATTTTAAAGTTTATCTTCAGTAGATTATACTAAATTCCTTGGTTACTATTTGAATAGGAAGTATTTAAATAGAATTATTACACAAACACAGGATTGTTTAAAACACTCAAAACATTTACTCAACTTTGCACTCTTTTTGTATCATTACTGGATGTCTTTTGGTAGTACATTTTAACTACTGTTTATTTTAATCTTGCTTCTAATGTAACATCATATTTTATTGCTACTTCAAATTCCCTCTTAACCACAATGGTTTTCTTTATAAACCAAACTCGACCCTTTCTGGTCATGATACCGCTGTGGCATTTGAGATGTCTAATCGTCTCAAGCAGCTCTTTGTCACACTGCTATGCTTCTTCCTTTCCAGTTTTGTTTATAACTCGGTTTACCACCCCACACAAAGCACAGGGATGTATATGCATAAGTAATTTGCACACAGGGAGGGAGAGCGCTCAGCTTAACGAAAAGGTAGGGCTGGGATCAAAGTTGTCCCTCTTGTGATGTGTGCACGATGCCAGGACAGCTGGAATGAGCAACCCGGCCTGTCCCGTCGTACGTATTTTCACACAGAAGCCTGAGAAGTTCACCTATAAAGCTGTACGTCAACGCTCCGATATCCAATGCTGGTGGCTTGCCAGAGAAAACCAAAAAAGCAGAACGTGGTTTTCAAAATGAGGGTCTTGGTAGTTCACACAGCACAGCCTAGCAGCCAAGATAAATCTGAGGGGCACAAGTCCTGTTCTATGTTTTTCCCCCTCTTTTTTCCACAGGATGCCTGCTCCTGCCAGGTGCCTCAGCGCTGACGCGTGGGCTCAGCCTGCGGCTCCCGAGCGACTGACCGGGCAGATGCCTGAGCTGCGTGTTGGTGGGTGCAGGGCTTGGCCCTGGGGGCAAACGCGTGAGTCTCACTGGGCGCCCGTCCTCTACGGCTGCCGGACCAGCTCCGGCCTCGCCGAGACAACGGCTCCCCGCGCCGCCCGGGCACCGGGCCCCGCCGGCGCTGCCAAGGCCTCGTTACGAGCCCAAGATGGCGGCGGCGGGCGCAGAGAGCGCGGCGGGGTCGGGCCCCTCCGCGCCTCGTTGTGAGTCCAAGATGGCGGCAGCGGCGGGTCAGCCCTGTGGGACGGCGGGGGAGGGGCGGGGGCGGGGAGGGTTTCCATAGCGGCGGCCGCCGGTGTCACACCGGGGCACTTCCTGGTTGGAGGCCGCCGGTCCCGGGGCAGCAAGCAGGGCAGTGCCGCTGGGGAGGAGGCGGACGGGGGCCCCGGAAAGCGGAGGAAGCCGAGCAAAGGTAGGGGCGAGCCGGGACGTCCGGCCATTGTGCGGCCCCCCGGGCTGGGGGAGCGCCACGAGCGCCGCGGGGTGGCCGGCTGGACCCTTCCATTCCCGGGGCTGGGGGGGGGGGAACAGATGCCGCGCCGGACCTCTCCATTGAAGCGGGCGGGATGGGACGTAGTTCCTAGAGAGCTGAGGGGAGGCGGGCCCTACCATCCTCCCCCGGGGGGGGAGCCGGGGCTGCGCGTACCACCCGCGGGTCTGGGGAGGTGGAAGAGGCGGGAGCCGGCTCCCGGAGGGTACGGGGGTGCTTCAGACTGTTCCATTCCCAGCGGAGGGGTGTGTGTGTTTGGAGGGTCCCTACTATTGCTGCTGGGGGCGGGGGGGAGGCGAAGGGGGCAGCGTGTGGAGAGCTCTGGGGGGGGTTGGCGCGGTGCGGGAGGCAGCCGAGCCGGGTGTGCTTGGGGAGCCCGAGGGAAGCTCTGTTGGAGATGCCCCTGGGTCCCATTGTAAGGCTTGTAAGTGTGGCGGCGGTGGGGCTTGTAAGTGTGGCGGGACCCCCTGGGTCCCATTGTAAGTGTGGCGGCGGTGGGGGGGCCGCCTCGGGGGAAGGCACCCCCAAGCAGGGGGTGAGGGGTGCGCTTCCCTCAGGGGAGCGGGGGTCTGTGGTGGCCTGGGCCTCTGCGGTCAGAATGGGCCTGGGGCTGAGGTAGGGGAGTCTGTGGAGGGGATGTGTGTTTGGGGGGGTCACGGCTGTGGGTCGGACATCTCTGGGGCCTTCTTGAGGGGCCCCCCCTTTTCTGTCAAGGTGGGAGGCTGTACTATCAACCCCTGTCGGGAGCAGGCAGGTCTGGGATGGCTGAACCCTTGTTGTAATGTGACTTTCTGGCACTGCTGCTTTCTGTACCTGCTCCCTCCTCTGCTTTTTGTGATCCTTCAGGTATGTGGTGAAAAGTGCCAGCGCCAGGCTGAGAGTCGGGGTCTGGTACAGAAGGGTCCGCAGCCCTGCCTGCTTCCCCCCGGCTGTGCTGCCAACAGACTTATGTCTCCACAACCCTCTCTTAGTCCTTGGTCTCTGCTGGGACTGTCAGCAAAAGAGCCAATTATCAGATGTTTCGGGTTCTTTCTGTGGTGTGGATGGTTGCCTGTAGGAAACCACCGAAGCCATTGAACTGCCAGCTGAATGAGAGTCAAGTGGTGACTTAAAACACTGTCGCCAAACTCCTGTACCAGTCGTTGGCCCGCATACACTTGAGAATAACTTTCTTTGTGCCGTTTTCTGTTTGGAGCAGGCAGCTGCACAGAAGCCTGGCTATGAGTGTGGCTAGTTTTTAGCTTTCACTGAGTTATAGTGGAATGAAAGCGGGTGCACATCTGCCTTGTTCACAACAAATGTATTTTGTGGAGGATCAGTTCAATTAGAATAATTATATTAAATAATTGTTCTCTGTGGTTATTTAGCTTGATGCGTACCCTGCAATCTACTAGAGCTGCTGTGTGACAGTCGAAACTCCAACTCTGCTAGGCGTGTATATATTAAATACGGTGGCCAATCAGCAGTGCCTGAAACTAAAAGCAATTTGCTTCAACGCTTTGTAGTGTAAACATTCCTGCTACGAACAAAGAGGAGGGTGTGTCATTGTGCTTGTTTCATTTGTACTTCGATGTGCTTCCTCATCTGTGGCCAGTCAATGATTCTGTGTAGGTTCTTAAACAGTAGTAGTCTTATTTTGTTGTGAATTTTACATTTGCGTTGTCTTGGGCATTTTACTGAGCTGGGACGCTCGGAAGCTTGGTGCTATATTAAGAATTTTTATTACATTCTTTTTAATAGCCGTGCTCTTAAGTGACTTAGTTTTGTTTCTTTTTAACTTCTGTTGTTACTGATTATAACTTTGAAGTTAATTCAACTTGGATGCGGTGTAAAATAAGTATTTAGTAGAACTGCCTTTTAACCAGCTGTTCTTTTGCCCTCTGATTATACAGTGTGGAAACCAATAATTTCAGACTTAATGTTTTGCCAGCCGGCTATCTATAAAACTTTAAAACATGTGCTTCTGAAATCTCTGTATCTGTTTTCTTTGAGGGGCCATAACATTTAGGTTTAAAGAAGAAAGTAAATCACAGTAAAATACTGATTTGCACCAGGCAGGCTCTCTTTTAGACTGTTTTGCCTCTGTGTGTGTTGTCTTTGCGTGTGCGTTTAAACAGTGCAGTTGCATGCTGCTCCTGTGATTTCTGGTTCTTGGGAATTGGGGATATAAATTCTTAATGTTAACTCCTTAGCATCTAAGTTAAACAGATACTGTAATAACATACACACAGACTAGACCTGAATCTTTAATTGTCAGCTTAAAGGAAAATATTTTCTCTGGATAGAGTCATGGTGCATAGAATTATAATGTGCTGTAATTTACTTGCAATCTGGCTCATATTAATTATCCTGAAACAGAGTATTGGGCAAAAAAAGAGACCTAGCACTAGGTGTGGAAACAGATAATGGAATGTGTTATTAGCGTGCTTGAATTTCAAATTGTGAAGAGCTTCTCTCCCTTCAGGTACTCCTTTTAAATCTAAGTTAAAACGCTGATAGTTTCACAACTACTTAAGGTGAATACCACCAAGGGCTCGTAGATGTGTGTTAGTAGAGGAAATACTGGATTGAATACAAGGCTTAGCTCTTCAGGAAAAGAGAAGGATCAAAGGTATGTGTGTGGTTTTTTTATAGGCTTGTTAATTGCAAGGGAAAGCATAAAGGATGTCGGGTACTATTTTGAATAAAAAGGCAGTTTTTCCAAGATGGTATCTTTCAGCAAAACACTCAACAAGTAATAGTCTGTCTTTCCTCTGTTGTGTAATAGTTGGTAGTGTTTCCATATGGGAGAGAACCCTACAAGCACTGAAATGAATCAGGTTGTTGGCTGAGAGAGCTAAGTGATAACCGTTTAGTTTCTAACACATATCCTTAGGGAAAGCATCAATATTGTAATGCAATAGAAAGTACAGACTTTCTGATATTGGGCAGTGTTGACTTTTCCTGACTTTCCAATACTGTTTGCTATTGCTATACTCGAAATTACAGATAAAAGATGAAACTTTCCTTTTTTAGGGACTTAAGCACTTTCAAATAGTCCAAGTAAATGGCCTTCAGCAAAATGATAAGGTTGTGAACAAGGGAAATTTTACTAAGCACATATGTAGCGTTATTTCAAAGAACAGAACCTGAATTTAACCAGAAGTCTCTATTGGCTAGTAAACAGATATTAGCAATAGCAAAACAAAATATTTAGATACAGAAGGCAAGATAGGAGTAACATTTTATAGCTGAAGTTGGAGTTCAAGTTGCTGTGGTGTACTGACACATTCACTTTTCATGGTTATGACACATGTTTTTAGGTAGTATATAGCTGCTATGTTCTCCCCTTCTTGTTTCCTTAGTGTTACGTGACTAGATTTTTATAAACGATATGGTGCATAATTATGCTATTATTAGCCTTAAGTAGTTTTCAGAACTGATGTTTTGTTTTTTCCTAATGAACAGCCTTTTCCTGTACATACACACAATAAAATGTCATGCAATGCAATGTCTCTGAGGCAAAGTATTGTTAGTTCATATTTACAAAACTAAGGTGAGACTATACCTTTGGAAAATCAAGTTGAGTGGGAGACTCCAGTCTTCCAGTTGACTCTGCGTAAGGTTGAAGAACAATTTAGGCCCAAAGGTAGGCTGGAGCTCTGGTCAGAAGTGCTTTGGACCTGGGTTGAGGGCCATCGATATGACTCATTTGATGTTCTTAACATAATAGTTGTAATTAGTCCAGTAAATAATGAAAAGTCATGGAAGTTGTATTTGCCAATTTTGCCACCAGTAATCAAAAGGAAGCTGACAAGACTGTGGTTCTAATGATATGCTTTAACCAGACACTTTATTTTTGATTAGGCTGTGTGTGCTTAAATGTTAATTTAGCAGCCATTCATGGAGAATCGACAGGACCTGCAATTCAAACTGTTCTTCTTCAGTGATTGCACCATCGAATGGCTTTGTGTTCATCTGTGGTTTTTTTACAACGTTTGCAGATGTAGTTCTTCAGCATGATACCATTTTCTTCCCTTATTAAGCCTCTTCCCTGCATTACTTTTTCAATGCAAAAGTTGGTTGTAATTTTCAGTCTGCAGCATTACTATAGGCTTCCTTTTGGCAGTTGGATTTTTTGTGGTGTGTAGGTGGTTTTGGTGGTTTTTTTGCTTTGTTTGTCTTTTGTGGTGTTTTTTTGTTTTTTGTGTGGGTTTTGGTCTTGTTTTTTTTTTTTGTTCACAAAACTGGTTTTAGCAATGGATATAGGAGTCTTCTTGTGATGCGGATCCAGTCCTGTGATAGTTCCTCTACTTCTTTTTTGGCATGTGCTGTAAATCTGTAAATGTTATGTGAACTCATAGTTTAGAAAAAGTTAGATCTCTTCTTTTGTCTTTTTGCCCTTTATTTTATTTTTTTAAACATTAAGAGATCAATAGAGTTGAGACTTGAAATCTGAGTCAGCCCAAGGTATTATCTGGCTGGATTAGCGCAGGTGGTCAGGTTCAAGTTCTAGTTGGTTCTGAAAAGAAGAAATAAATCACATAATATTCCTTAATTTACAGAAACTATTTGTGTAGGTATTAGAGGAAAACTCTTTATAGCTTAACAGATACGTTTGTTTTTTTCTTTTCATCTCAGTTGTGAGGTGAAGTTACTTCTGCTTAACTGTTCTATCAGATTTGTGTAAACTTGCTTTTAGCAGCAGGATGGAGATTACATAATACATTTTCAAAAATGTACTTGCTGTGCTGTCATTGTTGGAGATTAAGTCCTCTATATTTCACTTTGGGGAGAGCCAGGCACATTGTTAGTGAATCCATATCTGCCCTACTTGGATATCTTTTTTTCATTTTGATTATGAATTGACTGATCTGATGGCTTACAGTTGCTAGCAACGGTAGCTTTTTCAGGTTTTGTTTCTGAGGAGGAAGTGTTGGATGCTAATGCCAACCCATGCTTATTTAGTAAACTTACTTCTAGTTCTTGTTTTTTAAAGAGTATCTTTATATTGCATCTTCATGCTAGCTGAGGTTGCTGAAGGAAAACGCTACTTTGGTATTTTCAGTTACTATATCCATATTGTAGTCTTGTACTTTTAACTTCTTAAGAATATTTGTTATCTTTTGGTGGGAGCAGTTATATTTTATGAACCAGTACATGCACAGAGGTTTATAATATGAATGTTAGAAGAAAGTACACCTTTTGAGTTGATAAATGTTGAAATATATCTATAAGCAGTAGAGTTCCTCAGTCATAACAAATACAGCTTTGTGTTCCTTTTTTTTTAACAAGGAGGATGAAAAGATAGTAGGAGAGACAGTTATATATAAACATTTATTCTAGTTATTTGAAGTTGAAAACATGATTTGTCTCTTTATTTTTCTACCACCATCAGGACATGTATACCTCTGAGAAACCTTCTCCAACAAGATACCTTGCTTCAAGACCTGTCTTGGATTATATGCAAAGAAGTTTCCAGTCATGAGTGAGTAGATTTCTTTATTTAAGAAAAACCCTTAGTTTGCAGTTTAGAAGAAACATACTTCTGTAGTGGGTTTTGGAAGGTGGCTCTTCCTCAAAAATGTTCATGCTGAGTTTTGTCTCTTCAGTCCTTTAAAAATAACCAACTAAAGCTGAGATTTGGCGGGTACTGTTCTTAACCTGCAAATTTTTGATCAATGTGTGCTCTGTTAAGATGTCTGTGGTGGTAGTCTGGTATCATTTTTGAGAAGGTGAGTTCTGTAACAAGCTGATGTTTGTTTTTTCAGTATAAATAAAACATGTAACTCTGAGGGGAAAATGTCTTGGGTTTGCCAAGAACTCCAAAATATGTGACTGTCCAATAAGATAAAATAGCTGGTAAAAATCTAACATAAAATGAATGGACTTCATTTTATGGGAAAAAATAAATATATTACTCAAATTCCAGTATAGAGGTCTGATCCCAAAGGAATTTTGGCATGCATTGGAAAGATCTGAGACATAGAAAACTGTGACTTAAGATCTGTTTTAGTGAAAAAACAGATGAAAGACACCATAAGGTTTTTTTTACCCATATCTGATGGGTAAGATACTCTCTTTTTAGTGAACTGTTTTGAGTATTTAGAGGTCTTTCATAAATTTTGCGGATGCGAGACTTCTTAGTATAATTCTTGGCAGCAACATTACCTAGCCTTACATCATGTAGAAATAAGGATGTAACTTCATATGCACAGGAACTGTATTTGTAATGTAGCTTACTTTAAACACAACTGTACTGAATCTGTTGAAGAACGAGCATCTAGTTCATATGATAATTATATCCTATGTTAGTAAAATAAGACCATTTGATTTTCTGGGAGGAAGTGAGTAAAGAAAATTGTTGGTTAAATTTCTTGTCAGACTAAATGAAAAATGACTGTTCTTGACATCTGGTAGAAAAAAAGTGTGATGGAGGAAATGCTTGCTAAATGCAGCAAAGGAAAAACTACACCAAAAAAAGGACTGCTGAACTCTAGGGTTAGTGTAGACAGAACTATTTTAGTATTTACATAGCATTATATCTGTTTTCTCTCTTGAATTGCTGTTTGCACTTGTTTACTTCCTCACGTTTAAAGTATTTGCTGTATTGCATAGACGACAACTTTACAGACAGTTATTCAGGTACCTGAATATCCTGATTTGTCAAACGCTGCTATATTAATCTTCACTTGTTCTATAGAGCATCTCATGTGCTGTCATTGCCTCGTGTATAGTCTGAAACATAACAAATATCTGTAGATCTTTTTACCTTTTGAATCATAGTTGCTGTGTTAAGTGTGACTCACCAAGGTGCTGCTGTGATGTTTTTGGTTTAGGTACAACAAATACTGTCATGACTTGAGCAAAACACCGTTGGTTTTGGTGAGATTTTGATGTGATTCCAGACTGGAGAGTTTAGCTTTTTATTAGCAAGAATGAAGACCCTTATTCAAATGAAAGATAACACTTTGGCAGTACTTTTTGTGGTCGTTAATAATGATGTTATTCAAAATACAGTCTCTTATTTGCAGGACGCCACATTCCTGTGGTCAATTAGATGCTTAAGTCCATGCTAAGTGATGGGCTTCAAGGGCACAAAAGAAAATGCTGCTTTTTTTGAAAATATGGTTTAGAGAAGGTTAGATGTTTATGTTGAGCTGGTGTTGGATTTCTTAGGTTACGGTTTACTTCAGAGAAACTTGAACTGTAAGCATGGTCTACATAGTTTTAGGCTCCCCTCTAGTAAATACCTCAGTCTATAAGGTATTTATCATCTTATGAAGATGCATTTATTTGCATACTTCTGTACAGGTAAGCTTATTCACAAAATCTGTGGGCACCTAGAATAGCTAGATGTGTTAAAAGCGATGGGAGTCTCTAGTATTCAGAACTTGGGCATCACCTAGTGTAATTCAAACAGAAAATCTATCTAAAATGATGATCTAAAATGTGGGAATGTCAGACTTATGAAGGCTAATAACTTTTTGGTTAAAAAATTCAGAATGCTGTTATGTGCAGGCTACATTATAGAATCCTACTTGTTATTTTCTTGTGATATGCTTGGTGCAATATATATTTCCATTTCTGTTTGTGAAGGGCTGTTCTAGAGTCTCAGTCCTAAAATGGTTAAATCCCTTTTCTAATATCTGTCCTAAATTTATTCACAAGCAGTTTATATCTATTTAGTTTTCTGCCAACCTTATTCATTAGCTTAAAAAGCCATTTTTGCCTTGTTTCGTATTTGTCATTTTAGCAATTTGTTACACAGAGCATATTATTCTATTGAAACAGCTTGTAGAAGTAAATCTGCAATATCTTGGTACTTAAGAAGCACACACAAGCTTATTTTTAAGCAAATGATCAGTTAAATTTTTTTGGGAAGTGAATAGGGGAACTACTGCTGTTGTATAACTGTTAAAAGTTATCAGGTGTGTAGGTAAGTGCTTCGGATCCTGTTGTACTGGATCTTCTCCAATGTTGGGGAAGATTGTTGCCAGAACTGCAAACTCCACCGTTTATAGTAGTTGTTTTTAGTTGTTGGGCAATACAGAGAGTCCGAAAAGGTGTTAAAATTGAGGTGGTGTCTATTAAGGCTTTTATTTCTGTGGAATGACTTATAAATGTCTGTTTTCATAAATAAGGATACAACAAGTCCGTGTTTCAAATTATACTTTGACATTGTGTGCCCTGTAGGACAGAAAGGTCACATGCTGTAGCTAAGTTAGATTGATTTTGATTGATTTTGTATTTAAAGATAACTTGTCAGGGAAATCCTGGCTGTATGTAACCTGCCTAGAATGTCACACCACAGGAGGAGTTGGTTTAATTTTCTACGTTTTCTCCAGTCATTGACATTTAGGTGCCAGAAAATGTGTAGTGTCATGACAAATTCTTATGATTATAAACTGTGCTTTTTATGTTTGGGAGTTTTCCTGTGCTTTATCCTTTGAAGAAAGGTCAGTGTAGTGAACTTATCTGAGCTGCTGTAATGAACTCAGTTTGCAAATAGTTAAACGGAATGTTAGTACCTACTGTTGCAGCAAGCTGCTGACATCCTCATTACTTCCCCCCCCCGTTTCCAGGTGATATATTCATGTTCAGTAGTCTCACTTTGTATAAGGCTTTCAGGTATTGCTTTCATTTAAATTAGTTAATAATGTATAGTAAAGTTAAATGTTTTAAAACCCTTTGCATATATTTCAAATACATTTATTAAATATTTTAAAAAAGTTGGGTTGGTTTGGGTTGGTTTTTTTGCCATAATGGGAACTTCAAAGCTATCTTCTTTCAGCTGGGCTTTCTCCCTGTGGGTTTAAATTGATGGTCAGATTGATGGGGCTTCTCTAAATAAGTTAGTGCAACACGACACCTACATTTAAACCAATGTAATTTCTGTTTGTAAACCAAGATGTTGGCACTGGCAGAAAACTATTGTTAGTTTTGAACTGACAGGAGAGTTGTGGCAGGGAAGTTACCATCATGAATGTTATTGGAGGACCAATCTTTTTGTATACACACTTACTGCTCCTTGAATATGTCCTTTTTAGACATTTGCACTTCACATTTATTCTGTCACGTTTGCGATGAAGATTAAGGTTGGATTATTTACAAATTATTTATTTTATGCCACTCTAACTCTGTGTGTGTGTGTCCAAAATAGCAAAGATGATAGAAATATATTTATAATAATTTGTATATATTTAAAAATTCATTACATGTTACATTTCTACTATAAATTTATATTATAAATAGAAAATAATTATATAAAAATAATATACTTAAAATATATAACAATTCTTTTATTTATCTGTGTATATGTAGAGGGAGAGAGTCCTTTTTCTAAATTTGTCTGCCTCTCACTGTTTTGATTGATGGCCAGTCAGGACTGCTGAATGATTACAACTAATTGCTGTGCACAGAAGTATATCCCTTTGGTATGATAATACTCTCCTGTTACAGTTTTTTTTTATTTAAATCTTAGTCTTTTGGCCTATCTCTGTACTCCTTTATATAGAACATTGCACAATAATGCCTTTATTGTGGATCTTTGGTACTCCTACAGCAGAAAGAGTAAGTAGCAAGGAACACTGTAACCTTGTTCTCTGGAGTGAGTATCAAGTATCCACCACTATGTAAGCAATTCATATTTCTGGGATCCTATTCATCCTGTGATAAGTTGAGGGTGGTGTTCAAGTACATTCCAAAGGGGGAAGGATGCAGACACTGACAGCTAAAATACAGATGAAAAGCGAGAGCTATAAATGTAGATGTTTGGGCAGGCACCCCCCTTTTATGTAAGGCACTATGTAGACACAGAACAATGTTGTTCCAGTTACTGCAGGGAGGACTTTCTAGAGGCTGCAGTGTTAAGCTCCCTAGTGGTGTTACCATCTTCTATTGCATTAGAGAATTCACAAAACAACAGGCGAGTCAGATGAAGGATTAGAAATGGGCTGAAGAAGAACTTTTCCAACAGCAGTGTTAAGTGAGGTATTCAGAAGACTTTCCTTGCCTGTTGTGAATCATGTAGTTCTCCCTTTCCGTACAAATGATTGAATAATGTGCACCACTGTGTTGGAAAAGTGAAGCTATTGCTGCTTATTAGCGTAACTGTATCACAGGTAAGAAAAATAAGTGAGATGCAGCCTCATTTTATGTTACGTTACATTATTTATGTTCATATTCAAGAAACAAACCACTTGATTTACAAGATGTGTGGTTATTTTAAGCTAAATTGACTGTGTTTCAAGAAAAACTACTCTGACATTCTTTACCCAATTTTTGATAGGAAACAACTTCTTTGATTTGTAGCACGGATGGAAAATATTTGGGGTTGTTGCTGTAAGTGGGGTTATGTAAGTAATCCCAGCAGGATTACTGGCTCCATGACTGGCTCTGTGTTTGTTTAAATTTAAGATCTTTTCTTTACTTAAACTATCCAATCTGTTGTCCTTTCAGTGTTTAAAGGATGGTTGCAGATGTTTGTGTAAACAAAGTAGCTGCACTTAATGATATCCTATCCATCAGCTGATTATAAGGTTCATTTAATCTCTCATTGCAAAAGAGCCCCCTATAATTAAGAGATTTTAGTTCTTAAAATTATGTGGCAGACTGACCAGATAGCACTGGATTTTTTTCAAGGCTATTGGTATGCCTGTACCTATACTGCTTAAAACTCCTGAAGCGAGCAGAAAGCTGTGCAGGACTTCCAGGCTTGTTTGGGAAGCTGGTGTGGCAGTTTCTTTTTCTTTTTTTTTCTTTTTTCTACACCCCCCACCCCCCCCACCCCCCCCCTTTTCCTTTTCCCTCTGTTTTATTTTGTGTAACATAATTATTCTCTGGAATGGAAGGCATACCAACATGCTGTAGAATCTCCAGTGCTTTTGGTCACTGCAGTCATTAATGTGATAGATCACTAATATAAAAGGGCACTTTGTTTTAATAAAGCACTTTGGTTTGCCATAGGAGAGGATTCTTGAATGCAGTCTTTCTGTTTTACTCTTGAAAAGCTCTTTGAAAACCTGCCTAATTCCGTGGTAGAGTGCTGAAAGCCTCACTCAGAGCTCTTTTGAGCGGGAGTCAGACTTCCCAGAATTTTGAGAGACATAGGGAAGTAAGTCTCTCACCAGAATGTGTTCTGTTGCATTCACTATAAAGTTTTCTCCTCTTATTTTGTGATAGTACTATTTCTGAGTTGTACAAACACTATAATGACATAACCCTCCTTCTCTGCCTTCCCCAAAACTTACTTTTTGGAGGTGATGCTTATCATCTGCAGCTCCCTGTTCTTAGCAGTGATGCTGTGCTACAGCCATACTTTGTGTCCAGGCTGGTCTACAGACCCTGCTTGCCTTGCATGCTTCAGAGTGGTTATATTTCATAATACTTTATATCTGGTTGTAAAACTAGACAAGCTTTTAGCTTCCTTTTCCACCCCGCCCCCAGCTACATCGAGTAAGAGTATTTGAAGGATGCTGGGGTTGGTCTTGGGGGACGGGAGAGGAAAAATTAGGTTTATAGTTTGCCTTGAAAAGATTAGGTACAAACTGAGAAGTGTTAATTTTGCTTTTTATTCCTCCCCACTTCCTTCCCCCACCATACCGTTTTCTATGCCGGAAGCAGTGACAAAAATGTCTGTAGTTTTTACTTCAACTATATGGTAGGAAAGTACTTCTTTTTAGAGCAAAGGCTAGCGAGTCACTTCTAGTGACACTTCAATATTTATTTATTCCCCATGCATTAAAATGAAATATTTATGTGAAACTCACTGTGAGGCTCTTGAGTGTTTTGTGGTTTTGGTGGGGTGTTTTTTTTGTTTGTTTTTTTTTTTTGTTGTTGTTTGTTTGGTTGGGTTTTTTTAGTGCATCAGTCATTAAGTGGATCATCCATTTTGGAGAACTAACTCTTAATTTGTGTTTTTGTTTAATGCTGTATATTCAGTGGTCCTAGTAAATGGTATAGCAAGGCCAGGTTACCTGTGTGTTGTCCAATGAAACCTAACAGATCAAATTCAAGGCTAAATCTACTGCAAATGGAGGCTGATGGCACTTCTTTTGCTGTTCCTTTAGCACTGGTGTAGTACCACTGGTAGTTAAAATATGAGATTAAAATGCCTGACTGTAATATTGGGTAGAGTGATGCAGTTCAGTCCCTTCTTGCCCAGACCATGGGCAATTGTTGACTGAAACTTGGACTGATTTTAAATTCTCTACAGCTACAGAGAGAGCATGGAGAACAATAGATGTACTACAGTCTTCTGTCTGCCAAAATTGGGACTGAATCACTAGGGCATGTACAATTCCTCTATCGTTGCTCTTGTAGTAGGTAGGTAAGATGTTCTTCAGTTGGATAGTTTGGTTGTCTTAAAGTGAAGCTGAATAAAGAAGCCTGTTTCACACCGCTGCTTCCTGCCTCCGTCTAGCGTAGTTTATCTGCAAGCAGTGCCACTGAGATGCCCGGGTGTTTGCAGCAAGTTTTGTCATTGATGAGGGAATAGGAGAACTCTTTGTTAGTAGCTGAGCCATGTATATGCTTTATGGGAAATAGGATTGGATATGAAGCAAGCGTGACGTGCTAGTTACAGTGCACTGCTAAATAAATCCATTCGTAAGAACAGAGGCAAAACAGAGATAACTGTAAAGATAGCCACAACCAGCCACTTAACCAGAATACATTTATCAAATATAACTCTAGCATTAACCTTAAGTAGTCACGGTTAACATGATTGTCATATTCAAGTACTAAGCTCAGATTTTAAAGACATTACTTAAAATATGTTTTAAAAGACTGCGTTTTGAGTGAATGTACAAGGAGAACAGGAGGCAGAAGTCTGAAAGTGAACAGTTAATGGTGTCTCCCATTAGAACACAACTGCAGTAATCAAACAGACCCAGGTATACTTCCTTACAAAGCAGGGTGGATCTCTTCTGAGCTGTGTGAGCATCCAGCTAATTTCCTTCAGTTACTTTTGAAGTGCTGAATTCTTTCTTCCCTAGCATGTGTCTCTTTAACATTTTTTTTTCATCAATAGGTAAGCTATATTTGTGTGAATTGATATTTCTGTAGTGTTAGATCAGCCTATTACAAAATATTCAAAAACTTGCTTTAAAATTTTTGATTTTATTTTTGAGAGAGAGAAAGCCATACTATAGGTTATTTGCTACACAAATTAAGCCGGCTAATACATGAGGTTAATAAAAGTACTGTGTATTTTGCAGTGAACTAATAAGGTTTGATGGTCTTCCTGGTGGCTGTGGACAGCTGCATTTTGTTATTTGGATTATGTATCAGCATAGAAATGTTACGTGCAGTAAAGGATTTAATCCTGCGAACAAAGAGCGATGCACAAAATTTTGTAATTTTTCTTTGTGTCAAGGAGGTAAGAGATTATTAATCTCATTCATATTCTTTTCAGTAGGAAACCAAGTAAGGGTTTAAATTAAAAGCAAAGTTTTTGTCTCTTTTTTTTCTTTTGAATGATCACACATTCACTTTTGTTAATCTTTGCCAGATTAAACTAATGAATTTACTTTGACTTCAGTATTGACACATGTGAGATAGTAATGGTTTTGGTTTTTGTTTAATATTGCAAAAAGGAAAAAAATATCTTTTAATGACTAGTGTGGCTTCTTTCTGTATGCTTACGTTTGACAGAATATTTTATAATATCCTTTAGCTTGAAGATAAATCTGTTGATTAGTACTGTAGCTGTGACCCAAATCTGGGAAACGCAAAATTGCTGCATATTCTGCTTGGAAGGCTGCATATGCAGGAAACGCTGCATATTCTGTTTGGAAAAGTATTTTGAAACTTTTCTGTTGTCATAATTACAACTTCATAAATGTTTGATTTCTTTTTGAGACTTATAGTGTGGAACTTTTTTCTCAAAATAATTATCACTTGCAGCTAAACCTGGATAAAGATTTGGACTGTAATATGAGGGAGACTGAGAAATTCTGTGGGGTGTATGCATTCACTGAGATGAGATCTTGTACTAACACTTTTTCCTGCTCCTGTTTTAAAAAAACCGTATTTTATCACATATTTAGAATGAGCTGCTTAGATACAACTTCTTTTGGGGATACAACAAAGCCATTTGCTTTGTTGGTGCTTTCTTTATTTACTAGATTAGTGTGCCTTGTAAAGTAGCCTTTTACCTTTTGAAGGGCGTGGGTTGTGAGGGAGAGGAGAAAGAACTAGGATAAATTTGAAGATCCGTAATAAGAATCTGTGGTTCTATAGTTAGTCTTTATCATACCATCTATGTTTCTTGCTTAACACTGTCCTAATCACATAGTTCCAAAAGACATGAAGTACCTCTCTGTTGTATCTGAGGAGATCTGCACTGTAGCCTAAGCTATTCCTGTTGACAAGTCTTTACAGGTTAAACATCTGAGAGCTTTTGGAAGCTTTTTAAACTGTTGCTAAACTGTCTAGTTTAGACACACTTGCATGTCTAAATCTGATGGTACAGTTTTACAGTAAATATATAAGCAAAGACTAAGCAATGCCCTTATTTTGCTTGTGGAGGTGATGGGTATAAAACACAACTATCGGGAGAAAAAAATAAAATATACATACATGTATCTTTCCTTTTTTTTTTTTTTTTTTTTCCCATCAAGAGTATTTGAACACAAGCGTCTGATACTGGTCTCCGTTAGTGTCTGGTGTCTGTATCAGGAGGATGATAAGTGATCTACACGGGCGGTTCCCTTGGCTTCATTGTGGCTCTCTGGGAAAGCTGCTGTCTATCTTGTTATCACCTAGATCCACTTCCAGAATGTGTTGTAGCAAGAGCTAAGGGGGTAAAAAATAATGTGAATTGAGTAAGAAGGGTAATGGTGAGAGTGTTGTGCAGTGACAGGATTTTGCAATGTGTAGCTTCTTTCCTTACAACTTCAAAGCATGCAATAATGGCTGCTGTACACAGCTGTATGGTTTTTTCCTCTTCCCCTTTCCCCTTTTTTAGCATTTGTTTTTCTTCTTTGGCTTGATAAGTTTTTGCCTGGAACAGGTGGAATTAATTTCATTGACCATTTAATGAAGTTCTCAATCATCATCCTGAATTTAATAACAGCTTTCTTGTATATTTAAAGTAGAAAGAAAAACAGACTTTAAAAAAAATGTGAACAAATGCCTCTCATCCTCTTTAATCAGCGCTCACTTAAGTAGCCTTCTGTTACAATTATTTATTACTTCTCCAGCCTCTAGATCAAGCTACTTTCTGCTCCCAAGAAGACTTCTTCTAAAAGAGGTTCATATATCTACATCAGTTTGTTTTTAAAACTGCAGCCATACTTTCATGCTTTGAAAATAGCAGCAGAAGTGCTAAAGATGAAGAAGAAAAAAATTCCTGAGTGAATCCAAATTCTGTTGGATTAAGCAGTTACTGACATTTATTGACTCTGTAGGACCATTCAGGAGACTGTGAGGATATTTATTGATTTTCTTTTTATGGATGCTTTGCAAAATGTAGAGCCAAAAGCAGTCATCTTTGAAAAATGAATGCCTTGAATAATAAATGGAGTCATATCACTAGTGCAAGCCTTTCCACAGGAAAGGCTACCAGAATTCCACATATGATTTTTTGAGAGCATTAGGTTTTCTTTTTTATCTTTTTTGTGGTTCCTTTTACTGCATTACTGTCAAAGAATATTCTGTAGAAAATAATGAAGATCAAAATTTAAGGTTTCAGAGATTTATGGGGAGGGTTAGTTATTGATCTGGAACTCTAGAATTCTCCTATTCCAACTACAGTAGCTTATTTAAAACTTAATGAAAACTGTAGGCTTCAGTTCACAGATTGGAAAATTAATTCAAAATATTAGTGAGAAGGGATAGATAACCTACTGTATAGCTACTTTAGTAACAAATTGTATCATGATATATTGCCTGTCTTAGAGCTCAGTGGCTATTTATTTTGAGATATTAATTTGAAGACCGATTGTGACAGGAAAAGTCAGAGAGGAGTATCATAAAGCAAAATGTTTCTATTGATACTTAAGGTGTTGCTGGGACTTAGTTGCTAGGTAGACTTTATCTGAATGTATTATTTTTTTGCAAGAAATACACAGTTTTTACTGTGAACTCACTGTGCAAATATTTTTACAATATGCTGTTCCTTCTATTTGATATCTAACGAATCTTTTCCTGGCTAACGTGTCTTACTTGTATTTCCTTAATCCTTTAAACTAATCTATGGTTGAAAACGTTTCTCCTGCTTATGAAATAGTTGTTGCTCCTGAGAAGAAAACCTGCTCCATTTTCTGAGCCCCTTTGCTAAGATGGGAGGGAAGATGAAGCAGTTCTGCCATGTGTGGTTTCTGAAACTGCAGCTTTTAAAGCAAACATTCAGGTTGGTCACTAAGAACAGCTGCTCTGTGTGTTGCTGGTACTTGACTTTTTATAGCCCTTGTTTTGAATAGTCCTATTGACTTTGTAACATACCAAAGTGCCATCTGTATCGTACAGACATAGAAAGAAGGGTCCAAAGAGCAAATGGACCCCCACTCTTGTAAATCCCCATCTCCTGCCTGTAATGTCAGACTTTGCTCTTTCGCAGAACTAAAGAGATACCAGGAGGAGCGTTTTGTGTATGTATATTTATGTGCTTTCTAGGTGATAAGGGCAAGACTTAAGGCTTGATCCCTCTTCCATTGAAACAGTTAACAACAGGACTGGATTTCAGGCTGGTACGTTGCTGGCCATTGCGTTATGGGTTGTCCATTTCTTTGGGTGTGTCGGGCCTGAAAGCTTGGTGTCTTAACCATGTTTAGAGCCTAGCAGGTAGGGAAAAGGACATAAATAATTCTGGATATGAGGAGCATAAGATAGGATTATGAAGACAGATCTGCACAGGTTTCTGCAGAGATGTGGTGGAATAATCTGTACGCAGCCTGAATGCTGGCCAGTTCAGGTTGATGTGAGATGGAAAAAGAATGGTCACAATAACTTTGCATCTCAAATAAAATGTGTGCAGGCCTATTGTTCATGTGAATGAATGCCCTCAAGCCATTTTAGTGTTTGGGGTTTTTTTTTGTGTTTTTTTTTTTTTTTTAGTTGCTTGTACATCTTCCTTTCTGTAAAGGAGGGCATAACAAGCAGGTGCTTTTTTAGGTAGTTCTAGTGCTGCCTAGGATTACCCTGAGGTTTCTTGATGTTTTTTTAAAAGCCTAGACAGAATGCTGTGAATATATAAACATTACAGATTATAAGAAGAGATTGAAGGAGAAAATATGAAGTTTTCCTCAAACTTAAATTCTGATATCTTTTTTTTTTCTTTCTCCCCTCTTTCCCAAGTGTCATTTGACAAATACCCACTGAGCCATACTTTTGCAGTATCTTTTGTGCTGTAAATATGTTACCTCCTGGCAATATGCTTTATGGAAAAAAAACTGCTTTGAAAGACTGGTTAATTATAATTACGTTGATGGAAGCATTTTTATTTTGAATGATGACAGCTGACTAATCAGGATGCAGGTCATGCTTTTTATTATGGTTAGGAGAGGTCAAGGGCTGCACACAGTGATCCATAAAATCCCATCCTGGTTAACTGCTCCGTCTCATACCAATGTATTTCATCAGGTTGATAACATGTGCAAGATTTCTGTATTCTCTACAACTTTGAAGTTAAGGAAGAAAAGCAAATTGGAAGAACATCATCAAGCACATATTGCTTAGCAAACTAGCTGTCAAAGATGAAAAATGCTTAGCAGAAATTCATGTGATACACACTGAATATGTAACACTACTTTTCTTCTCAAACAGAATTACTTAAATTGTTACACTAAACACTTTTTGGTTTACCTTGTGTATCTGTGTCAGAATTGCTGTGAACTTTTGGTTGGTGAATATCTTTGCCCACAGTTTGTGTTTTGTTAGGATGTGGTCTGAAAGATGGCAGTTGCAGTGACAGATTATATGGAAATATCAGTTCAGTTTCATGATTCAAAGGTAAGGGCGAACTACAACCAAATTATCACTCATGAGTAACAGATGAAATTACATGATTTAGCTAGTTAGTGTGTTTTATTTCTTGAAGTCTTTTTGATATTGCCACTTTTTTAAAGCAGGTTTAGTGTTGTTGTCTTGGTAGATGTATAAAATAATTTGAGGAAAGAGAAATAGCGGCCACAAAGCTGACTGGATAATTATTCAAAGTTTGAGTGATTTGTCTAAGTTTGTTTATCATGAACACCATGGCCCTCCTTCAGACTTGCACCATTCTTTCTTTACGTTGCGCACAGTATGTTTAGTAAACTTGTTTACACTTTCCTAAATTCATTTTAAAGCTTTGGGGTTTTTTTCAGTTTCTTTCTACATGACAATTTCCCTAACAAAGAAGAGAGGGGAAACTACTGTGCATACCATCTTTGGAGATTATTTCATGTTGGGGGAGACAGGTGTGTGAAAATGATTTCTAGTCCTGAAGTTCTTGTGTGTCTCTTAAAAGCTCAGAGCAGGCTTCAACTGTTTAAAATGCCCCTACCACTGTTAGAGAGAGAGAGAGATATATATACTGGTGACCATGGGATGAAAGCCTTTCTAATGGCTATTCTGCAAACTTTAGTAGGTACTGGTTTTGTATTCTTGCCATAGTCCATTAGACCTGCAAATCATCTACTAGTCCTTTTCCAGTTAGTCATCTTTGTTACCAGCAGGACAAGGGATAGTTTTGAAGAAAAGGGATCAACTTCCCTTTTCGCAGTAGGGAATAGCTGTAACACTTTCCTGGGTGTTAATTCCTAGCTACTGAAGTGCCCCATTTCTCTTTATAAGTAATTTTGACATAAAAGCAAGTACAAAGCATGCCTTTTATTCCTTTCTCTCCTTCTCTGCTCCCCCTTCCCCACTGTTAATCTTTGTCAGTCCACCATCCTTTTCCTTATTCCAGCACTTGAGACTCTTGCTATAGAAATGAGATAATCTAGTTCAGTTAAAAGTCACTGTCAGGATCTGCAAGATATACTCATGCTTTAGTTGGTTAAACAGATTACTGAAGATTTTATTCTACCTTACTCCTTTTTTCTTTTTTTTTTTTTTTTCCCCCTGTTTCCTTTTTTCTATCCTTAATAAGTTTCTATAAAGACCATCAAAAGTTTAGTAGTGCTGTAGAGGTAGTTGTGTTCTTCTATGAGCCATAAACTCAGAAGTCAGCTTTTCAGAGGAAATTTGCAATGTAGTGTAGCTGTAAGTAATGATGATCCTTTGAGTTTATATCTTTAAGTTGAAGACAAGTTGTTTGATAACCCAACTAAATGAAGAAAGAACACATCATGGCAAGATAATGGTGGGAAAGTTCTTACAGCAGGAATTTTGAGGACTGGATTATTAAGTAAAGAACCTTCAGGTCAACTTTACCAGACAACCCTGCATTTTACATCTATTATTTAAATGTTTTGAAATTATAGTTGTTCTGGAAACATCTATTTATGGTAATCTTTTCCTTACCTCTCAATGTAGAAACTCATTTGTCTGAAACATGGAATTTAAGTTTATGTACAGGAGTTGGAAATTCATCTGAATATAGAAAGTTGGGAGTTCTGTTTCTAATGGTTTGAAGAATCCTTTTTCAGCAAGAGATAAATTACAGTTGCACAGTATGTCTACAAGCTTCCTATTGAGTGGACACTTGAATATTTGTAGGGTGGGAGAAGAGATCGGACAGCTTGTCAGAGAGAATGATTTTAGTTGTCTTTATTTTGCCAAACCAAATACGATAGTACTTTGGGATGCTATTACTTCCGGCAGAGGGTGATTAATGGGCAGGCTGTAAATGAGTCTGATATAATAGAAACAATTTGTCGTGCCCACGCTGTATGTGTTTCAAGAGACCGACACGCATGTGGATAAATATGCCAGCAAATCTAAAATCTGAAACGCTTGTGATCAGCAGCTGGAAATGGAAAGAGATGACCTCTCCCCCTCCCCCCCACCATCTAACACTTAAGCAACGGGAACAGAAGGTCTAAAGGCCAGAGAATACATCTTGCTGTGCCTCGGTTGTGGCCTGTGGTTTGTTTTAATGTTATGGTTTTTGGAAAATGTAGTTGGCTTCCTACATTGCTCTCTTTGTGTAGGCAAGGCCTCGCAATGCTGTGTAGGAATTCGGTTTCCTAAAGCATTCGCAGAGCCTCTTTGGGGCTGACAGTTATTCAACATGACAGTATAAAATACAGTTTCTCGTGATTTTTTTTTGTTAGCTCTGTAGAGGCTTTGACAGAAGGCATTTCTGAAGTGCCTTTGTATGTTTTCCAAATGGCATTAAAAAATGTTGTGGGGCACATACTGCAATTTGTCTGCTTAAAATTACCTGACAGGAGTAATGATAATACCTTAGCTGAAACAGTTCTCTGGGCCTCTGGTGGTGGGAGAGAGAAGAACGCCTGAAATACTCCCAGGATTTCCAGCGTGCCTCCTGGTTTGCAAGAATTCCCGTCACGTACAAGGGTGTCAGAGGTGTGTGTTCAAGGGGGGAAAAGAGGAACTGAATGACTCTTTTTAGCAGGTGCTTGCTTGTGCCTGATGGAGTTTAGCAAGCTAGATTTAATTTTAATTCTGTTAGTAGGTCTGACGCTGGCTCTACACTGCACCGGTAGCTCTCCTAAAGCATTACATGAAATTTCATGAATTGAGACAGACTTTAAAAGAGGATGCAGACACGCTTCTTAGATACTGAGCCTAGGGGAGTATGTTGCATCTGTCTGCATTCATTTAAAGTGGTGTTTTCTTTAGTTACTTTGTGGTGTGAATGCTTCCTTTAAACTTTATTTAGAGAAATCGGTATGCATTCTCTGCAGTAAATAATTTTAAAATGTTCTGTAGAAATACATTTAGGACTGCTTGCAGTTTTTTGTCTCCTTGTGCTGAAGTCACTTTAAATCCGTCGCCCCAGCCTGTAGAGTCGTCAGGCAGAAATCTTTCTGTGAAGGTAGATGAGTTGTTCCTGCATCGGTTTTGCATGAGCATACTGAAGACAGCCATGTAATAACATGTAGTAATGAAACCTGTTGGAATTTTAGAGGAGCATCTAGTCTCTTTGATCTTGCTAAAGAGCAATGATTCAAGTGCTACAGATTGTAAAGGATCTGGTGTCGCCAGCAAGACGGAGAACAGATGCTGCTAAGAAAGGTAAGGGCAGCACTGGGATATATTCAGTGTTCTGAGTAATTTGCTGTAAATCAGAAATATTTTGGAGTTTGCTTGTAGTTAAATTAAGTGTGTACTTGATACTTAAAAATGTTCTTTGTTGTGGCATGTACAGCTGCCATAAATTGGTTTTGAACTACATTAAGCCTAATTATTATTGTTTTGCAACTGCAGCTTTCTCAAAGAGAATCCCGATGACGTTTATTATGCTGAAGATGGAGTTTATGTCAGCATTTGTAACTGCTACTGTTGTTCTGAAGATCTTTTTCCTTATTTTTCTGTGGTAAAAACATTTTTCTTGTCCAGATAGCTCAGGCTGTGAAAATAGCAACTGTATTTTGTGTAATCCCATCAGAATAGTTTTTAGAGTCTTTATATTCTAAATGAGAATAAAGAGCAAAAATAGGCTTCTTTAGTGCTTATGGAAATGAGACATACTGAAAGTACACAGCTGCACTGCTGTTTAGGTTTTATGATGAGATTATTTCTAGATTACAACTAACTTCAAAATCCGAAATGGCTCTTGCAAGTGTACAAAACATTACTTGAGATACTCAATTATTGTTTGAAATTAATTGATGTTAAATGCTTTTCTTGTTCTCTTCAGTGTGTGGAATGTTTGTTGGCTTTTCTTTGCTAAAGTATTGCCATCCTTTGTGGTATCTGGCATACTTATCTAATTAGGAACTGATTAAACACTTTTTTAATCGTTACTTTTACATCTTAATTATTTGCAAGTGCTGAATATATGGTTTGTAGAGGAACTAAATAATTTGTAGAGATGTCTTAAAAATTGCATTCCTTTCTTACTAGAATTAATTTTCTAGGACCACATTATTTTGTATTGAATAGGTAATGAATAATTTAGGATTTATGGCATCTGTGCCTGCCTGTTACCATGTCATTGTTCTGTTCTGCCCTTACACATAATGTGTGGCTGTAGGCAAGTACCTTTATTTTAAGTCACTCATCTAGTAACATCAGGCTGCTGTAATTCTAGTGAGTTAGTTAATGAAACACCTCTGTAAGAAAACAAAATGAATAAAGGTAGAACTGGGCTCTGCTGTTATCCTCTTACTCTGAAAAAAAGGCATGCATTTCATAAAGCCAAGCTTCCTAATTACCACTTTAGATTTTGCAGTGATTGGTTGAATATCTCACCCAACGGTTTTATAAGTTCATCAGAGTGAATTACTCAATTTCAGTTCTCTGTTCACAGTTCATTTTTTGATTTGTGTACTTATGCTCCAGTAGTTACACAGAAGAACGAAGGGGACAGGAGTTTTACTTGTCTGTTCTGTGTATAGCTAGCTAGTCAGGCTTGATTTTTATAGAAATAGTGTAAGAACTGGTTTAAAAAGATAATACCAAAAAATATTTTAAAAAAAAAGTTTATTGGAACAGATTCAGTGGAATTGGAAGGGAAAGCCTTGAAAAACATAAGGAAATGCTCATTTTCTCAGTTCTAAAGCTTTGAATTTTTTCCTCTCAGTTTGTTTTACTCCCTTGTTAAAAGACAGTAATTTTGGGTCATTGTTTGGGTGGTATTTTCAAGCTGCTAGTAACTGAGCTAATTAGATGTTAGCTCTTACAGAACTTGGTAGTACATTTTGACAAGCAATATTAAGATCTTAACATTAAAAAAACCCCTCAAACATTCTGAAGAAAACATTTACAAAAGATGCAAAATGCTGACAGACTTCTGTGATAAATACAGCAATTTGAGTAGGCATTAGTTTTTTTTTTTTTTTTTTCCACAGCATGCAACATTAGGCATCTGGTGTATGTGAAGGACTGTATTCTACAGAAATGACTCATTCCTATTATTGTTTTCAGTAAATGGAAAAATGTATTTGTAAAGGAAGAGTTGCTAGGAAGCCCAGTGTGAATGTGAGGTGAATTCATTGAGACATGAGGGATATGTGAAGTGTTTACCAATGTGCTTTCAAATTGGCGTTGGTACATGGTAAAGGTTTTCAATCCCACTGCTCGGCTGCATCCTCTTCTTCCCCTTAAAAAAGAATGTTTATCATTAGAATATAATTTATTGGGTAGAAGTCTGAAATTCATTGTTTTCAACTTGTGTGAAAATTTTCTATGAAATCTGCCCCTTGTCGTGAAAAATAGGAAGTCAAGAAACTGAAATTGAAAATAACCAAGCAGATACTTGCAGGAGGGTCACTGCACGTGGGGAGTGGAGGAAGAGCATAGCCTTCAGTAGGGGTCTAACTTGCACTCAGGAGACAAATGTTACAAAGTAGTATAATGTATTAATTGCATATTTCATGTTTAAAACCTAGTTTAAAACTTTTTTTCAAGATTGACTGAATGTCCTAACCGCATAACTGCTTTTATAAATAGTACACAAGGTCTGGGGGAAAGGCTTCCTCTGGCCTCCAATTTTCCTGACATTTATTTTCAGGCTGAGACCTGGAAACACGGTTACTAGCCAAGAGAGCGTCTTTTTTGCACCTGTGGTTCAACAACAGAAGCTTGTTATAAGGTCTATGATAAGCATAGCTACTATGGAGAAGAAAATTCAATCTCTGCAGAAGAAATTCCTGCAGAATGTTGTTTAAAAGAAACCCGTTATTAACTTTCATGGGTTGAGATGAGGATTTAATGGGATAGTTGAACGGCCTGCCAAAGTTGCCGAGTCTAATTTTTTTTTTTACAGGCCAGAGTTTGTTTTCATTGTGGCCATAACCCATGCCACTAGTTTAATTAAATTCATTTTCTGTATCATAAGAGTGTGATAAATAGGTGGTTTACAAATACTGGACTAAATCCTGCAAATAGTTAGGCAGTGTGAGTATGAGTATCCACCTTGTCTCCCAGTTGCAAGACCTGTGGTTATGGTTTTGTCTTTAGTCTTTGACTGTTGAGCTGACATCAGACAATACTTGAGTAGCCCTCTTAGGTTCTTGCTTAGTGATAAATGCAATGAGCTAAACAGTAAGTGTTGGTTTATAATGTCTCACATTTCCATCCTTTTTTTAAATCTTACTGTGCTGCTTGAAATGTGAGTATCCGGTTTTGGTTGGGGGGGATGTTTTTGTTTTTTAAAGAAAAACCCCATCCTGTAATTGTGTTCCATAGTCTTCCAATTGCAGTGAAAGCTGAATGTGTAGAGCTTTTTGATTACTTTTTATGGTTTTTGTTTTGGGGGAAAATCCAGACCCTCACCATATTTAGATAACATCAGGTCAGTTAAAGGAAAAAATTGTCTCTAGTCCATTTGTTGTCAAAGGGGTAACACTTTCCATGCTCTGTAAGTTTGAAGGTGAACATGAAGTTGTAAAGAAACTAAAGAGATTTTGAAGAGGTTGCCATTATTTTATTTTACAAGACTTGAATTTCTTAACAATTTATGAGATTGAAAGTCTGTCTTTGGATAAAGTCCTAAATCATGCCAGTATAAAATTCTCTTGATAAGCATTCTAATTCAAAGCCAAACATTTCACAAGATCTGAAACCTTTCTGAAGTTTAAGAAATAATTCAAATGTTACTTCTCCTAGAGAAATCCATGTAGAGTATAAATCTATTCATTATTTTCTTTCTTCCATCACTGAAATCCTGGTTGAAATCCAAGTTGTTTAAAATTAATAAAGAAATATTCATGTTTACTTCTTTCCCCTCTCCTTCCTTTTACAGATGGTCACAGCACAGAGCTTAATTGGCAACATCACCTTGATGTTAGGATATGAAAACAGATGTTGTATTAAAATACTTCTAGCAGATGGGAAAACTAAATCAAAATTGTAGAATTAAAAAGGCATGTAGTGTTTCAGTGTAAGAGATGAATACCTGAGAGAAAACTTTGGTTTGAGTGTTTTACGGATTGCAAGAGAAGACACATGTTTGGTCACCGCAGTATTTGGGCTGTAAGCCAAATATAATGCTCATCAGGAATCCCCTATATTTCTTTAGGCGATATATCTTATCTCAGCCTTTAAGGTTTTAGACAAAGCTTATGGATATCTTCAGTTTCAAAGATAATTTTCATTCCGGAAATGTGGGCCTACGAGGTATGTAAATGTTGGGCCAGGCGAGGATACTTATGTTTAAATGTGCCAGCAATAGCTCACACTTTAGAAGTTACTGCCTGAATTCACTTGCAGATGGTACTGTGGTAGAACCTTATATTCCAGACTTAGACTTGGCAAGAAATCTGCTTTCCTTTTTTGGTTTATTTCTTTTGGACTGGACTAAGTTGATTAGTTGCAAGATGGAGAAAATAAAATAAAGGTCCAACATCAAGTAGCCATGGTATTTTTTGTTACCTTTGGTGATAGTAGGGGAAAGGTATAATCAAATGCATTCCCTCAAGGTAACTAGTGACACGGTGGAAACTCTCTTCACAATCTCTTGTTTTTTCTATTTGTTATAACATCTTTGCACAGGAGGTTGAGAATTTTGCCTCTTATGGGGGGGTTCAGGGTTACCTGAATTTCTTTTTTAATTTCTTTTTTAACTTCCTGCTTTCCTTCAGAAAGAATTACATACTTTTCCTTTCTCTTTCTTAGGATTTTTTTTTAAATTTAGTATTTTATTCTTAAGTGACTTTTGTTTTTTATATGTGATAAGCCATTTTTTACTCTTTCTAAATTTTTTTTTTTTTTACTTTTCAGTGTCTGCTTATAGGAATTTGCTTCACTACTTTTGAATTGTCTCACTCTTAAATACTTTGAAATGATCACTCTCTAGGAAATTTCTCTTTAAAATAAAAATCTTAGGAGTTCTTGATTATTGCCCTGGACTCGCTTAAGAGCAGAGCTATATGCTATTGCTGTTTGCTTTCAAGTACTGTTCCGCAGGCATGCACGTGAGCTCATTGAATGCAGCATGCAGCCTAAAGCTTGGAAAGTTCTTGAGGAATTTCTGGGACCGTCATTGACAAGCATCGCATTTGTGCTAAGCTTGGCCCAATTTTTCAAGTTTTTGGCATACTTTGTAGCCCAACATGCATCTTCTGTGATTCTTCCTCCAATCCAGGTGGTAGATGACCATGATTCCTTTTCGGTCACAGGAGAATCTCATATTCTTTTCGCGAGGTCTGGATTAGTCCCACAAAGGGTTGTTGCAACAACTGTCATGATAACTGGTATTTCTTTGTGTACTTGGATTGAGCAAGTGACATTATGAAAGCATATGCATGCTTTCTGATGCAAACCAAGAATAAGATTATTTTTCTGAAGAAAGCTCTTCTGCCTCCCTCTTACTCCTGAGCCAGAACCAAAATACTGAACAAATCAGTAACGCTTTCAAAGATTGCTTAGATTTTTTTTTTTTTTTTTTTTTTTACAGGAGTATAAAAAAAAAATAGACTGGCTTTTTGCCTGTATCTCTTTGGTGCCAACTTCCTATATCAGAACTTTTTTCCTCTGGTCCTGATCTTGCACCTTTTGTCACAGGCTAATCATCTGTTATCTTCCAGGGAAACTGAACATAGACAAGGAACGCAGCAGGACTGGATAACTTCTGGAGAAATTTTTTTTTTTGGTAAAGTTGTTAATGAAACCCAAATGGTGTTCTGCATAAAACGGGTAGATGGAGATGGCTTTTTCTCACATTTAAGAAAAAAAACCAAACCATCAAATGGAATTCAGATTTTTGTTTTTGTCCCTCCTGGAGCTGCTTCAAGAATTCTTCCAGTTTGTGTGATTTTGTTATACATAGAGTTTTCCTTAATCTTTTCTTTGAAAAACAATCGCCTCTCATACTCTGCAGTGTCTTCTGATTGACAAAAGCATTATTTAATGGTATTTTAGGTTGAAAGAACCCTAAGAAAAACTTCAGCTTCCTCAGACTGTATCTAGGAGGTAGAAAATAAGTCTTCTCATTCAAGTGTACCTAGATGTGAAAAATCGGTATATTTAAAGGGTAGATGAGATTATCACAATCTAGTGTGACCTCTTGCTTGAAGACGGACAGTTGACTGTAGCAGATCCTCCATACAACCAGTGTTACTACAGTTCATGTGAATATGAATGAAAGCTGGGTAGTCATGGGTATTTTATTGTTGAAGGAATACTGTTATAATCCAGGTTGGGTATTTTAACTGAGAAATGCTGGATAGAAGTAAAGGTTTTCTAGACCTGTACACCTGTTCTCGAATTACTTTGTTTTTTAGAGGTAGAATGGACAGGGGAGAGGAGTGATCTTTTTCTCATAAAGCCAGAATGTGGGCAAACAGTAAATTTTATTTGTTTATTAATTAAAATAAAAATTAACTTGGCAAGTTGTTCAATGAGCTGCCAAGTCTGGCAGCAGGGAGTTAAATCTTTTTTTTTTTTTTGTGTCATTAAATATGAAATTTTGCCCATGGCAGTCAAGATAATTTATTGTATTCTGCAGCTCATCAGTACATATACACAGCTTCAATTCATTATTTACCATGGCTAATTTTCTACCAATGTGACAAAATGTAACTGTATTTCAACAGGCTCTACTGACACTATTATATTTGTATTAAAGTTAGGCCTTTCAGCTGTGGTTTCACAGATAATTAATGCTAGCATAAATGACTCCTCTTAGAGATGCACTCCTGCCTTGCTTCTGCTGCTCATTTTGTCTCCTCATCCCAATTCAAATCCCTATAGAGCTTCACAAGCATTTGCGTAGTCATATAGTGGTTTGAATTGGGAAGCTGATCTGAATTAAACTATGCTTTTCTTGTTGAGCTAGTTTTAATCTTGATCTGTTTAACTAACCCAGTTGCTGATGCAGGTTCACAGATGTGCATGCTAGGTCAAAGGAGGAGCCAGCAGTGGGATGTGAGTAAATACATGGGGGTGGCCTTCCTTCAGTGGTGATGCTAGTGTAAAGTGCTGCTGAGACTTCCTACTGCAAGAGTATGAGGAATTCCACCTCAGGATGATACCAACACAAGCAAGTAATAATACAGTTGGATCATTGAACAGCTGGACACACAGTACTCATCTAGAGGATTTTTATCAAAAATACTCTTATTTCTGTGGCTGGCATTCACTGTCTCTCACTTTGAATAGTAATAACTTTTATGGGATATACATACATTATGGCTTTTCTATTGCATGTCTTATCCTGACAATTTATTGCCTTTTTACTTTATTTAAAAAAAAAATGCTTAAAATACTTCATTCTTCTCATTTGTGTGATGCCAGATGCAGTGATTAAGAAAGGTCGCAGTGCTGCTTAGCCATATGTAGCTGTTAATGACTTACTTTAGTGTCTGTTTTTGTGGTCTTTGATTATTAGGTAGGTACCATCACTTAACAAAGTACTTGGATGTTGTATCTTGGGAATTGATCTATGGCTTAACAAAATCAATACAGACAGCTTGAATTTGATTTAGCTATAGAGGAACTACAGAAAAATGAAGTACTTCTTGTTCTTTCTTTATGCAGTAATGTTAGTCAACTGAAATGAGCTAATTACAAGAAGGAAAGCACAACAAAACCGACTGATCTCCAGCTTCATATCATGATTCTTTATTCCAATATGTGTTGGGATTTCTTTGGGAGGTGGGACCCTAAGCCCATGAATTGTCAACTGTAATATTCTCAATAATCCTGAAATACAATTTTACATTTCTTATTTGTAGTGTATGGGAAATGTGGCAACTTAACTTAAAATATTCCTATGAAAAAGTAGGTTTGAAAAAGAATGAAGAGTAAGGAGCAGTGCAGTAATGTAATGGGGAAAAACACAACAGGTTCACAGTGATGTTTCTGCTAGATGGGACAGAAATTCAGTTTGGTATAAATCAGCACAGCTGTGTTGGCATCAGCAAAGCTGATCTGACTTGCTGTGTGTGTGGGTTTGTTTTTTGGTTGGTTGGGTTGGTTTTTTTTTTTTTTTTAAAACACCCACTGTAAGAAAACTCCAAGAAAAAAAACTATTGTTACTTTAGGGGCGTGTGTGTTTGTACGTAGCTACAGAGTTCACAATTCTTGTCCTGTAGATGAAAGAGCACATTTAAAAAAATACTCGAAAGGAATTGCGGGTGTGTGGTGGTTTTTTTCTTGTTGTTGTTGTTCACTTGCTAGAATTGTTGACTGCTGCGGTTGTTTTCAATCCATCCAAGGATAGTCACATTTAAAGTAATAGTAGCAAACCCTGGGCTGGTTTCACTGGTGTTGCAAGAGTCTAAACAAGCTTCTCTTCTTCAGCTAGTGTCAAAAATCTCAAATATAAGGATAGCTTTGGTTAAATTTTTATTGATGCAAAATAGTAAAAAATGGAAGCAAGCAACATGCAAGCTAGAAAGATTGCATGATAATATATGGTTGCAAGCTGCTGTTTATCCTCTTCTGGTAATAGACTGTCTTGTGGTTTTAAGTCCCACAGGCAGTGGGATGCCCCTCTGTGTCCTTCAGAGCTTTTTACAATTCAAATTCATTGGTTTGGTCCTAGCTGCCCTCTAAGTAGAAACGAAGCCTCATATTTAATATCTTTTTAAAACTTGTGGTATGGAGGATCAATTTAATCTTTGCCTGTTGCAGTAGGCGGATGTATGGTGTTAAATCCGTCTGGACTTCTTAGTTTGTGTAAAGCATGGGACTGTTGCTGACCTGGAGCAGCAGTACTTGCACAAAATCGCCCTTGTGATTTCACCGCAGCAGAGGGAACCTGGCAGCTGGGTGGAAAGACCAACTGAAAACAAGGTGGCTTTATTGGGTTTCTTGAAAGAAGAGGACAGCTGTGTGTGGGGAGTTAGGGATTCATTCAAGTATTTGCTTAACATTTCAGAAGGTTAATGGGTTACATAGTTTTGAGCTTGAGCTGGTAGGATGAATGTTTGGATTTCTGGTTTCAGTGGTACTGCAACTGAGACAAGGATTCTGTTTTGCCTGAGGCATTTGTCCAGTGTGTTTGGAATAGAGACAAGATCTCGAGCCTGGATCTGAACATGGTGAAAAGGCATTTGTATCCTGTACCTTTCCTTCTGTAGCTGCTCTTGTACTTCCATCGTGATGTGAATTTTACAGCGAAGCCCAGACATTTTAGTTTTGGATTTGGAGACTTTTGATAAAAGGCTGGGAAGCTCTGCATGAAGGATCTAGAAAAATAAGCCTCATTCTGTCTTACATTTTCATAGTTCAGGTGAACCTATTTTTGTGACCCAGATTTTGGTAAGATCATGGCAATTGTGCATACGCTATTTTCAAGTATGTACAACTTTTTTTTTTTTTTCCTTATTGTGGGCTCTCAAAGTGTAATGTTGACACTATTTGACGCTACAAAGCCTATTTTTTTTCTTAAAGGAAAACTTGTGCTGTTGAGATGTGCACGCTTAAAGCAATGAGGGATCATCTAATTTTTTTGCCTTAAATTATTGAGTTTCCAGTAGTCTATCCTCATGCTTATGACATTTGGAATCTAAAAATATGAATGTTAGCATCCATGTTTATTGGTTGTGAAGCTTGCACAGAATTTGATATGCTTACAGCTTAAGAAGGTGACAATTTTGTTTGTTGAATTGCAGTGGATAGGAATAAGCAACAGTGCAGAGATAAATGCTAGTAAGTTTGCCTGTTTGTTTTTAATAACTTAAAATGTGGTGAATATTTCAAAGTGACAGGGTCTCAGCTGGACACTTTTTACAACAGATAATTATGGCATTTGGGTGGCTTGGGTAGTGTTTTGGCGTATATTGACAATTCACAACTTCCCTGGACATCTTATCTGGCTTCTCCAAAGTGTTTTATGTCCTGTTGAGCTTCTGGGTCTTTTGGTATAGCTTGTGAGAAAAACATCCAGACTTCTCAAATCAGATAACATATCCAATTTTTGTAGTTAGTCATGTCTAACAGCAAATAAAAATATTGGTTTCTCAGTGGAATAGGTTCCCCTGTTTCATCCTTCTTGTTGCAAGTCCAAGCAGCTTCTTCTAAAATAAATTATCTGTCAGCATTAGTATTAAACTATCCATAAAAATGTTAATTTGAACAGAATTTCCAGATCAAACAGAAAACTTAATTAATGTCAGTTAATTAAATTCTTGGTGGAAATGAGAAAATAAGTACACAGATGCCCAAGACTGTTGCTGTCTCTTTGCTAATAAAGCAGCTAACGAAGCATTTTCTAGCTGTACCTGGAGGGGGCAGGTCCTTGGTGGGAATGATTTCCTCGAGGAACAAACCCTACTACCTTCTGCATCACGTCCCAGGTGATGTAGGTTTCTTTTTCCTACTGTTATCTTCTGTAGCATTATTACACAGAAACATACTCAAGCAAATAAAAGACAATAGATATGAAAACACTTGATTGCACATACTCCTCTCCAGGAGAAGAGCGTGACACCCGTATCAGGTGTCACGGTTGTTAGTCACGGTCACTTACCTCTTCACTGCAGGCCGTGATGATGAGTGTGATATAAATCTTGGAACCTGCCAGCTACAAGGGCTCTGTGTGCGCACGTGGGCTTTGTTGTAAAAGGAATCCAGGCTCACTGACCGCAGCTCTTGTGAGCAGTTTCTGTCCATATGGAGAAGCTCATTGATATTCAGCTTGTAGACTTCTTTTATACTCTTGTTTGCCAGATATCGCTGCAGTACCACTGCTGGATTGCAGGTGTTTTCTACTGCCACTTGGAAATAGCTTGAGTGCATATTTCACATGGAGTTTGCAGTTTGAGCAATAAATTTACAAGAGTTGTTTGAAGAGTCATAGAGGACTTAATTGTGCCTTTAGTCTCAGGGTGTTCTGAAGACTTTGGGAATTTTGTAGCTTTTAAGCCAGGTACGATCTTGATGCACACAGTTGAAACTGCTTGTCCTTGGGGAGAGAAAGTTGTGTGCAGTAGTTGATATTTCTCCCTCCCTTCCCACTGTGTGTGTGTGTGGTTTTTTGTTTGTTTTATTTTAAGATAACTGTTCTTTGTATGGCACTGTTGTGCTTTCAGAATGACATGTTATCACAATACAGATACTCCATTCCTATGGCACATTAGCAGGTGGTCTTTATGTGATAGTAGTCTAATACAGATATTAATGAAATACAAGTGGGATGGTAGGAAAAGAAATCTCTTTATTTCCCTTTGTTTAAATTTTTCATTGAAAAACAGGTTTCTACTTAAGAATATAAAAATCAAATGTGTTTTTCTCAGCATTCATGTCATAGTGGTATAAGTGATGTCTGCACCTTCCTCTCCTTGCACCAATGCAGGCACCAGTTATATCTGAACGTGAAGTGTTCAAAATGTAATATTTCTGTCCATTATTTCTCCAAAAGCCAGTGGCAGAGCCCTGTAAGCTATGGGTTACTCAAGTTACGCAAAACTGTCTGCATTTATTGACTGGGAAATATTTTTATTCCCTGGAAATTGAAGGGGAAAGTGTTTGTTTTTTCTTTTCCTTGTTTTTAGATGAGACATTTTTCTTTTGAGACTTACCTACTGTACCAGGCAAGATTTAATACGTAAGCGTTTGGGGGGGGTGGGGGGTGTGCATGTGGGGTGGAACCTGAGTGTGAATAGGCAAATTTCACCATGTCTGCTAGTCTACACTATGTGCTAGATTTTCCCCCCAAATATTTTGACTAAAGGGTACTCTTTTCCATGCCATTTTTAATCTCCCTTTTGTCAGGAGTATTTTCCAGAGGTTAAGGCTAAGTTTCAGGCTTGTTTTTAGAAATATATACTTCTGAATTTTAATTTTAATAATTTTGGTTCACTGATTCCTGTCACAGTTAGAATGGAAGCATAGCTTTTGTTCTTAAACCTAATTTTGGAGTGGGAAATAGCAGTAGTCTGAAGGAAATAGTTCTAGTACAGTTCATGGGTCTCAACTGGAATGTGAGAAGTTGCCTTGATCTGAGACTTCCTCTTTCTGATAGAAAAGGAAATACTGTTTGTACTAATGAAGGGGCTTTGGTAACATGAATATGCTGTGATCTTTCATAGAGAAATATTTTTCAGTTTCATTTAAAGTCACATTGTTTGGATTAGTAGAACAATTCTTCATCATTTTCAAGTGTTGGGTGGTTTTTGGGATGCTTCCAGGGCTCCCCAGTGTGTGATATACTGCTGATTTCAGGCGTTGCACTTTGTGTGATGGATAAATGGCTGCACCGTTGCTCTGTGTCCTAATTTTTCTCCTTCTAAAAAGAAAAAACGTGACTAATCCTTCCCTTTTTCTGATGACAGCTGTACATTGAAAAGACTTTAACATGTTTTGAAAAATTTCCTCATCTATGCTGCAGCTGCATTGAGTCCGGGAGCCGCCATCTCTCATCACTCAGTAAAAGAAAATGTTATGTTTGCAGGCTGTTGTGTGGAGCGCGTGTTACACAAATCAAAGATACGTAGATCAATAAAAATGTTTTTGTCAATTCTGTGTTATGAATTAGTACCCTAGTTAGGTTTTAAAATATGTGGGATGAATGCTAGTTTGGAGCTTGCCAAATGTATAGATGAAAAATAAAAAAAGCTACACAGACTCCAATTCCCATTACTATTTAGTTTATAGGCATTGGAATGACCTTCTAAACTGTGCAGTGATAATTGCCTATTTTACATAATGTATAAAGCTTCACAGAGGAGTATTCATAGTGATGGAACATGTATTAAAAATCATTGTCTGGTAACTAATAAGAATGTAAAGCCATTCTATAAATAGTGCAGATAGGCTCTAAAGGGAAAAATGAGCAAATATGCTTAGGCAAATCAACGGATGGCTGGTTGTGCTGGGGCCTGTGCTTGTGTATTTAATGTAACAGCAGTCTATAGACTCTGTCCGTGTTAGCAAGTAGCGTGGCACTGTAGTAATAGATCTAGAGAGGAAACCTGAAGGTCCAACATCCCTCTGTTTTTCAGCAGGCTTTTCAGGCTAGAGCAAACCTTGGCCTTATTCTCTGGGCAGAACATAACTTAGAGTTAGGAGTGCATCTCGCAGATAGTTTAATCTGGAAGGAATCCAGTTTTGCATACTTCCATGGCTCTTCCCAGCGCAAACCGAAGAACAGTAAATAGAGATGATCTGGAGATTTGCTCCAAAAGCACTCTTCCCATCTAAACTAGAGTGCTATTTATAGAATTGCATGGAACATCAGTAGTCTTTTACCCCAGATTTGTGATCCTGACATTGGATAGAATATCTTAATGAGGTTTTTTTAGTAATAAGTGGAAGTTCTAGTAGGGTTGATATTTCAGGGGCACAAAGGGGATCAAGAGGTTGTGCATTAAAGTGTTGAAGACTGGCATTTGACTTCTGTTTGTATATGCTCTGCCTCTCAAGATTAAGTGCTAAATTCATGGGAAAGTTTCTAGTTGGCCACTGCATTGGGCTTATGTGGCAAGGTTTTGGTAGCAGGGGCTGCAGAGGTGGCCCATGTGAGAAGAGGTCAGGGGCTGCCCCCTGTGTTGGACACAGCTGGTTCCACCTCACTCCAGAATGGACCTACTCTTGGCCAAAGCTGAGCCCATCAGTGAAGCTGATAAGGCTCTGTGATAAGATATTTAAGAAAGGATAAAAAGCACAGTGCAGCAGTTGTGAGAGGAGAGTGAGAAAATTGTGTGGGAATCAACTCTGCAGACACCAAGGTCAGTGAAGAAGGAGAGGGACAAGGTTCTGCAGGTGCCAGAGCAGAGATTCCCCTGCAGCCCATGGAGGCGGCCATAGTAAAGCAGGCTGCCCCCCTGCAGCCCATGGAGGACCACGGTGGAGCAGATATCTACCTGCAGCCTGTGGAGGACCCCATGCTGGAGCAGGTGGATATGCCCTGAAGGAAGCTGCAGCCTGTGGAGAGTCCACGCTGGAGCATCCTCCTGGCAGGAGCTATCGCCTCTGGAGAGGAGCCCACGCAAGAGCAGGTTTTCTACCAGGAACAGCAGCTTGTGGGAAGGACCCACACTGGAACAGTTTGTGAAAGACTGTATCCTGTGGGAGGGATCCCATGCTGGAGCAGTGGAAGAGCATGAAGAGGAAGAAGCAGCAAAGACAAAGTGTTAGGGACTGACTGCAAACCCCATTCCCCATCCCCCTGCACTGCTCACAGTGGGGAGGAGGTAGAAGAATTGGGACCAAAGGAGTGAAGTTGAGACTGCGAAGAAGGCTTTGTTTCTCACTATCCTACTCTATTTTTAATTGCCAATAAATCAATTTCCCCAAGCCAAGTCTGTCGTGCTCATGAGGGTAATTGGCAAGCAATCTCTCTGTCTATATTGACCCATGAGCTTTTTCATCTTATTTTCTCCCCATGTCCTGTTGAGTAGGGGGAGTGAGAGCAGCTTGGTCGGCGTCTGGCAGCCAGCCAAGGGTCAATCCACTACAGCTACGCCGAGGATGCGGACAAACTTAAACTTTGCAAACGTGTATTCCTGCGCGTTCTCTCCAGTCCAAGTTCCCTTAAACTGCCAGTGATGGTAGCATGAGCTAATTCAGCAGTTTTGTTTTTCTTGTGGCGGATTACAGCGCTTTCACATGATCCTGTTTACCAGCACAGCCCAGAGCAGTAACTTCCAGCAGCGCTGAAGACAAAGAGCGGTGACATGTTCAACAAGTGCTGTAAATCCAGGATGGGATGTCTGAATGATGTCCTACATTTTCCTTTATGCTCTTTTAATGTACTACTAGATATATTCTGTCCATGTTAAAAAACAAATAAGCTTGTCCAAAAAAACGTTTTAACATTTCCAACTACTGATCTGTAGAATTGGTTTTGAAGCAGTATTGGCATGCCAGTGGAGTTTTTCAGCTATTTTAGCTGGTAAGTGTTAGAACTACTGAAGTCATTAGTGCCATTAGGAAAACTCGACAAATTCTCTCTTGCGTCCTAGCTACAGAAATGGCATGATATGGGAAGCTTTTAGAAGAGATAATCAAATTAGGATTAATGGGAATACACTTGAATGTGAGGTGGTTTGGGGGGGGGGGGGGGGGAGGGCAGATGGATGAGAGGACACAACATTTATTTAACATATCTTAAACATTCCTGCTGCTGTAGAATTGTTATTTAATAGTGATTTGGTTTGGGCTTTGTTTATTTGACTAAGCTGTCTTTCTTGGCAATTTCTGATTCCTTTTTAATTTAGAACAACTTTTCTGCAGTATTTTATATGAGCTTCCCCTCCTCAACCTATTTGTGCCTGCCTTTTAAGTTCATAGATTTCTTATTAGCAGGAAAATGGTTGTTTCCAATTAAAAACTTAAAAAAAAAAAAAAAAAAAAATCTTTCAGCTTTGAGAATAATTTATTTTAATACAAAGATGTTACAAAATTGCTGTAACATGCAAACGATTTCGGTTCTCTTTTATTTTGAATGATCTTTTTTTTTTCTCCACAATTAAAACAACTGCAGATGATTTTGTTTCCAAACCATTCTTCTTTATTCTGAGACAAATCTCAAAAGTCCTTCCATTAAAATTTGGTTTAAATCCTGTAGTCCCATGTGAAAGGCTGTACCTGTTTGGTATTCTATTTATATGAACTGAGAAACTTGAACTTAAAATACTGATGACTAAATGATGTATCGGGGAACTGCCTGGTATTGCAGTACTATGGCATACCAATTTCACTGAGAAATAGTTACTTCTGAGGTCTAAGAATATGGAATTTGTTTCACCTGCCCTGAATTGGCCACATAGCAATTGTATCTGACAGTCAGACCATTGGAGTAGCTTACAAATATGGTAGCTCCCTATTTGTATGGTATCCTTACTGATTAACTTGGAGCTTCTTGTAAAGGTAGCTATAACGTTTTTAAAATGAAACCAATCTAGAGTCACCTTATTTATGTCCTTTTCGGGCTGTAAGTTGTTTTTCACAGGTCTCAGTTGTGTGGGCTTTGGAGAATAGCTGTGCTTTTCTCTCTGTTTATGGGGGTTTTGACGTTCAGAAAGTTGCTTATACTTCAGTGGAACCCTTTGCACTAAATTCTGGAAAAATCTTTTGTGTCCTATTTCTTCTCCATCTTTATAAGCTTGTGCAGTTGTTTTGCCTCTATATTCACAGAAAGGAAATTTCCATGAGTTTTCCTTAGGCTTTTGATTTTTTTTTTTTTTTCATTTCAGCACTGGTTGTGTATGCAGGGAGATATAAAATACTGCTGATCTAATGTACAGGTGTGAAGGATGAAAACAAGTGCAAGGCAATGGGAAAATTGGTACTCAAATATGATGCAATTAGTTGTGTAACAAGACAGTAAAAACTTAGAGCGGCTTAATTTTTTCGTTTATTTAATTTACTTTTGGGGTTGCTTACCTGTAGTTTTATGCATTAAAATATCTGTGATGCAAGGTATAGTTTTAAAATCCCTCTCTGTTGGCTTTAAGTCCTTTATCCCTTAGTGATGATGACCGCCACATGCTTTAACTTGACAGCTAATTTTATTCTGGCAGTTTTGTACATCATTCTCTCAAAATGTCATTCCCTAAATAACGCATCACGTTCCCCCTTTGCCCCCCTACCCATATCCTCTTTTCATATTGTTGACATTTGTGCTTTTCATTAGGCATGACTTGTAAATTGTCACTCTTCTGCTTTTCTAGTTTCAGAAGGTCTTCTGTTACCAGAAAGCAATTATACAGGTCATTGCCTCTTTACTGGGTGTTGTGTGTCAGGGTAGAGGTTGCAGTGTCTTGAGCTAAGCCACAGCGGTTAGGCTGTATTTCCATCGGTCCTGAAATTCTGGCTGTTGTGGCTATGTGTTATAGCCTTTGCTTGCATCCACAGCATCAGAATAGATTTGGACCACTCAAAACAGTAGCAGCCTTTCATTACATTCCCACCAAAGCTTTTTGATTTAGTAAAACCTGATTAGTTGGGTTATGATGAACCAAATCCATATGAACCAAATCCATATATTTGTCTTCTGCCTTCCCTTAAACAGGCAGATCTTCAAGGAGTTTATCTGAAGAAAAAAAAAAAAGTGAGTTGGTTTGTGTTGGAGCCTGTGATTCAGTGAAACACCATCTCAGCTCAATAGCACCTGAAGAATAATGGCTGTTTGTGATAGTGTTTTAATCAGAGAGAGAACTTCCCCCCAGGACGTGCATCTGACTCATTTTTCAGAGAAACCTGTCAACAACGTGTGCCTGAGATGGCTTGAATGTTGCCCTGGGATTAAACAGCCTATTGTACCTCAGCTACAAAGTACTCTCTGATGCTTTTATTTTTCTACGTTTTTATAGCACATTATCACAATAACGTGAACTGTGGTCCCTATTGTCGATTGCTAGGTTTGATGTGCTCTTCCAAAACAGTGGGTGTTGGCAAATAAAGAGTATGTGTGAGTGATTTTACAGTGTTCAGTAGTTACACTCCTTCTTTTTTCTATGCCAGGGAAAAATGTGAGGTAGGGAAGGAGAAAAAAAGTGAGCAGAATTTCTAGACAAAGTACAGTAAAGTTTGTACCTGTGGCTAACACAGACCAAAAGCTGTTGTCTTTACTGTGGATTACATTAAAATAAATTTAAGTTGAAAATGCTCTCTCTCTGTCTTCTCCCAGCCTTAATGTAGGCTGAGTTCTTTATAAATTCTTTCTTGTTGTCATAACAAGAAGTTTGCTGTTATATTAACCAATTTCAGAAAGTACTCTAAAACAGGAGAAACAATTGGTAATTTTCACTTGCATTCAGCCTTGTTTATGTGATGGCAGATGACAACTGTACTTTTGCTGAAGAGGGCGGAGCTGATGAAAGACTATTGGATTTTCATCAAGTTTGAAGCTACTGGAGTGATAACTCTTAATCCTTCCAAGATGCCGTAACTGAAGCAACGCTTACGTTCAACCTCTTCATTTCCTACCCTATTGCTAGACCTTTGCAGAGATGATGCCTTGGTTTACTGTATTACAGCTCCTTGTTTCAAGGAGATGCTTTGGCTTTGTTAACAGTAACATCAGAAACCCAAATTTTGGATTTTAATGTGTACTGAAGAAATGTCTTCACTGATAAAGTAATAGGGGAACAAAAATTCATAACCAAAATACTTTAAAACATATTTTTTCCCCCTCACAAGTTATTTTGGATTTAGTTTCACTGATGAAAATTTCAGACTTGAACTTGTTGAACTTTCACGTGAAGCTGAGATGAATTTTAGAATGAGTGTTACGGCTCGTGGGAAGGTTTCCTGTCTGACCGCTGTGGCTATGTCTGTAAGTCAAAAAGAGGTTTTAAAGGCAATTTAGGCATACCCAGTGCTTTGGCCAATAAGTTTTCTATCTGCAGCTGCTAGTTGTAGTTAGAGCTCCAAGCTATCTTCTTGTGAAGAGTTGAGTTGTGATGTTTTGTTGATGTCTGGGTGACCAGTCAGCGCCCTCGCTCCTGGTCTGTCCAGGCTGCTCAAATGAGAACTTGAACCCTCCCCAAAGTGCTGAATATCCTAATTGCTTGTATACAAGCACAGTGCAGACAGTGGGTGGATCTATCTTTAAAACTCAACTTGTGCTTCATCTGAGTACAGACGTGCTGTTCCCCTTTCTCTCTGATAGAGAGGACAGCTTCTGTCTGCCCTACTTTGGCAGGTTTCTGTGGTTAGTCTGCTATTACCGGGTTACAGTATGCTTGCTTGCCGAATGCAGCTCCATGGGCTCAACAAAGTCTTGACTCTTACTATGGATTTGGGTCCTGTAAGGGATATGAAATTTGCAGAGGCTGAGAGCAATCTGTTTGGAATGCAAATAGGTTATTGAGCAGGACAAATCCATAAAAGGCTTTATTTGTGTATTATCCTAGAGCTAAACCTTGTAACTTGGAATAGGTGTTGCCAAAATATTGCGCCAGTGTTCAGACTGGATGAAGTAGACTTTCTTCTGTGTACTGAGTTCAGAAATGCTTTTTAGCCATTTCAGGTCATTTTCTGCTGAGATATGAGAGTCTATGACAAATGGTCAGATTTTTCTGTGTGTGGGGGGTTTTTTTTTTGTTTTTTTTTTGTTTTTTTTTAACAGAGCATGGTAGTAAAAAAGTGGATCTTCATTAATAGATTTACTGCATCATTGACTTCAGCATTAACAAATAAATGGATTTTTTGCTTGATGCCTGTGCACAAGGTCTAGACAAGAATTAACCTCATGTTTGTCTTCTAACAGAAACTTCTTAGGAGGTCTTTGCAGCATATGCATGTAGCTCTTCATCTTGCATCAGTACTGAAACAAAAGTATTGATTTTGAGAGAAGTAGCATTGAAAACTTGACGGTAGGTTTGTAAGTGTCATTAAGGTATCTCACTGTTGGTAATCTTCCTATAAACCAGTAAAAAGAAAGTATTAATGATATATTTGTTGGGGCACTGATTACTAAAGTCATTGTTTCTGTGCAACAGCAGAATAAATTAATAATTGGCTTCTGCAGCGAACACTGGATCCAAAGAATGAGCCAAATGGTATATCTCACTCTGATCTCCTGCTTGAAGAAGTAGGAGATGTATAACCCCTGTGGAGAATTCTGTTCTGATTAACCTGTGTTATCCTTTAAAATCAAATATTCAAACAAAAGCCTTTTGATTTTTGTTTTGTGGTCCTATACTACTGCAGCTTTGTGCTTGCCTCTCAGTGATAATGGGATCTCAGTGTTGTCTGTGCTTAACTGGTATCTTCCTGGCAGAGGCTGGGGGAAAAAAAACCCAGACTTTTTTGCCAGACTGTCCTAAGGTTTATGGATAAATTAAATCTAAAAACTAATTAGGTGTTACATCTAGCAAAAACAAATTGAAATAAAGGTGATGGATATAATGTAGCCAGAAGGTTTATCTTACTGGTACTGTGTTTTGTGGATAAACAGCCACAAAGTTCAAGGGATTAATCTTTTTTTTTTTTCTTTTTTCTTTGTGTTGTTTTAACCAAACTCTGGAGTTTTTATATTAATAAATGTTTTAGCTCATGCAAACTAAATGGATGCAAACAAATTTGTACTGGTATTGCTAAATACCAGTACAAATTTAACCTGATTTCAGTTTGGTGGGTATGCCATTAGGCTTTATTGCAGCCGCTCTGCTGTGTTTTCCCTCGGCTTGAGGCTGGCACCCAAAGAACACGGAACAGTCCTTGAGGTCCTAATTCCTGTTTCGCATGGGAAATGCCATGGCTGTTTACTTTGTTTTGTTTACCAGTCCTCAATTAGTGAAACTGAAAACAACTGAAGCTTCTTGTCTGTCACTAACTTCTTTTTCTTGTAGCAAGGCTGAAGAAACTGATAGCAGTTTCTGCTGCTGCTCAACAAACTTGTTTACCCTTCATTTGGCTGTCTCTTATTCCTCCAGCCCTTCCTGTAACCACTTTATAAACATAAAAACATGGATATAGTGCTGCATGACACTTAAGATAATTTCACATGTTCAGTGGGGATTTCAATCTTTTTTTCCCCTCTCCCAAATTTCATTTTAGTTTTTAATAAAGTGAACGACAGATATTTTAAGTAGCTGCTTAGTCAGGTTTTTCAGAGCAACTCTACTTTTGTGCTGTGTAGACATGACTGGTATTATAAGCAGGCAGGTATCTAAATTTGCCTTGATGTCTTTTTGCGGACTTAATCAGACTTATCATAGAGTCGCCAAGAGTAGGTTTAGTGTCATAGGAGCTTCTTGGTGCCATTCAGACTTTTCATAGGATTTACTTAGAGGATCCTGTTTGTACTTAAGGTGTTACTGCAGTTAAAATGTTTATCTGCTCAAAGATGAATAGCTTGGAGGCAGAGTCGCTGAAGAAAGCTGTTCAGCTATGGTGAACCGAGCTGTAGCATTTAACTCTCAGTATTTTGTGTGAAAACACTTTTAATACGTTAAGATTATAATTAAAGTTGAATACAGAAAGGTCTTGCAGCTCCTCTGTAACTGGTACTGTGATCCCTGATGGTCCCTTCAGTGTGTCATTATGGCAGGTGGAGGGACACCTTAAATCCATGCCGTATGGTATGGATCACAACAGCGTGTCCAGGAGCCTGTAGTAACTAGTGTAATATGCTTTTGCTGGAACAAAGCAAGAAATGCTTTTTCATCCTGCCAGAACTTCTACAATATTTAAGATTTTATTTTCCTGTTGTGCATCGGCATGAAACTGAGCTTAAAACATCAAAATAAATCCTGAGGTTTCCCCATGCAGAGGCTGTGCTCAAATAGGCAGAGCACTCACTTGGCATCTGGGAGACTCAAGTTGAAGTGCGGACAGAGGCTGAAGGCTGGTTTTGCCACACTTTTGGGGAAGGACTAATCCCTGGGTGCCTCATGATGTCTCTTCCAGGAGAAGGCAGGAAAAAAGAAAATCTGGCAGTATATGTGTAGCTAGTAAGAAAAAGCTAGTACTATCAGTAACTTCTCATCTGCCGCTTGTTTGTGAACACTTCCCTTTCCGTATCATGCAAGGTCCACTGAGGTTTCAGCAGCCTGTTTAACTGAGCAAGAGCGTAGCGTCAGCCATTAGGTAACACCTTGTGGTCACTGGGCAGGTCGAGGGGAGTTTCTTCTTCTTCCCCATGATGCTGGTAAAGTTTTACTCCTGCCACCTTGAGTCAGTGCTGGTGTTTTTCTGAGCTGGCTTGGAGCTTTTTAATAGTCTTATTAACTGGCAGAATAACATCTGCTACAAAAACAAACCCTCCTTTTCTTCCTGTTTTAATCAGTTAAATTGACTGTAATTAAATGATGAGTTGTGTGTGTCAGACTATTCAAAGATTGTCTGTGTAGAGGAACAAACCTTTTTATTTTAGCCAGTCAAATGATACGAATATAGATGAAACTTTTGTACCTAGAGAACTTCTGTAACTTCTTTAGCCCTAGAGAAGAAATGAAACAGCTTCCTCAAAAATGAAGAGGCCCTTTCAAAAACTTCTTCCAGATTATGCATGAGTGTTGTTTTGGTGATGCTTTAAGCTGGGAATAGACTTCACATCATTAACGCTGAATTTTAAAATATAATTATTGTTTGCTCCATTGATTTTGACTAATGCTGAGATAAAAATGATTAATCGGGAGACTTAACATAATTAGTGCAGTGTGGCATCTGACTACTTATATTCAGGTCTGTTAATGTGGGAAGCATAATTCTTATGAAATGTTCTGGCTTGTGTCAGAATCTAAAATATTAGAACCATTTTACTGTTTAAATTGATACTGCAAATCTTAGTGCTGTGAAAACATTTATGGTCTGCTACTAATGAAGATGTACAATACAGGAAGTCTGAAATTATGTCTGAAATTATGTCAAAATTTCAGATAGTTTTTTTTTTTTTAAATGTTCTTTTGATTTATGTTGCTGGGAAAAATGATTTTTATATGTCATCCTGATGTATGGCATTGGGAAAATGAAGAGGAAATTTATTGCAGAGAACTGTTATGTTCAATCTTGCTGAAAGATTGTTTTGCTTGTATGTTTAGTAGCATGTCATGGTTAAAAGAAGTATGAGTAGCGTCAGTGTGCAGAAGGGATATTTTAGTTTTCAAAAGCCTCTGGGGACTGCAGGCATAATATACTTTTAAAGTATGAGGGATCAAAAAAATGGCATTTTCAGCTAAATTTGCTTATAAAGTCATAACCAATACCTGAAAAGGCGCTAGTGTGGAAAGATGACTTGACTTACATTAGGTTGAGGGTAAACTCCTGAAATATTCCTGCTTTTTGTCTGCCAATACTGCTTCTGTGGTCAAGTGTGTCTGATCTTACCATCTAATACAGCAGCTGATTTGTAGCATATTTTATTAAGACATTAATTATAAAGGCTAGGACTAGTACTGGGAAAGGTCATGGATTTCAAGGGGAGTGTGGGAGTAATACTCATGGGCTGTAGATGAAACGGATTACATGTTACAGTGGGATCAGGTCTAGCCACAGTAGGAGTTCCAGGAAATTTAATGTTTGGTGGAAGACTGTAAAATCATTTCCATGTAGCAGAAGACCTCCCGTGTTTTTCCATGAAGACTGTATCTTTGTAATTTCTTTGCTGCTGGGTTATAACGTGTTACAGAAACAAGGCTTTCTCTATCTCGTTGAAAAGCGAGGATGCAAATCTGCTCTGATCGCCACTTGAACAGCCGTTTGTAGGGCTGACATTACTTAAGTCAGCATAGTGTTTACATCTCCTTAAAGACGAAATGTGTAGGTGAATGACCACTTCGTAATGGTCATAATGCTGCCCTTTCATAGCAGTGAGGAAAGAGAAAAATAGTAATAAACTAGTGAAAAGGCCAGATGCCAGCTACACCCTTGGGAAGAAGGAGAACAAAGGATGACTTAAGCTTAGACATAAGACATTAGCTAGTTGTTGCTCAAGTCGGACCAGTCTTTACATACTGGCAAGCGCCAAATTATACCCAGCCCAAGTCTTTACATCTGAGTCTATTAAGAGCTGCCATAAATGTTGGGGATTGTGTTGACAGAGTCTTGGGCAGGAGGGTGGGTTGTGTGCTGGGTTTTTTTTCCTCTTTTTTTCTTTCAAGAAAGGAGCATTGTTCAAAATTGGGCTTACTCTTTTCAGTGTAGTTTGTCACAAATTAGCAATTATGGTTTCTTCTGGCTTTGCAAACTGATTATGTTAACCTTCAGCAAATTAATTATCTTCTGGCTCATGACTGCACACACAACACTTTGTAAAATGGAATTACAGTAGAACCTTGCCAGTTCTTGTCGCTCCACTTTGTAACCCTTGTGGTAACATTCATAAGGCTTAACAGTGAGGTGATGACATGAGCATTCAAATGGCAGCTTCCAGCTGGGTTAGTTGTAGGCATAGCTGATGGAGATGATATAATTTTAAGGTGTACTTATTGATGTGAAACACATATAAAAAATAATTGCAAATTAAGACTAAGTAAATGGCCAAGCTGTGTTTTATTAGATTATGTTCTTTTGCTGTTTTACTGGTGGTTTATTCTGATTTTTGTTCTTTCAGTGCTCTGTTAACTAATATGTATTAGCAAGGCTGTGTTGTTAAAAATGAAGTCATAAACATATTGCAGTAACTGATTAATATTAGTAGAGTTCCTGTAAGTCCTTTAGTCAATTGCTGCTTAAAAGCAAGATAGTAAGAGTAGTTGATTTGAATTCTTTGCAATATATATTACTCCTAAATTCTAACTTCATGTTTTGACACAGGCTTCTTCTATGGAATATTACTTAGCAGGGTTGCCTTGGTTTCCATGCTCTTGCTTTGAGTCCTTTGGGGATTGTTTTAAAATTGCTTTGAGATAGCTTTTAGTAGCAGTTAATTCTACTAATTTCCAAAGTGACCATTTTCCACTGGTGACTGTGCAGCATTTCATAGGGGATGCTGCAGAACTGCAGGTATTCTGCTGTAGTGAAACTTGATTTTTCATTAAGATGAGAGTTCAATCATGTTTCTTCAGGCAAGTTAAATCCTTACTTTCGTTATCTTCCATCCATTACTCTTCATGCAGTAAAACTACAACAGGTTCTACTCTGAAGAAAGGCTGATTATTAAGGAGGGGATGGGTGCTTGTGTTTTGCTGTTGGAATGGTTTCTTTTTTGGTGCAGGGCATAATGGAATATATTGATTTTACAAATAGTTTTACTCCACCTTAGCTTTTTTTTTTTGCTTCTGAACAGAGAAAAATCTCACTTAAGCCAAAATCTTCCCTTTTCTCTGTGTAAGTCTTTAGTTGAAAACACCCACAAAAATAGACATACTGAACTTCAAAACCAATTAAAGATATAAGAAAAATATCTGTAATATAACTCAACTTATTGCTGCCTGAGAGAGTGTGTGGTAGAAGAGTACCAGTGATGTTAAAAAGCAAGTTGTTTTCAGGTGGTGAAGGTATCTGTTGAGAGAGTCAGCCTGGAAGGAGTGCTCGTGTTCATTGTGTGTGTCATGGCTTGGACGGGTGTACTCTTTGCTGGGTAAAGAACTGGCTGGATGGCCGGGCCCAAAGAGTGGTGGTGAATGGAGTTTACTCCAGTTGGCGGCCGGTCACAAGCGGTGTTTCCCAGGGCTCTGTGTGGGGCCAGTCCTGTTTAATATCTTTATCAATGATCTGGATGAGGGGATCGAGTGCGCCCTCAGTAAGTTTGCAGACGACACCAAGTTGTGTGGGAGTGTTGATCTGCTTGAGGGTAGGAAAGCTCTGCAGAGGGACCTGGACAGGCTGGATCGATGGGCCGAGGTCAATTGTATGAGGTTTAACAAGGCCAAGTGCAAGGTCCTGCGCTTGGGCCACAGCAACCCCATGCAATGCTACAGGCTTGGGGAAGAGTGGCTGGAAAGCTGCCTGGCAGAGAAGGACCTGGGGGTGTTGGTTGACAGCCACCTGAATATGAGCCAGCAGTGTGCCCAGGTGGCCAAGAAAGCCCATGGCATCCTGGCTTGTATCAAAAATAGTGTGGCCAGCAGGAGTAGGAAAGTGATCGTGCCCCTGTACTCGGCACTGGTGAGGCCGCACCTCGAATCCTGTGTTCAGTTTTGGGCCCCCCACTACAAGAGAGACATTGAGGTGCTGGAGCGTGTCCAGAGAAGGGCAACGAAGCTGGTGAAGGGTCTGGAGCACAAGTCTGATGAGGAGCGGCTGAGGGAACTGGGGTTGTTTAGCCTGGAGAAAAGGAGGCTGAGGGGAGACCTTATCGCTCTCTACAACTACCTGAAAGGAGGTTGTAGAGAGGTGGGGGTCAGTCTCTTCTCCCAGGTAACAAGTGATAGGACAAGAGGAAATGGCCTCAAGTTGCGCCAGGGGAGGTTTAGACTGGATATTAGGAAATTTTACTTCACTGTCAGCATTGGAACAGGCTGCCCAGGGAAGTGGTTGCGTCGCCATCCCTGGAAGTATTTAAAAGACATTTGGATGAGGTGCTTAGGGACATGGTATAGTGGTGGTCTTGGCAGTGTTAGGTTTACGGTTGGACTTGATGATCTTAAAGGTCTTTTCCAACCTATAAGATTCTGTGATTCTGTGAGTTCTTTTCGTCTTCCCCACCAATATGCTTTTGGGTAAGGAAACAGAAAGTAGTTGGTTTTACAAAACCAGTTCAGTGGTTCTATAATGAGAAAAAGGGAAGAAGATTTTTGTATAGCAAGATGATTAATGCTGTGTGTGTACGAATGTCAGCAGTAAGAAAATGCTGCTTTTGAGGGAAACGTGCCTAGTGGCGGATATCACACTAGCTCAGTCTAAACTCATACTGAAACCACAGACTAAACTATTGACACCTGGGTTTGGGTAGGATCCATGAATAGTAATCAGTGGTAAAGACAAAGGAGCTGCTGCTCATTTCCACACTCAGTGCTCTGCCAGGCGATATGGGGAGGAAGATTAAAACAATTGAAGGAACCTTTTTTTTTTTAATAGTCCCTGGGGGAAAAAGAATAGTCCAATGCACTTGATCAGGTCTCCTGTTCCTGGTATTTTAACACTTTTCAGGGTGCAAGAAAACCACAGAATGTTTGAGGTTGGAAGGGATCTCTGGAGGTCATCTGGTCCAACCCCCTGCTCAAGCAGGGCCACATGGAGCTGGTTGCCCAGGACCATGTCCAGACAGTTTGTGAGTATCTCCAAGGATGGAGACTCCACAATCTCCCTGGGTAACCTGTGCCAGTGCTTGGTCACCCTTACAGTGACAAAGTGTTTCTGATGTTCAGAGGGAATGTCCTGTGTTTCAGTTTGTGCCCATTGCCACTGGTCCTATCATTGGGCACCACTGAAAAGAGCCTGGCTCTGTCCTCTTTGTACTCTCCCTTCAAGTATTTATATACATTGATACGATCCCCCCTGAGCCTTCTCTTCTCCTGACTGAACAGTCCCACTTATCAGCTTTCTGTTGGTTTCCCAAAGAGCTGGAAGCCCACACAAGTCTTCCAAGCCAGGTCTGGCAGTGTGTGTGCTCTGACTTGGTTAGGTTAAGAAATGGAATTGGCTGGCTCCTAGCTGTAAGCATTGCATAGCAGCTGACATTTTGCTCGAAAGAGCATGTGTAAGGACTAAAATCTATGCAGGAGAACAGCTTGATGTGTGTGTCCTTGAATATTTGATATGGAGATTTGTTTTTCAGGTTTTGAGGATGCTGACTATATACCAGCTTATAAAAAGCAGATGAATTCTAACAATATTAAATCTTGAATTTTTGTACTTTCATCAATGAAAACATTCTTGTCAACTCCTGACATCCTAGGTATTTCAGGTCCCCACGATATCCTGAACAATAAAGGAGTTTTAAAGAGAAAATATGTAAAATCTCCATCCTGTAAGTAGGAAATGCCAGTTACAGAAATTGAAACTGTTTTTAGAGTTACTTAATTTCATGGTTTCTTAAGTAGTAAGCCGGAAATAGGGTACTTCAAGCCCCATTTCTAGTAAGTCCTTCAAATAAGATGCTTTTCATGAGGCACTTGGTAAATACCAGTAAAAATTCTTACCCAAGAGCGTAACAGTGATGTGTTACAGGAGCTGCGTCCTCTGAGGCTGTTTGTTCAAATCCTCTTGTTTATTATTAGCTGGAATGCAGGGCTGTGGGCCGCGGTGGAGAACGCTAGCATGGTGCCTCCATGACGCTTCTTATTAACAAACGATATCTTTGTTTGAATATCTGCAGCTCGTGTAGCTGTAGAGGGGCCATATCTTGAAAAAGAAGGAGCACGTGTCAAGTGGCTCGGTTATGTGGAGCAAATGCTGCAAGTGGAGGAGGAGAACTTTCCCCCGTTCATTTTTGATAAACTGATTTAGAATATGGTCTAGAAATAAACAGATTTACTTCATGAAGACTAAAACAGAGCTTTACAAGGACTGGGCAGAAAATCGCAATCCAACGGCTGGTAAAATGTCGTTTTATTTTATGTACTGGTCTTTAATTGTTTATATCATGTGCTGTTTTACTTCTTTCTCATTTCGGATTAGTGATAACTCTGAGTGTTAAATACTTAATACTATTAAGGTAGACAATTATGTTTAATGGTGGAAGAAATGTAGCTCAGTTAACTTCTGGAAATATTGTTTTTCCTGAGGAAGTATTGCTATGTAAAAGGCATTGCTTTTCTAACTGTAACTATTTCACTTTTATGTTAAAAGGTCTCTCTGCATGAAGAGAAAAATAAAATATAATAAATGATGCTTAATCTTTTCTGTTCAGAGCAGGTTTAATATCTATGTGCAGGTATTTACCAAGTTTTTTTCCTTTTGAACATCGGCTTCCCACAACAGAATACTATTAAGTGTACGTCACGGCTTTTATTTCCCTGTGAGGATGGACTGGAAGGAAAATAAACAGCCTGGGTATTAAAGGGACTTTCTGATATGACCAGAGACTTACAAAATGTTTTGTTTATTGCTCTGATATGTGCTTTGAATGTGTAGATGCATAGCAGCTGGTGGTAGTGCCTGCAGACAGGAATTTGTGCCAGTGCAGTTCTCCGTGCAGTGGAATGTGTAATGTGCAAACAAGCAAGAATTTGAGTGAAGTAATGGAAAACAAATTAGCATGTTCCAAGTCTTTTGGGGTTTATAGATTGCTCCGCAATTGAGGAGGCAGTGATGATGGGTCAAAGAACAAAAAAGGGAGAAATCTCCTTTTCAGAATTTGGGATAAGATTATAGAGGATGCTGTTAGTATACTGACCACATCGGAAAGAGGCATTGCTTAAATTTGTCACATCCATAAGAAGCAATTTATTATGCTGTTGATAACGCATAAGCGCTATAATGTACCTTGGACCTACACACTCCTTTGATACATGTAAAGAACACACTGAGGCTCTCGGCCGTACTCATTTTGTGCTACCTTGATGAGGAAGCTAGCACTTGGCTGAGGAAGCTAGCACTTGGCTGTTGTTACTTTTTCCAGGTGAGGTACTGTATCTAACTAGGCATTTTTAGGCTGGTTTCAGGGAGAAGTCTCAGTTGTGAGTATGAGTCACCCCAAAGATCATTCCCATAAGTTGTATGACTACTTTTGCATGGGCTAGAGATGCATCCTCAGTGGATTGCAGATGCAAATCATTTTTAAAAATGCTGTGCCTTAATGTTTGGCAGTTCTGTAGCTGAACAGGATTAGAAGCTGTGCAGAATTAGGCCGAGTTCAAACTACAGGTACTCAGTAAACCTTGAAGAGCAGAAGCTTTTCTTCTTGTGGGAAAGACCAGCATTTTACTGTCTTCTGGCAGTTCCTCACTCAGCAGCAGCTTGGTTCCGTCAGGCTGTGTGGTGAAAACCAGGTGTAACTATGGGGTGTTCGTGTTATGGTCACCCCTGCCAGGAGCAGCCGAGCCACTGCCAGGCTGTGGCAGGCTGTTCAGCTGCTCCTTGGCTGCTGGAAACACAGGGGATAGTACTGCCTGTTCCCACTCATTTATTTTGAAGAACTGAGTTACTGCTAGGGCTGCAAGAAGGATCCTCAATGTTTAGCTTGGCAATTTAAATTAATACAAAAAATACATGATTACCGATTTTATTTCTTCCTTTTTTTACCTTTCCCCCTCATTTCGGAGCAGAACATTATGTATTTTTTCTTTGCATTATGTCTATTAATATTATTAGTTCCTCCTTGATTGTATCTGCTGTACTTGCTTTTCTTAGGATTGGAGGAATCGAAAATTCTGGAAAAGTAAACTGTTCTCCCCAGTATTCCTTGCAAGCTGCGAGATACTTAGAATTGCAGCTGCTCAGTAGGAACTGGGAGTTTCCAGTTAGTTTTCAAGTTTGTGTAAGAAGCCCGCTTGTTGTCAGTTTTAGGAATTTATTTTAATTTAGCATGATGTTTTTTAACTTTTACATCAATTCACTGAACTGGACAGGGGTTTTGAAGTTTTGAAACAGCTCCAGCTTTAAAAATGTGGGGTTTTATTTTAAATGCGATTATGATGCACTCAGAGACCACCTAATAGTGGATAGCAGGATAACACCCAGAATTAATCTGTAAATTTGTTGCTACTAAGTAATGCTGGCATCTCCAGATCACTTATTTCCTCTCTCAGAAAATAAATACTGGAGACTAATTAGGATTGTGTCCTTGTGTAGGACTAGTTTAATTTTTTTGCCTGTGACAATTTCTTAGATACCATCAGCTCTTTCTGTTCCTGAAGAAATTGTCTTTTTCAATTCTTCGATAATTGGTGAGGTGAGAAGAGACTCTAATAAGAGTGACAAAGGAAGAAAACTTGTACTGATGCTAGGCAATGCTTTCTTCTCGCTGTGTAGGGCTGATGGCAGTCCACAGGTGTCTAATTTATCAGGCCTGACTCTTTAGCAGTTCAAAATCAGTGAGTTGCAAAATGAGACCAGTTCTAGTCCCATCCTTAAGTATACTTTTGAAGGTTTAAATCCAGCAGTTTACTAGTCATCTCAGCAGCACTGACTAAGATAATCTGATCTCCAAGTGAGGCAGAAAAGCAGTAATCTGGCTGTAATGTCAGTCCTTTTTCACATCATCGCAGATTGGGATTTTCTGTTTGATTTTCTGGCTGTAATGATGCTTCAGATCCTTTGCATGCTGATTTTTCAAAACTTACAAATTTGTAAATACAGAAAACAGGTCAGTGTTGACAGTGATGAGGGGAAAATGCTCTCTAAAGGGGACTGTTATGTGTATCAGGCCAACTGTTCAGAAAATTTTGTTCTTGGCCTTTCTTTTTGATTTACCTTTTTCAGAAGCTAGATGTATGACATTGCTGCTTGGCAGGGTTTTAAGCATGCTCGTTGTACCTTGTAAGCCTGACCAATTTTTTGGGGGACTTAAATGCACTGTTTAGTGTGCCATCATTGGCAGATTTTATCACCATTGATTATACTTTTTTAAGTCGTTCATAATACATTTCCTCAGTTATTAGTCAACATCAGTTCTCTGTACTAGTTAATTGACTATATATTAATGTCAGCCTCATCTGAGATTGCAGTGTTTCCTGTATAATGTGGTGGTGATCATCTGTAATGCTAACTTTTGATTAGAAAATTTAGTCATACTTGTTCCACATCTTTAACTGCTTTCAGTGAGATAAGACTTACTGAATAAAACTGGTAAGACTTTAGAATACCAGTTATTTGTCTTTAATTTTGTAGTGATGTAGTAATGTATTTTTGTGCCTATGAAGATACTTCATGAAGAATTTTTCTTGTTCCCATATTTAGCTTTTCCTTTATCAGGAATCATTGTGTAATTTCTAACTTGGAGATATTTAAATAATTCCTCTTATAAGAAAAATCATACTTTATGCTTATCTTCCAAAATATAACCTCTTGTCCCTGTCTCAAGCTGTTTTCTGAGTTTTCAGTATGGATGGATTAATGTAACATTAAACTGTCTCAGTGCAGCTAGAAGGTTAAGATGATTCTGGCAGAAAGGGAAGAGGATTACTTTAAAGGCAATGAATATGATAATTCCCACACTAAATGTAGTTGAATTGTCATGAGGCACAGAACATGCCAGACTTGGGTTCATATGTTACTTACGCAGAGGAAAGGAAGGTAAGCCATGGCCACGTTTTCAGCATAAATCAGGACTCGGTTTCTGGTGCAAGTACAGTTTTGCATTCTTTTAAGCAAAGGTTTAATCTTTGTTTCAACGTCTGCCAGTTATTCCATCTGTGGTGTTGAAGAGCTGTGCATGTCCTTTTGAGTATGTTTTTTAAATACAAGTAGTAATTTGTTTTTTAATTCTGTTAATAAAAAATGTATTGGCTACTTACTACTTGAATGTATTGACTACTATGTATTACAATATTGACTGCTTACTATTCAGCCACACAGTTTCTCAAATCAAATCTAATCTCTTGTTTCCTGGGAAAATAGCAATAGAAATTTTTCCCCATTTCTTGAAGCCCAGCAGCAGTCGCACTTTAAACAAATAAGCTTTTCCCCCAAATCTGTCCGTTGGAGAAGTGAAGATTAGGATTGCTCAGTACTTGAATTCTCTGAAGGAATGTCAGCTTTCTAAGCAAACATAAAAGCTTACTTTTAAAAATCCCATAGTTGGCCTTCTATAAAGACTTACGGTAAGCACAGATCTCTTTGTCTCACAAAAGAAAATGCAATTCAATTTTGATTATGGTTCCTTTTAGCTTCTCACTTTGAAAGTAATGCTAAGCTTCATGTCCTACTTCATGTCAGTGTAGATTTGGTAGCTTTAGTGGACGTTGTCAGTTTAGTAGGCATAGTATGTGAACTGGTAAAGGGTTAAAAAGGGATTGTTACAGTTGTGTCCGGGGATATATAGTGCTTGAGTGCACTCAGTCGCATAGAGTTCAGCCTGTGCCCCTGTGTGGTGACAGTGCTGGGGAGGGCTTCTAGAAGGGCGCTGTGGATGGCGTGCAAGAGTTGTGTCCTGGTCAGCGTTCACATAGGTAGCTGGGGTAACAGAGTCCCGCAATCGCTATAAAACTGTGTTGGAGAAAAACCTGAAACCAAACTGCTTTGTGTCTTGCAATCCTCTTTAAGCTTAGAAATAAAGGTGGATCCAGCACCTGAAGGAGCAGGAGGAACAGCACACTGCTTGAACAAGACCAAAGGCTGAGCAATACGAAATTACTCTTCTTGCTTCTCGCCTTACAGGGAGGAAATTATTTATCAATGTTGTGGCACAGAGATGCATAGCTTCCGAATATAGCAGATGTAATTCTTAACTTTTATTTTTTTCTCCCTCAAATAATTGTGTAAATACATGTGTGCTGCTTCTGGTGCACACTGGAAAAAATGACAAAGCTCAATGTCCTCACTAATAAATGGGAGTAATATGATTGCTAAATGATGGTGACAAGGAGAAGGGGGCCCACATGAGGATAACAAAGTGTAACTTCTGGAGATCATAAGTAAAAGCTTTAAAGAAGCAGTCAGACTTTCCATTAGGGGAAGTCTGGGACAAGCATTGCTGTTGCCTGAATGTTGGTGCTTGTGTCCGTGATGGGGCATACTGAGGTTCTCTCTGCATTCCCCTAAAGAAACTTCAAGTGAAAACTTGAAAACTGCAGAGACCATGCTAAATCTCTAACAGATGGCGTACAAGGCCACCTTGGCACAACTTCTTGTTTAAATATCCGAGAAATATGTAGGTAAATTTTACTAAAGAAATACCGGGTTTGAACAAATAAATGTGGTTGTAATGTCATATGATAGAAAACTGTAATATCTACTGTTTTTCTATTTCATGGCCCAGATGGTTGATAAGTACAATTCCTGAAGTTCATTATGTTGCTGTGAACTAAATAGTGAAGAAAAAACACAGGCTTGGAGTTATTTTTATAACAGTGTGTGCTTGAAAACTATTTCAAACCTTTTTAAAGCTTTGCTTTATCTAGAGTTCATTGCTTTTTAATAATAAAAACAAATCAACTCTTGAATCTTTCACAGTCTTGTCATTGATTAAAACTGATTTGCCTCATTGGTTTGAAATCATAATCGCATTTGGGATATTGATGTGTGTTACATTGTTGAATATTGAAAACAGCATCTTTCTTACTTTTATTTTCATGGTGCCCTCTTTACATTCCTGTCCACGTTCCAGAGATGGTTTCTGTTAAGGGAACAATGCCAAGGAACCGAATTCTGTTACACAGTCTGCTTCACCTTCTCTCTATCAAAACAGATTAATCTAAACTTTAGCTCCACTGCCGTGGTAAACTCTGCTGTACCTGCAGCGTACTGATGTCTAATGCTTACCCACGCATCTGCTTTTTCTTGCTTGTCAGCCTTCCTGTTGTCATATCCTTACGCTCATTCCAGCTCCAGGTTGCACAAGTTGCAGTTCTCATATCATAACTATGTCCTTCCCTGTCTTTTGAGAAATAAGTCTTAGGTAATTTTTCAGATGAAGTCATGCAGTATTTCTTCAGCATTCCTCAGTATTCTAATCCCACTCTACAAATCCTCTAAATAGTTCACGCTTTTGTTTTAAACTAGTAGCGTATGTTTTGGCTTTCTTTGACTGTGTGAATGTTTGTGGAATTGGCAACTAGTAGCTTTTACTACTTTGTTCAGTCTTTCAGTTAGTGGGTTGTGGGGTGTTATTTTTATTTAACTTTATTTAACACCTGCTTTGGTGGAAAATCGGGAACATTCTAAACTCAGCAGTTAGGATACCATCCAATAATTGTATTTGACTCTGAACAGTATTCAAGACATGCACCAAGGTCATATTTTGCTTTGATACAATTGTTTTGGCGTTTCTCCCTCCAAGTAGTCTCTCTGAAGTTGAAGTTATTTTCCAAGTATTTAGCTGCAGTTCTTTGTTCACAAGGGAGAGAATCTGAACAGCATTATTTTCATTCTCCGCAGGTGCAGATGCCGAGCAGGATGCTGCTGTCAAACTTGCCCAAGAACGAGCAGAGATAGTTGCCAAGTATGACAGAGTAAGTGAACTTGATAATAGTTTAAAAAACATTTTATAATTAATCTTAGTAATATGTCTGTTTAAAAAATGAATCATGGTTCCTGCTAGCTTTTGTTTAAAATACTTTGTGTAGTACTAATCTGATCGTTTCATGATACGCTGGTCTCTGGATGAATTAAATTCTCCCTCCATGGGGGATATTCTGGATAATGACTCAATCAACTCATTTTTCAGGTGCATGGCAAGTTGCTTTGGGGCTGTTTTAAGGTAGTGTAATGTATTAGAAGTAATGAAACTGGGATGTTTGAAGATGCTCAGTATATCCATGAGATCAGAAGGACTCTTACTTTTTATTTATTTAATTTTTGGTTATGGTAATAGAAACATTTAAATCATTACAGAGAACTTAAAAGATGAGTGAACTACATTGTTTATCAGATTGTACTATACTCGTCCCCCTGTACTTAGCACTGGTGAGGCCGCACCTCGAATCCTGTGTTCAGTTTTGGGCCCCTCACTACAAGAAAGACATGGAGGTGCTGGAGTGTGTCCAAAGGAGGGCAACGAAGCTGGTGCAGGGTCTAGAGCACAAGTCTGATGAGGAGCGGCTGAGGGAACTGGGGTTGTTTAGCCTGGAGAAAAAGAGGCTGAGGGGAGACCTTATCGCTCTCTACAGCTACCTGGAAGGAGGCTATAGAGAGGTGGGGATTGGTCTCTTCTCCCAGGTAACAGGTGATGGGATGAGAGGAAATGGCCTCAAGTTGTGCCAGGGGAGGTTTAGATTGAATATTAGAATGTATTTCTTCACTGAAAGGGTTGTCAAGCATTGGAACAGGCTGCCCAGGGAAGTGGTTGAGTCACCATCCCTGGAGGTATGTAAAAGACGTTTGGATGAGGTGCTTAGGGACATGTGGTTCTTAGTGGTGGACTTGGTAGTGTTAGGTTTACGGTTGGACTTGATGATCTTAAAGGCCTTTTCCAACCTATAAGATTCTGTGATTCTATGACTGCTGTGAGGAATTGAAGAAATACCCTGGTCATATCCTTTTTTTCTTGAACCGCTTGTCAAGTAAAAGCCTGGCACAGAGTATGCCTAGAATGCCTACACCGTGTTCACACATTCTTGTAACAGTTATGGACTTTGTAAGTGTCATTGGAATACTGAGCAATAGACTTGTTTGTAGAGTTCATGAAACGCTTTACATGCTAGACTTAGTGGTGGTTTGCACAGTGTGCACTTAAGTGAGTGGCTGTGGTTTTTTAATAAGGAAAAAAACATGCACGTGGCTTGTGTTCTGCGTGGTGGCCTCTCTTCACACCCAGTAACCTGCACGTAGCCTATACCGGAAGAATATACACCTGAATTATACTTAAATTTCTGCAAGTCTTACAAAAATCGGCAATTGGAGTAGGAGAGAGGAACTTGAATGAGTGCTTCATTGAGGGGAAAACTCCGTGCTGTATTTTGTCTGACAGCTGCTGGAAGCCAGCATGAATGTTAGCTCAAGAATGTCCACAGTATGTGCTGTTGTCAGGTGATGGTTCAGGGAGATGGATTATGGAAATAAAATGAGTAGAAGGCACTGTGTGGGGACCTTGATGGACTATTGTGGAGATTAGCAACAGAAGTGAGATTATTAAGAGTCTGTGGTTGAAATCAGTGGTTGGAATTTATACTGTGTATAGCAGTGACCAAAAGAGGTTTCCTCTGGTGACAGTGCTGTTGGTAGGGGCAGGGAGAGGTGTGCTGCTCCTTTTTTTTTTTTTTTTCTTTTTTTTTTTTTCTTTTTCCTTCCCCTTTTCCTCTTGGTCACTTTAGGACTAGCATTCTCCCTGTCCTCTACTCTACTACCAGTGTGTCCCAAAGATTATGCTTTGAGTGGTTGAATCCTGTCTTCTGTGTCTTTGCTTATCGTGTCATAAAACTTAATTTGGCTCTTTTTTATTCTTTCCTTTAGGGACGGGAGGGTGCACAGATTGAACCATGGGAAGATGCTGACTATCATCTTTACAAAGTCACAGACAGATTTGGGTTTCTACAGTAAGTAGCAAGCTTGTAAAGAAAATAAGATTAAGACTTTGCTACTATTACTGTTTATGCTTTTTATTGTATCGCCTATTTGGTGAAAGTATTATTATGCCTTTTAATAGATCTTCTGGAAGCTGTTTGCTGTGTAAGTTTTGGGTAATTTTCACTGTGTTTTTCAATTCCATTTCTAGCTGTTTTTAGTTCTGTAACTTGATCCTGTGTAGGGAGTGAAATGTTTTGAATATTTTATTTGGGAATGCAAATTGATAGTCTATGAAAATATATTTCAAGCTGAATTAAATTGCAGATAAATTTTTGGTTTAAGTAATTGTGTTATATACAAACAAACTTGAAGTTCTTGGAAGGAGTTTTAAAAATTTTATTATAATGTTGATCTTTTAAAAAAAAAAAAAAATCCCAACACATTCAAGTTTACTTAACGGTTGTATATGAACAACTGGGTATCCCAGTCCTTCAAAGATGAATCTCATTTAATTTCATGTATTTAGTAACCTTACTGAAGCCTCTGCTGATTTGGGACCTAATGTTGCATCATAAAGTCAAGTCAGAAAATGCCAGAATCCAGATCCAGTTACCCTATAGGTACCTCCTTTGTAACAAATAATCTCTGTCTTTTTGGCAAATAAAAGATGAGAGTATTAAATTGTATTAGGACTTTTGTGGTTGGCAGATGTAAATATCCCACTTGCGGAAACTGAACACAAGCTGACTTGCTACTTTTGATAATATCCAGTCAAGACTCTCTGCCATTCTTGGTGTTCGGCATTTATGTTTGAATACATGAAGTGCAATTAAAAGCCAGAAAAATCAATGATGAGTGGAGAACTTATTGTAATAACTATGTACGTTTATAGTATTGGGGGGCAGGGGTGCGTGTGTGTTTTGGTTTAGGGAGGATTTTTTCCCCCCTCTTTCTTCTATTTTGTAATGTCATTGTTTTTATAAGCTGTCAGTTAAAACAGTGATCTTTACCTGTAGACTGCCTTTGCTTCGTCAGGCTGAGTTAATTTGGTATATGACCTCCAAACAGGTCTATTTTACACAGAGAGGTCTTTGTGTTGGTAAACTACAGCTGCAACACCTGTAGCTGCAGTTGGTAAACTAAACTACAGCTGCAACTACAGCTGTCTGGTATTGTAGCTGCAGTTGTAGGCATTCTTAATGGAGGTTGTCAGAATTATTTCTTGTGCAAAAGTAATTGAAGCCACTGCTAAATTCACCACTGACTTCAATGGGAACTGAATCACACGCCTTCAGATTTGCACGTGGATTCTTGATTTTGGTATCCTTATGAAATCCCGAACTTTTCCTGCTACTTCTATTGTGATATTTGCCTTTTTATATGTTAGGCATGGAAGAATGTTATTCACATCTGCTACAGTTGCTGCTGCAGTCAGTTTTCAGGAGTCTTGGATTTCATGGCTCCAATGCCATAGTATGTTGGAGATGCAGTTATGGAGGTGCTGCTTGGCAAATCACCATGTGCCAGTTGCCTTGCTGCTGTAGCTGTAACTTAAAGCTACCGTGCGCACCCTTGCATCACACCGCAGTCATTCTTGTGATGTGGTAGGGTAGACGGACCTCAGTCATTAGGCCATACTTCCTTTCTAGTAATGTCATTAGTCACCAATGCAAAGTCTATGCAGAATTCACTCTGCATAGTCAACTTCAGGGGGTGAAATCTGAAAGATTTATAACATGTGAGCACTGCACAAATTACCAATGTTTGTAGGTACTCTGTCTCTTCACTAATTGTGGGATATTTTTTGTTTGTATGCTAATGATGTCTTGTTATAAGGCAGATTTCACCTGAGAGTGCCGTCAAGGCTGCTTTATGATTCTTTAAAGCAAATTCATTGGAAATGACATTTTTATTTGCCTGAGAAATAAAATCTCTCCTAATAGGAGAGATAGAATTAGGATAAGCATATCAACTGTCTTTCCCTGGAAAGACAATTTATATTGTACTGTAGATTTTAAGTATGGTCTGGGTTCATGTATACTGCAAAACTGAGTCTGTGCAATCTACCGTTTCTGAAAAACTCGTATTCCTACAAGAATTTGAAACTAAGCAGTATGTACCAAAAGCCTCCAACAGTTGCCTTAATGGTTATCATCCATAAGACCCATAATTCCCCGTGACCCATCTATTGGGTGTTTGCAGTGTGAATTAATGAAACAGGCCGATGCACACTGAAAAGTGAAGGTCTGGGGACAGTATTAAACTTATTGCAGATCTCAACTTAACTGGAGTACAGTGATTTGTGTTCTTGTTTACACTGACATATTAAAATACTAAGTAGCTGAAAAATGTCTTTTGTATCGGAAGGCTGCTGGATGTGGGGAACCTGATGGAAAATTGAGGCTTGCTTACTCAAGTACAGTAGGCCTTGATTATTATCGGTAGTTTATAAACTTCTCTTTATCCTTGGCTATGTTCTGTCTGCAGCTTTCCTTGGCTCTGCAAAGGTGCATTCAAAATTCAGTTGATTGCTCATAGGGCAGAAAAGATACGGTTGGTGGGATGAAGCACTCAAGCTGCCTGTGTAACTTGCCACTGAGAAGAGGATGGGAGAAAGTAAAGTCTAGAGACTTTGGAAGAGTAGTTTTGGTCTAGATCTGTGATTCTTCTGGTGTCCCAGTGTCCTTATCTGTGTGTCAGACTGGAAATTGGTAAACGTGGGGAACCTGAAGACACTTACACTTCTATTGTCTTCCTGCCATATCTGTAGAAGTGGGTAAAACTGTTTAGATTTTCTTCTGAGAACATACTGAGTAGCAGAGGGAAGGTGCCTTTTATGTAATAGTGTGGAGATTGCTAGTGATTGGAAACAGATATGACATTTTTCTTCAGGTGAAATATCTCACCTTAAGGCTAACCTTCATTTAAGACCCACAGTTGAAATATCTGTTGGGCAGCTTTGGTCAGTTCTAATTGTCGTTGTAGTATTTATTGTTTACAACAGTTAGGACCATCTTTACCTAGTACTGTCATAAATTTTTTAATAGCTGCTGCCTTAAGAACACAATTTAATTTGTTCACTGTAGTACTGTTTTTTATTTTGCAATTCTGCAAATGAATATGGAAGTTCTAGTTGACTTTGGATATTAAAAGGAAATTGATGTGGACAGGTTATTAAAATAGCTATTTAAAACAAACAAACAAAAAAACCCCCCAAAAAGCTGAGTTAATACCTAATGAATTTAGGGAACAAGAAAGTAAGTTCAGTGAGAAGTACCAAAGCATTATAATAATGAGACTTGTTTGAAATGAATAAAGGGAATTTTTAGAGGGAAGTTGGATATGAGAAGAAGGTTTCCAGCAAACATGCTAAGCTGCGAAATAACCGGGTGGGGAGCCGAAGGGGTCTGTCTCTTGAGATGTTTAAGACCAGATTATACAAAACAAAATGCATCTCTGAGGAGTATTGTCAGTGGGACTGACTAAATTGTAACAGGTATGTTTTCAGTAGAGTAGCTTATAAATTGTATATGAGACACATGTATGAACCAGAAAGAGTTAAAATCTCACTGGCTAAAATGTAGAAAATTTGGCCTTACCAGTTACTGTTGTTGTGAGGCTGTAAGGAAGTGGTGGTCGTCATAGTTTGTTTAAGCCATATGGTGTTGCTGGCAAAATAGTCTCAGCTTGGGGAATTTTTTACATAATTTAATTTATTGCCAAATAACACAACTTTCTGATTGCCAATTTGGATATTGGGGACCCCAAAACATAAAACTTTAACAAACACCTAGGGGAAACACCTCTCTCCCTCCTTCTGCCCCGCAGGACAAACTTCCCTTGTTTTTTGCCGTGGGTTGCCCTTGACTCGCCCTGGTTCCTTTGGTGAGATGACAGGCAGTGCATGGGGTCGGGGTCCTGCATGCAATGGCTTCTTTCTGCTGCTCTTGGTTTCTTACTTGTTTTCATCTACTACTTCTTGTATCTTACTCATTTTCTGCTGCCCCAGTGTGGGTCACCTGCAGGCTGCAGTCCCCTTGGGGACGTCCCTCCCCTGGCATGACATGCCTCCTTCTGAGAGCGCATCTCCAGCTATGTCCTCAACATCTCCTTCCATGAGTCTCTTCTGCTTCTCCCCACATCTCCTCTATCTCTCCTGCCTCTAGCAGCTGCCGTGCTTTTACAAATATGTTTTTAGTAGATCATAGGTTCCTGCAACTGACTGAAGTTTTGGCACATGATGACTTTGTTACAGTGGATTCAGAGCTGGCTGGAGCAGCCATGACTGGCACAGGGCAGGTCATGGCCCCCTCCCACACAGGTATCCCCTGCAGCCCTTGGCTACTGAAACCCAATACATGTAACTGCCATGCTGGGTATGAGTCAAGCACTGGAAACTCAACTTGTGAGGAAGGTAGCTGAGACATTGTCCAAGGGAGCCAATGTTTTCTGGACATGTTGGTAACAGAACATTGTGAACGTGACTGTGGTTACTAGAGTGTTGTACAACTTGACGGTGTGTTTGCTTCCTTCTGGAAGGTTGAGGATGTATTTGGAGAGAGATGCTTGCAGTGCACTGTTTTCCAAGGGGAAAAGGCCATTTCAGAGTCCAGAGGTCTCAAATGACTCTAAGGGTACGTATCAGCTCTGAGGGAGCTACGATTCAGACGCTGATCGGCCTTCTCATAGCTGAGATTATGCTGCACGTGTGCCACCTGGACCCAGTTGATAGCTGTTCATACTTCCCATTGCAATATTTCCAACCCTGTTACATTAAACTCAATTTGCAAAGCAATAGAAAAAAGGTGAAGTAGCATTATTTCATCTCAATACCATTTCATACAGTCTTAATTCCATTAGCATTGTTAATCTGTATTGATGTAGACTAGTTTCTATCAAGTACTGTTGGTCTTCCTAAAGTCACCTGGTAGACACGGAGTAGTGTCTATTAAAATTTAACTCTTCACTTACATAATGTTTGTCTAGGAGAAGCGCATGTCAGGGAGCTCATCTTAGTCATGAACACAAGAGTCTTGAGAGGACAGACTAGTATATTTCCACAGGTGCATTGCGGTTACCTATAATCCTAAAGTTACGTTAAAAAAAAAAAAAGGCAACAACATCCCTACCCAAAAAACTTCAGGCATGGTCCTCATTCTGTAAATTCTCCAGTAAAAATCCTGCTGGACTCCTGATTTCACATTATGGTGTGGGAATGCTGAACAGTAGGGCTGATGTGAAAAATACCATTCATTTTTAAAAGGAACATTTTTTCCTCCAGGAAGTCTAGCACCAGTGTTTGTATATAGAGTCTACCAGTGCTTTGATAAGACCAAATATTCTTTTCTAGCAAACATTCTTGAAATTGTATGTGACAGATAGTTTGTTCTATACCTGTAAGTCAATATAAGTCTAGCAGACCATTTTACCAGAGTGTTCAGTTAAGCCTTAGTCTATAATATATGACTTCTTCAATCAAGTATTTTAGGAATGGGAGAAATGCCTCAGATCTCTTCGCAGATAGTCATGACAAAAACAGTTTCAGCTGTTTTTGGAAGTGAAAAAGGTGGAATGTGTTTGGTATTCATAAAAACTAAGGGGTTTGTTTGGTGGGTTTTTTCCTCCCCCCCCCCCGCCCCTTCTTGGATATGTTGTGTCTTTTTGGTCAACATTGTGTCAAGCTACCTCACTCTTTTCGTCCAGATTTAATCAAAAGTTCTCATTTCATGCTCAGAATACACACACACACAAAAGCACCAGAATGTTGCAATTAAAAAAAAAAAAAAAAAACAAACAACAAAACACAAAAACAAAACCCAAACAAGTAGAAAACAAAATTAAACCCCCTACCCCAGAAAACCAAACTCCGAACACTCTGCGCCCCACAAAAAAAGCAGTTCCTTTCTGTCTTATCTTGGAGCCTGGCTAAATTTTAAAGTAAATGTTCTTAATCTTTTCACTGTGGACTGTTCTTTTGTAGAAACTTTACCTTGTAGATACTTCTATTTGCAGTTTTTCTAGCAGCAATCGTTGATAAGGGAATAACTTCAGGGAAAAAAAACTAAAGGAATTTCTGAGTGTCTTGAAGCTCAGAGCAGGCATTCCAGTAATGCCTTGGGATCTGGGATTTCCCTGTTCCTCCTCCTTGAATTCTTTAGTTGATTTGTTACTGCTTTGGGATGGTTAAAAAAGCTACTAGAATTAATGCGTTTATTCCTTGGGTGGTGGCAAGTCCTCTACCACTCCTAGGAACGTTTTAAAAGATATTTCATTTCTTTAAGCCTACAGTTTAAATAATATCTATATTACTTTGTCTGAATGATTTTTATAGTTAAAAATTATTAAAGGTCTTAAAGCAACAAAAGACAGCAACACATCCAAATGACAGTCAATGTTTTGTAAATAAATAAGAATTTAAGCTTTAACTGAAGATCATTGAAGCACATATTTAAACATATTTTCGTGAATGTACCCCTGTATGTATTTTTTGCCAAGCTCTCCAGCTAGCTACAAGGACGAACTTTATTCCTTCCCCTTCCTCTCTGTCCCGTATAGTGTTTAAGGTTGAATGGTCACAAGAGCATTGGCTGATTGGGGTTTGCAAAACAGCTTAAACTTTGTACGTGCTCCTAAAATAGGGTAGAAGCCGAAAGCAGCGTTTTGCAACTCTAAAGGTCAACACCAATTTCATGTTTAAAGAGCCGGTCCTCTTCTGGGCCTTTCAGCACCAGGCCAAAAGTCAGAGAGCAGGATAAGCAAAATGGCCTCAGCGTCTTCTAGGATAGCACAGAAAACTAAAATTTGAGCAAATCCGAACAGCTAGAAGGCATCTTCTTTTGCTTAGGACTCCACACCACGATGCCCCTTCAAAATACTGCCAGGTTCTGCGCTCCTTTGTACTGAAACCTCTAACTCATTGAATGACAGTCCCTCTCGAGGATGAGGTATCAGCTGGGATTGTTTGGTACCCGTTGGAGCTAGTGGTTTCAGTCCTTCATCAGATAGTGACTGAGCAAAAAGTATTTAAAAAAAAAAATTCCGCACCTTTCCTTTTTAGCTAGCAATTAGGATTTATATTATCCGGTCCTTTATTAGCCGTACTTGTGTGTATATTCTCATTTGATTCTTTTATTTATCTATCTCTGTACATCATCCAGCTGTGAGGGAGGCGTTCAGTTTTCTTTTGTAAGAAAACTTTTAAAAAGTTGTGCTTTTCTAAGTAAGAAGAAAATAACATTGCTTTTTGGAATTCAGGGCAGGTACAGCTCAAGGCCAAATTTTACTACTCTACATTGGGAAACATAGATTATGACTAATATATGCTGACTAATATTTTGTGGAAAGCGTTATGTTCAGGTCTTATCAGATACAAAGCAGAAATAACAGAAGAAACTACAATTTATTTACTGCAACTTTTCAAGACCTTTTTTCTTTCTATCATTCATTGATGAACGCCATCAACTGAATTGTCCTGTTAACTTTCAATAATGACCTGTGAAAATCATAAGCTGCCATGACATAATTTAAAAAATGTAGCAATTATTTTAAAGACTTTTATTTCTCCAACCTTCACAATATGAATTCTTTTCAGGTCTTGTTATTATCAAGGTCTGTGTTAACTTGTATTAATAATTATTATCTTATAGCAATAACCAATGTTGTCAGGTTTTGTGGTCTAACTTGGGTGATTCAGCTTAAACAGGTTTTTCTTTTACTACCTGTTCAATAAATGGAGACTGGGGATGTATGTGCAGTGTGGCAGATGCTCTCATGTTGATAAATATCCAGGGATCAGCATAGTGAGGTTGGGCAGATTGGAGGTTTATTCTTCAAGCTTGTTTTTGGTTTGTTTGTTTGGGTTTTTTTAAGTACTAATGGTGGAAAATACAGGGGTGTGGTGTCCCCACCCACCCCATTCATGAAGCTCTCTTAAAAATTTGGGTTAGTTTCTTGTACTATTCTTACAGTAGCTTTGCGCTGATTTTGATGGAGTTGTACCAACTTACAGCAGCTCAGAATCTGACTCGTACTCTTATTCTTTATCCCATGAGTCTATTAAAGCAGTGAACATGCTTTTAGAATGGTTTGCTAATGCTGGAGATTATTGCATTGCCAGAGGCGCTTTTCAAATAGCAGAGTTCATTATTCTTTCTTTTGCTAAGAAAGAGGCCTACCTGCTCTTCTCCATCAAACTTTACTCTTTAAAAATATATATTGCATTTTTTATTAGCTCTGTAATACATTTCTGCAGCATGCTGCACAAATGAACTAGGGGAGCAAAGCAATGGAGAGCTCGACCAGAAATTGTGAGATACTCCATTAAATGTCTCTCAATCAAGCTATTGATTCCCCCTGCCCAGTATTATTATTTTGCCCCTAACTTTTTAATAAGGAGCAAGATGATAAGCAAGTAGTTATCCTCTCTCCCATTCTGCTTCTTGCTAATTTATACATAGCTTTGCTGGAAAATAGTCCTTGTCTCTAAAATATTCTTTGTGTATTCCTTACTGCTTTCTACAAGGTACCTGTCAAAGCACATGTCCAAGAGCAATAACTCTTATTTGGCTAAGCCTGCTGATGTGAGTAGGTACACAGGTGAAGTCTCTCCACATAAGAGATGTAAGGACTGGTCTCCGTATGTTCTTGGCAGCAAAAGAAGTTATGCTGAGACGGCAAAAGTTTTGGGTAATAGAAATTAAAGAAAGAAGCACGGTGGCTATAATTTGGTAATAATCAAAAAAGTATTAAAAACCAGGGATTCTTATATAATTTTCATTTCAAATTTTTAGTAGACGTCTGCACATCAAAGCTTAAGGGAAGAGCGCTAAGATTACTAGGAGAGTTGCAAAGTTACTGTTCATAGTGACACACAGCCACTAGCCTTAACTTTCTAGGCGCAGTAAGCATTGCCAAACACATTAAGTGATACGATGATGTGCTAAAAGAGCAATGAAATGTTTATTCTTAACAGTTCAATTATAAATGTAAATCTTACTGCATTTTATATATTGTGGTCATTCATTAGGGACTTGCTGTCATTTTCCTCTCCTCTTCTCTCTCGGCTTTGCAAGACAGGGTCAGACCTACTTGTCAGGAGAGTGGCTTAACTCTTCCCTCCCTTGGGAAGAAAGTGTGCTAAGTTCAACCTCTTTCAGCTGCCAAAGACAAATCTTTATTTAAAAAAAAAAAAAAAAATTCAGATCTCGGATGTTAGAGAAGAGTTGTGGTTTTCTTTAATTCCCTTTTTGTACTAAATACGTGAATATGCCTCATTTTGACGGTGTAGAATTTTTCATATGGCATTATAAAGATTTACTATGGAAATGCTACTGTAGTCTTGCATTGCGTGCAATAGATTCTGCCCTCTAACATGTGATACACTTCCCTGGACTGATTTTGCTCTGAAATATTCATTGCTAATCAACGTACTGAGGATCTGCTGTTAAAAAACCCCCACAATTTTCAGCTCTATTTAATACTCTGTCCTTTTGCCCTAATGTACACTGAAGATATTATTTTTATTTAAGGAGGGAAATGGAAGTTTTCTTGGGTTAGTAATTGAGATTCAGAATGGTTTTTTTAGGTCTATCTTCCTCTCATTAGACCAAACCGTTTTTCTTGTGTGCATTCCCAGGGAACTACTTCTAAAAGAATGTTTTTATTGCGTTTCTCTAAGACAAAGCCTGGTTTGAAAACACAGTGGTGATAGATACATAATAAACATTAATGCAGAGGTTTTACAAATTTTACTATTTATCAGTTACGGAACTCCTGATAAGCTGAAATTAATCTCTGCTTACTATGCAATTGTGAAGGAAGCAGGTCTGTCTCAAAGACCTGTTTTGAGACAGAGCAGGTCTTCGAGACAGACCTGCTTACTTCACAGACTTAGCCCTGTTGGGGGCTAAGTTTGAGACAGACCTTTCAGAGACCAAGGTAAATTGGCAATTTTATTTAAACATCACTGACAGTGGAAGAGTACGTTGCTATAAATTTTACTTAGTTGTTATCCATTCTGACTCTTTTTAGTTTACAGCTCTGCTTCCATGATGGACAATGAACTTTGATCTCTGCATTCGTGTCCAATTTTGGTGATGGTTGCATTGTGATCCTTTTCTTTGCATTGATGCATTTGAACTTATTTCTAAAAGCATGACAGGTGTATGGCAATTTGCAGTAATTTCTTCCTTAAATCGATGTCTTATTTCGCAATAGCAAGTGGTCGGAAATGTTGCTTTCGAATGTGATTTGGTTGCTATGAGGAACTCGTCAATGCTTTTGCTGTTCGCTTTTCCTCACACTGGCTGTTGAAACAAGTCTTTTTTGCCAGCCTGATGGCCAAAGTGGCCATTGATTCAAAAGCTGTTGCATGAAAATTGTCTAAACCAGTCCTAGCGGAAGGGAGAGGAACCAGACTTTCTCTCCCAGATGATCACCTGTGAGCTTCACAATCATACAGGATCTTACAGTATTTGCACACCACTTGTGTTCTTGGTGATAGAACTTCACCAGGAGAAGGAGGAAGTGCCTTACTTCTGGTCTTGGCTAGGTCATTGTCTGAGACAGGCTTGCTTTAGACCTTCGTAAAGCTAAGGAGGCTGTTTCAACCCCGAATCAACTCATTTTATGCAAGGCTTGAAGTCACCTATTTTGGACCTATTTGAAGAGAAGCTGCCAACCACCTGTAATTCAAACAGCGGCTGAAGACCTTATCTCCTGGATTGGTATTTATAGCCAGGAAAGGAGAGTGGTAGGATTTCAGGTATATCTTTCTCGGCCATGTTTTGTTGTCTAGTTGATTTTGGCTTCCATTGGAAAATAAGCAGCTTTGCCCATGTGCTGTGCTCTCATGGCTGCAATCATTTTTTAATATCTATGTGTCTAGAAGCTACCAATAAATTTTCCTGTGGTCTGGACTGCTAATTTCAGTTCCTTTACAAAAGCTTTTAAGAAGTTCTTCTCTTTAATTCAGTTTTGTTCATCTTAATTGAAAGTTGGTTGTTTTTAAGAATTACTTGAAAGGGGTTTTGATTTTTTTAAATTTGTTTTTTTTTTTAATTTTTTCTCGTGTTATCATGCTGATCTAGCATATGGTTCTTCTACTGCTCTCCCTTCATGCAGGTTCTTTCCATGGAAGGAAGGAATGTTCTGTTAACATTTGCTATCCATTCAGAAGGGTATGGATATTTTTTTCCCCTAAAACTGTCACAATTGTACCCATTTCTTTAGCTTATTCTTAGGACTAGAGTTGAAATTTGAATTTTAAATCCATTCTTTCAGCTGAGTTAGTCCAGGCTGTCACTTCAGCAATCCTCTGCAGATACAGAAAGAAATGAGGTGAATGCAATCCTGCAGATTTGATTGCAAACACAAAAGTAAGCTGCAGGATAATTCTGCCAACTAAGGACAAATAGTGTGTGTTTGTTAACAGCTGCTTCTACTTGATTTGTATAAAAGATCACCCACTGTGTACTAGGAATTCATGAACTACTTCCTTTTATGAAAAGAGCTATTAGGTAGCAGAACTGAAAAAATGATTGAATATGGTAATATATGATTTAATTTATACAACATACATACAGTGATACGCGTTGGCTTTGAGTTACTGCTTAAGCCCTAAAATGTAAGGATTTAACATAATCATTATTACCACGTATATTTCCTACTATATTTAGCATTTATAGAAGATTAAAGTAACTGAATATAGGGAATGGCCAGAGTGTGTTTCACTGGCACTGATTATTAAGAGTGCTTAAAGAGGTCTGGGGCAACAGTTTTTAGAAGCGCAAAGATGCTGCTACTCTTGACGCCAGTGAAAGACTCACCAAAGTGGACGTTTGGACTGCAGAAGATTATTTCATAGAAGAAGCAAGTGTAGGTACATAAAGCATGGAGCTTCAGTAGTGAACAAATATATATTGCTAGAACGCTACCATCTTAGTTAATTTATGTTGGAATACTCTTTGCATAGTGCATGAATTTTAATACAAATGAAGCTGCAAACATGTAAGTCCTGGATCTCTATTAATATATAGTGTAAGTAATCTGTACAGTAACGACCCTTAAAGCAGTACTTAAAAGCAATCTGTATATGTATGCTTAAGGAAAAAGATCTTGGATTTTTTTTAGACTTTTATATATCAAATGTGAATCAGAAGCAAGGCAAAGAGATTAATTCTTTTTCGTTTGTCTTTTAGCCACTTGAGAGTTTTCAGGTAGCTTAGACTAATTTAAAGACACTCTAGAATGGGATTCTGAGAAGACTTTTTTAACCTCAGTGCTTATATTCAGTTAAAGCGACATCAGAAATCACTAGAAATGCTGTTGTGCTCAATTATGGAGATTATAGATTTTTCTCAAAGGTTTGCCGATTCCAAGCTGGGGAAACTTTAAAGTTTGCATATAGAACATGTATTTTACTAAAGACACAGGAAAGCATGTATTTTAGCATGTGGCATTGGAAATACAGGTATTTTTTGCTATGAATTTCTCAATCATTCTTTATATTGGCTATAAAAACTTTACAGTGATCTTCTCCCAAGCAGGAAAGTACTTTCCTAAAAAGTCACCACCTTGAGATTTAATTGAATTTGATAAATCTTTTGATTTTTATCATATCTCTGAGAGTGTGCATTTCTTGAGACTTTTTGGGCAGGAGCTACATGTTCGTGGCACTATGCTGTGTGTACTGGCAGCAACATCCACAGAATCCACAAATAATAATTGTAACTAAAACCATGTCATGAAATCACATGTGATTTTATCTTTTGCCAGCATTAAATTATTTCTTGCAGCATATTTCCTGATAATTATGTTGTGGAATATCACATTGGTTTATCCCTATGTTAATTAATTGCTTTGGCTTGCTTATGAATTTTAACAAAACTTCTGAAAGCTGTTTTTTAATCTGCTGTAGTCACCACCCCCATACTGTGCAGAGGTTATTCGGTGAAAATTTAAAGTGTATGATTACAGTAGCAGAGCTCCAATGATTTTGATAGACACACACAATCAAATTGTGAGCTATATAAATAAAATGTGTAACGGAAAGAAGGAAGTGATCCATAGAATTTTATCTTTGGAAAAGCCATAATTTAGTTTTAAAAACCAGCTTGCTTTCTTTCTCCTTAATATTTTCAGAAATCTTTTCCATGTATTATTGTTTCGAAAATGACACTATTGCCTTTAATTTCCATTCAAAGGCTGGAAGATTAAAACAATAATTTGTAATCAGAATCCTTCTTAAAATTAACTTGTTTGGGCTACAGGATCTGAATTCAACATTAAGTTGTGCTTTAAAGAGCAGAATAACTTAATCAGAGGTCTAAAGAAAAGCATGACACTGAAATGTTTTATTTCTACTTAAAATGGTTAATGACTTTTTCAGTTGACTTTAGAAAACAGTTTGCTTTGTAGCCCATCTTGTGACATAATGCAGACATAACAATAGTCATTATAGTAACAATGTTGTGTGTCCTGTGAATTACACAATTAGTCTTATTTATCTTCCCTTCTAAAAGATGATTGTGAAGCACTTGTCAGCTAACCTTAGAACAAAGATCAGTATGTATATTACGTGACATGAGGCAGTAAAAGCTACCTGGAAACAGTATGTATATATATAAAATAAGGCATCAGTCTGCTGCAAAGCACTGTTGTAACTATCCATAATACTGTGTATTGCTTTGACAGTTCTATCTGCCCTGTATCAAAAGCTGAAAGGGAGGCAGACCTAAGAGAACACCTAGTCAGTGTGTTTATTGTTGTATAATTGGTTTCCCAGTGTGAAGATACTAATTTTTTGTCTAGTAAAGCTATAGACTCCTACAGCTCACTTCCGACAAATTGCACAGCCTAAAAACTGTTCATACTTGAAGATTTACTTTTGCCTAATACATTTAAGTCCTGAAGTGTTGTTGCAATTTGTTACTCAACAATCTGAGTTCTATATTGTACAGCAAAACAACTCCATTTGTACTAAAGCTTTTCTTGTTCAGATATGTCAACTGAATTCTTCCCTTCCTTCTCATGTCTTGCCTGTGCGTGATCACTCTTAATAAATTTATTTCATAACACTTTTGCTTTTGAGTTTTATGCCTTACTAACGTTTTTGTGGATGTTCCAGTCACATATTCCTTGATCATACAAGTTTCAAAACAATACAAATGACTGAATTTGTTTTTTTTAAAGAGTTCCTTCAAAATAATTCTCCTGGGTAGTAGCAAGTATGTTTTCCTCATGGATTTAAACATTTAACGTTGCATCACAAATGAAAAACTGAATGCACAGCATCTCTTTCTTCACGATTAAGTCAATGAGACCATGAAGATAAGTGTTCTGCAAGAAACTTTTCCCACATTGTATTTGTTATGCAGCACCAAATATGATTTCAAAATACTTTTCAGTTAAGATGTGCATGCAGTGCATTCAGTTAAAATGTGCATGCATGCAGGTGAAGCTATTGCGCTTAATAGTGCATTGAGAAGAGCATGTGAAAATAATTGAGAAATAGTTGGAGAAACTATTTTGCATAGGGACTGCACCACAGGTTCTGTGAGGCTTCAAGTTTTTTAATAGTCATGTTATGGTGAGTTCAGTAATACAGGATATTGAATTTAATTGACTTTTTTTTAAAAAAAAAAAGATGACTTGCACATATCACAGTTATTCCTCCAACATGTTTCAGGATGAAGAACCCCAAAGTTCTTCAGAGTGCACTGGCTAATTCTCTCTGGGGTAGGAAAGACTACAGCAAGTAGAGTGGGTTTTTAAGCAAGTGGTGTGTTTTGAAATAGAAGTTATGAGAAATGAAAATATAGCTTACAAAGCAATTTTGAACGTAACAGCTCTTTGGGCAAGTAAGCTTTGTGGTAAAGATTTTGTGTATTATGGTCAATTTTTGCCACTTTTTTTCCCAATGAAAAATTGAATGTCAGGGTTTATACAACTTGGAACTATGAAGAATTAAATTGACAGGAATTTACAGTTCTGGGGTTATCAACATATCAAGACTGCTGATTATTGCACTGAACATCTTCCATCCTGAACTGAAGCTGCAAATGACAGAGGAGCCTTTACATTTCTTAAATTTTATTTAAGCCAAACTAGAAGCAGGAAAATGCTGTGATTTGAGCCAGCAGGGAACATATTTGGGATTTAAATACAAATGTAGGGAAAGAATACATCTGATGAGTGAATGATATGAGAAAGTCTTTCCTTGTGTTTATATTGAACAAATATATCAATGTACTGTTTAAAGAAAACTGATTTAAACAGCAGCAGTGGGTAGGTGACTGTAAGCTTGTTAAAGTCTGAGACTTTTCAGTTTATTTAAACTACCACTGTTACTTGAGGAGGCTAAGTACAACACATAGCTTAATGGTCAAAACCATATATCTGCGTGTTTAATGTTCTGAAGTGTCAGATATTTATGCATTTAAGATTAATATTTCTTTTAAGTTATCTTGAAAAATTCATGAAAACCTGTGTTAGCCATAGGGGTGGATTTAAAGATGTAAAATCCATTCATCACTTATAATCTAGTAAAAAAAGCATTTTCAATCAAGTCCTTGTTCTTCAAAATGAAATCCTGCTTCTTTGAACTTATAGGCTTTATAATCCTCACCAGAAGGTGGTAATAGTCCAGATTGAAAGGTAGGAAGAAGACTTTGGGCTGGTGCTGCAGATCACCACCAGCGAGGACCACAGGCAGAGGTCCTGACTTCCAGTCGAACCTTAAAGTCTAGTACTTCCTTCAGTGAAATGTCTTTGAGGAACCTTCTAGTAGGAAACCCAGCACACCTTCACGTGGACCCTGCTCCTTGGTGGAGTTAGGATTTGGTCCCAGCGTTTTGCGGTTCCCAAACCTGTAGACAACATCTTCAGATCTTTCTTTTAATGCTGCGACATCAGAGCTGCTTGGCAGTGACAACCAGAGCCCTTGAGCTGCTGTTAGGTTGCAATGTGGGCTGCCCAGCCTGTGGGAGCTGGAGTCTTTATGCCTGGGGCAAAGGCACATACCAGATGCAGTGATTCTTGATTCCTGTCTGATTAAATGGGTGGATTTACCTAGTTTGGATCTTTCTTTGTTGTGGACAATAGAGTGTTAAGATTTGTTTCTGCTAAATGAGACCTTATTTACATAAGTTCAGTTAAAAGCTGTCTCTGTGACTCCTCTTTTGGATATCAAGTATTGTATGGTTCCAAGCTAATTACGTTCATCAGTCCTGTTCTTCTCTGTATCCCCTAAATGAATATTACTTGAGCTGTTAAAGGAAAGCAGTCCTCTTAGGGCAGGATGTGGCTATATTATGTTAATATTGTTTACTATTTCACATTATTACTTGGTGAAGTACATAGATAAAAAACATCGAAAAATACAAGTTTAAATAGGCTGGGGATGGTGGGAGAAGATTCAACATTAAAAGAAATAATGAAGGTATGACAAAATTAGATTGGCTAGGCTGGGGAAGGAAGGGTAAGATTCATCATTATAAAGGAAAAAAAAGAAAATACAATAAAATTACATTGATTAATAGACATTAATTGATTTTGTGTGTGATCCCACCTAATCCTTTTTAGGGGAAAAAAAAATTCTATAAGGTGCTTCTGCATAGAAAGCACATACACTAAATGGAAATGTATTTATTTAAAATATCTTTAGGGGGTTGAGAGAGTTTGTTTGCCACTAGGCCCTTCCCTCAGTCCTTGCAGGATAGATTTGCATATTATGTATGTGAGTACCTGGGCGTAGTTAGTGCAGTCTAGTTAATTGAGAGGAAGATCTCCAGGAACTCCTGCGTTCCAGTCCAGTGAGTTACTGAGCAGCCTGGAGCAATTCGCTCAGCTTCTGTGCTGTTTTCCTGGTGCTCAGCTGCCAGCAGCATCTTGGGGAATAAAAACATGGGGCTGGCTTAATGTGCTCCTGTGGAATTTCGGTGCTTAAAATGTATAGGTGTGTGGTATTAGTACATAGCTGCGTAGCTAAAGAAATAACGAGGAACGTGGTCATAAATTTGCTGCTGGATTAATTTAGTGAGGGAGTACGGTGTCTGCTTCCCAGGACAAAAGAGCCTTCTTTCACTGCTCAGTAGATCCAGCTATGCCTTTCGTTTGTACATCAATGGGAACTTGCAAAATGAGCAAAGAACAATTTCTTAATAAATCGTTGCGATTCATCCTTACTTTCTGAGAAAATGAGATTTGATTAATCTTTTGTGTGATTAGTTTCCATGCCAGATTAGCAAATGTGAAGATAAGCTGTCAGGTGGTACCAGTTGAGCAGGGGAGTAGCTGTGTCCGGTGCGAGTCCTGAGGATGCGGAGCCATCAGATCGGTGTCTTGCATGCTGCTGGCGGCACTGGGAGGAGAAGAAGAGTCTCTTGTGTGTGCAGCCAGCTGCTGGTGTGATCTTGCAGGGCCACGGAGAATGCGGCTGCTGTGTGCTCGTCTTGCTGTGTGAGACTGATGCTTCTGGTGGAGCTAGACAGTGCCTGCAACTGAGGAGGTCATTCAGAAATTTGGTGTGGGGAGAGAAGAAAGTGTTGCTAAAGAATTGAAAAATTTAAGTGACGTTTGAAAGGCTTAGCAATCTTTGTGCTTAAAACCAAATGGAACAACGAAAAACCCCAAGCATATTATCAAATTCAATTTTTTTCTTCCCCTTTGCTTATTTTTTTTTTTTTTACTTCTGTTCAAATAAGCTTAATTTTGAGGTGACATTTGGCATACAAAGGGCTTACTTTTGGTTTGTTAGTTTAGTTATGTGGTAATGTGCGCAATACTGTGATTTTATAGTGTTTACAACCTCGGATAGCACTGAATATAGGCTATTTCTAGTGTGTTAGACAGATGTTCCTCAGGGTTTTTTTGGGTTTTGATGTTATTCAAGAAAACTTTAAGATACTTGGAAAGTGCTTCTAAATGAACAGATTATGCTTTTTGCAATGCTGTTCAAAAGAAACACTCTTTTGGCTTTTAAATTAATTTCTAGACTGTTTAGTGGAAGCTTGGACTTGTGTGTGTGGTCTCTGAAAAGGTGTTGATTGGAGCAAGCTTTTCCATTAGATGAAGTAATTTGAATGTATTTCTTTATTCTAATATAACTTCTGAATCTGAAACTGCATCTTTTAAATGAAATAAATGAGATCAAATATAATTCAAGCATTTTGCATCAGACTGTTCTTACATTGACTGCAGCAGCAACTACTTTTGTAGCCTTCCCCAGTGGTGTGTTTGCCCTTGCACAGATTTGATACAGGTCTAAAATACTGGGTTTTAATGTCCTCACTATAGAAAGCTGTAATGATGTGGGTAGGAATTTTTTCATAATATCAAGACTCAGTAGGATTTTTTTTTTTCCCCACAGGATTTCACATGGTGCCTGCTTTTCAGTCCCTTTTAAACAGGGTTTTGTTAGGTGTGTTATTTATCTGATCTCTAGAGCAGAAAAAGGGAGCCTTGCTACTTACAGATGAGCTGCTGTGTTTTCAGAAGCTGCAAATGATGCAGGCAAAGGAAGGCAGGCTCATTTGGCATCAAAGTGGTCCAGTTACTTTTGATAAGAAAAACATGAGTTTCTTTGATAAGAAGAACAGAAGTTAGAGCTCTCAGAATGAAACTAAAATAATATAAAGTCTGAAAATGTATCTGTTCAAAGGCTGCTTTTCAAGCTTTCAATTCATAACCTGCCTTTTTAGAGTTAGGCTAAGAAGTGGAAGGACTGTATTTTTTAATATTAATTAGATACCTAGCAATAAAACTGATTTTTGTTTGTTTTTTCCTATCACCTCCTCCCTGTTACTCAGAGTGAGTTTTGTAGAGTTTTGAGAAAATGGAAGCTAACTCTCCTAAGTCAAGCAAAGTCTCGGTGCCTTTCACAGGGCACAGTAGTGAAGGAGGAAAGCCTTTTATAGGGGTATTTCAGCTAACAGTAGAATGGTCTAATAAACAAAACAAAAAATTTACTTAGGTTTCAGTTCAGTAGTACAGCACAGGGTGCTTTTACTAAAGAAAAGATAAACTTTCTGTTAAGTCCTTGTCTTTTGAAGCTATGCAACTACTTACGTTTAGAAGGTTTAAGATTGAAACAATTCTAGTTCTGTACTTAAAATATTGTGAGTTTTACTGTGTTTAAAAAATAAATTCCAAGGGTTCCTGTGTGTCATTGTCTTAGTTCTCTAAAGTTCAGAATTCTTGTTTACTTGTTACTACGTATTGCTACTGTAAATGATTACTTGTAAGAACCTATACAGACATGTTTTTGTGCCAATTAACCAAGAGTAATATGAACTTTGTCTTTGTTTTCAGTCCAGAGGAGCTTCCTGTCCATGATGCAGCGATAGAAAAGGTAAGTCTAGTGTATTCCATTTTTTTGACTAGGAAGTAAACATTTACAGATTTACAACTTTTTTAATATAAATCATTGTGAAATGAGGAGATGGTGCATTTTAGTGATTTACATTCCCAAAGAAACATGTTCTAGGTCCCATAAGGACTGTGGTCCTTGAGGCCATGTTAACTCACCCATAGATCCCTTGGGGCCCACGCAATCTTACATTTATTAGTTGCAATGAGATGTGAGTTTTCCTCACCTATTATATGACCTGGTAAAGGAAACAAAGCTACTTAAGAGATCACACCCAGCTCTGCCCTGAAAGAGCGAGAGCTATTGTCTCCATCATGAGCTGTCATCAGCTGTGCTGGGTGGATGGATTGTCCAAGTGAGGTAGTGGCTTTGATGCGGAGGTGTATGTTGCCATCCCCTGAGGAGTGTAGCATGCTTTTCTAGTTTGGTAAATGGTGACAAATATCCTGGCTGCCACTGAAACGTGAGATGACCTCCCTTGTAATGTTCAGTTGATGAGCCAGGTGTATTCTGGACATGCAAGACCTGTCAGCAGCTGGTGCAGGCCCTAGTCCAAAAATCCTTCTGCTGCTGGAGGGTACTGAAGGAGAAGTTTGGGAACTGATGTTCTGGGAACATGGAAAGCTTTTATTAAAATCATCGGAAACTGAGTTTCTACTTGTCTGGGCCTAGATACTGTTGGTATTTCCCCTTGGTCTGTCAGGCCTGTTGTTATCTCCAAGACCAGATCAGATCCTTACTGTTTGTCCATATTGATCTTCTGTATTATCAGAAAACTCAGGATAAAATACTTAAAGCTGTAAGTTTAAAGTTAGCCCCCTTGGCTGCACAAATCAGTAGAGTGTATGGAAAAGGGACGGAATGATTTGTTCTAAGGCAGCTCAGCTCCCCGAGTGTTAAGAGCAGCAGTGTTTCTAAAAATGAATTATTTTGAGCTTCAGTGTTGGGCTAGTAAGAACAACTTCTCATAAAAGAAGGGAACTTGTGAACTCCTTTTGTTTTGCATTGGTTCACGTGTGTTTTCTGCATATGCAGCCTGAAATAGTTGCATTTTCCTGCCATGTTTCATTACATTTAATAACATAGTGAGTGTATATATAATTTCATTTCCATCAGAAGGACACATCAGGGTGGTGAGTCTATGAGCATAAATATTAGACCGCTTGCAATTATTGTGGTGTATGTGTTTTGAAGCTCTGAGTCACTGTGGCTTTGTAGTTAGCCTTAAATTATTGGGGAAAAATAGTGTCTCAGTTCTCTGTCCCATATTGTATTCACGCTGTCTCAGAGAAAATGTCAGCATAGAAACTGTATTTATTGAGTCAATGTTAAATTGCGTATCTAGTGTCTTTTTATAATTATACAGTAATGCTCCTGTATTAGGCTCCTGGTTATACTCCTGATGATATCCTGACCTCTGCTGGTTTGAGGTTTATCTGTGTTCCGTCAGCGGTGCTTGAATCTTTACAATTTTCAAGATACCATTCCTAGGATAATTAATGTCATGTTAATGTAGGCTAGCACTAAAAGCTTTCCATGCAGTATCTTTTGAAGTCACTTACTTGGCAGAACTATTCATGCTTTCCTTTTGCCTTACTTGTGAATTTTAAAAAATAATCCTAAGTCATGTTTTCATTCAGTTGGCAACTTATGTAAAGGGTTGTGTATCCTTGTGAATTTTGAATCTCTCTTCTTCATATACATTCTAGTGTAAAGCTTAAGCTGGGTTTTCTGTGTGCATATTTATGTGTGTGTGTATTTACATGTGTAATACTTTTGGAACAGACGTTATTACTGTGAATGCAGAGTAATTTTGATGCTTCCTTACCTTGCTGGGCATTTGGTGGCTTAAATGTATCAATTTATTGTCCTACTTTATGAACTACTTAACCTTCAGATGAATCATACAGCACATCTGAGATAAAACTAAGGGAGGAAAGATCATCTAGAGGAGAAAAGTGGTGGACAGAGAACTGGCCTCAGGAAATCTGGAGTCTGTGTCTAACTCTGTTTTTGAAGTGCTATGAAATGGTTTGTAAGTCATTTTCGGTTTGTTTGGTTTTGTCTTTTGGTTTACTTGATTATAAATTCTCCAGGGAACTGTTCAGTCAGTTTGGTTTTGTCTGAGGCTTCTGCTAAAGCATTACTTTAAGCCTCATCTCTAGCACACTTGCTCTCGCCAGGAAGGTAGGTTGCTGCACAAAAGACGGATACTTGCCACCTTAACTTCATGCTTTTTTTCTTTCAGTAGTGTATTATTTACTGACACAAGAATAAGAAACCTTCTCTGCTTCAGTTAGGGATTCTGTTATTCCCAATGGCAAAAATGCTTCAAAGTGTAAAATGTACTCAGAAGACAGATAAATGGATTTTTTTTTTTTTTTTTTTTTTTGGTGACAACTACATGGAACTTGCCTGAAAGAGCAGCAGCAGCAGCATCCGTCTACTCTGCAATGAGCTGCGTCAGATCTATCCATGTTTTCAGTGTTGTACCTGTTAGACATGAAAGTGAACATAATTCACTTTTTTTCACAGGAAAAAAAAGCTAAAAGTTTTCAACAACTGAACACAGAAATAATTGCTATTTTGACTACAGTAGCATCACTTGAGAACTGGGATAAATCGACACAGAAGACATAAAAGCTTGAACAAACATACAATTGAAGTGAGCTTCTGGCTCAAAAGACCAAAAATCTTGAAAGTAGATCAAACATACAAACAAAAAGACTGTGGGAGCAGATAGGTTTTTATTTTTCTTACCAATTATCTGAACAACCTGTTGAGGGCAGAGACCTTTCCTGACTTGATAGCAATGTTAGTCCTGCAATCTAAACTATGCCTAGAGAACATCTGCTTCAGAGATGTTAAAATGCTTATTTCTTAAAGGGATTGCAAGTGTAGAGGAGAATCAGAAGCAATGTCATGAAACCTATGAAACTTGGGAAGCAGTAGTTTTTCTACAGTTCCCTTCTAACCTAACTCCTAAGAAAGTGTTTTAAATAATTAAAAGTAATAATAAGAAAAAAGCAAGTGGTTGAGGTATTACAAAGTACAGCATGGAACTTGAACAAGAATGTGGGCAGTTGATTGCAACATGAATAGTTGAATAAGTTAAGGTTGAGAGAGTAGAGGCACTTCTCTCCCCATAACTTTCTTACACTTATGTCAGGCTTACGTCAGTTGGATTAAAATAAAAATAACTTAAAAAACCAAACCCAACTCATTTCCAGGGCACTTCATGGACTTGGATCATGGTTGGGGTGGATGAAATAGTCATGAAGTCGTAATACTGCAAGTGCAAGGCTTTGGGCTCCTGCATTAAAGAAGTGTTTTGCCTATTTTGTTGCATTGATAGCCAAGAAAAAATGCATGAATTCTGATAAGTAAAAGCTAGAAGTAAAATTAGAATTCTATTGAGACAATAAGTAATAATTTTCTTTTCTATTTTTCCCCAACATTTCAGATGCAGTTAATGAAAGTTTTAATAAGTTTTCAGTACCCTGCAGAGCTTTGAAATTAAACTCTTACACTGTTACCGGTTTGCATCACTAACCATATGAAACCTGTCTTTATTAAGCCCTGGATTTGAAGTTGGAGGTAGACGGGCTGTCCTTTACAAAAAACCTAAATACTTGTTTATATTAATCTTTGACGAGAAAGCAATAGCCACACACATACATTTTCCTGCTTTAGCTTTTCCAGTGTTGATCCTCAGCTCCAAAGCATTATGAAAGAGTTGAAATAGTGTGGTTAAAAAAATTTAAAAAAATACAGTTAATAGTTAATGTTGTAGTATAATCAGAGACACTGTGCCTATTTTACAGCATGTAAAACGGGGATGTAAAAATACAGACTAAAAATGTTCTTATCATTGGAGCCAACAAAATATAGATTTTTTTTTTTTTTGGCTGTGAAGAGCCACAGTGCCTTGCAATTCCAGGAACTAAAATAGCTAATTCCAAGTTCTTGTTTGGTTCCCAAATTCAAGAAGTTGATGGCAACTGTAGCAAGGTTTTCATAGGCAGAATGGCAATCATTAGTAGGGTTGTCCTATGCTTTTAAAGCTGTATATAATACAAATAATGCGTGCAATTCACATTTATTATGTTACATGTTATACTACTTGACATAACTCTTTATTTTGAGAAGATAGGCTTTGTTTTATTTTGAATTCTCATTTTATCACCTAGTTACTGAAATATTCTTGCCAGTAATATAATTTAAGCAAGTAGATCTTACCTTCAGAAGAAATCCTCGATGTTAAGATATAGGGCCATTTAGGTAAAAATGTACCGAGCCGAGGGTGAGAATTATAGCAAGGCTTTCAATATCCGGAATTAGAACTTATTCCCACTTCTGCTACTGCACTGTTGCTCTTGCATGCACTTGTTTTTGTTCGTGTACTTTTTGCCTTTCTAACTTTCATAGAATCATAGAATGGTTTGGGTTGGAAGGGACCTTAAGTTCCAACCGCCCTGCCATGGGCAGGGACACCTTCCACTACACCAGGTTGCTCAAAGCCCCGTCCAGCCTGGCCTTGAACACTTCCAGTGCCTCACCACCCTCATAGTGAAGAATTTCTTCCTTATATCTAATCTAAATCTACCCTCTTTCAGTTTAAAGCCATTACCCCTTGTCCTATCACAACAGGGCCTACTAAAAAGTCCCTCTCCATCTTTCTTGTAGGACCCCTTTAAGTACTGGAAGGCTGCTATAAGGTCTCCCTCCAGCCTTCTCTTCTCCATGCTGAACAAGCCCAACTCTCTCAGCTTGTCTTCATAGGAGAGGTGTTCCATCCCTCTGATCATCTTTGTGACCCTCCTCTGGACTTGCTCCAACAGGTCCATGTCCTCCTTATGCTGGGGGCCCCAGAGCTGGAGGCAGTGCTCCAGGTGGGGTCTCAACGACAGCGGAGTAGAGGGGCAGAATCACCTCCCTCAACCTGCTGGTCACGCTTCTTTTGATGCAGCCCAGGATGTGGTTGGCTTTCTGGGCTGCAAGCACACATTGCCGGTTCATGTTGAGCTTCTTATCAACCAATGCCCCCAAGTCCTTCTCCTCAGGGCTGCTCTCAGTCCATTCTCTGCCCAGCCTGTATTTGTGCTTGGGATTGCCCCGACCCATGTGCAGGACCTTTCACTTGGCCTTGTTGAACTTCATGAGGTTCACATGGGCCCACCTCTCAAGCCTGTCAAGGTCCCTCTGGATGGCATCCCTTCTCTCCAGTGTGCTGACCGCACCACACAGCTTGGTGTCATCTGCAAACTTGCTGAGGGCGCGCTCAGTCCCACTGCCCATGTCGCCGACAAAGATGTTAAACAGCACTGGTTAAACAGGGCAATACCGACCCCTGAGGAGCGCCACTCGTCACTGGTCTCCACTTGGGCATCAAGCCATTGACCGCAACTCTTTGAGTGCCTTTTAAGAAGGGATGGCTTGTGTGATCAGTGGAAAACAGTACCTAATTGTGATTAGGGTGAGTCTGGCTAAAGATCATAATTTCAGAGTCAACTGACTTTTAAAAAGCTTGCAGCAGAAATTATTTGCTGGAAAATTTACCGAGTATAAAAACAAATTGAAGTTTTTTGTACTTGCCAAAAATGTGTAGAGAAGAAAGTTTTATAAATCTTGTACTTAAGCTCCTCTTATAAAATACAATTCTTTACATAGTGCTGAAAATAAGGGTTTCTGCTCATATTGGCTGTTTTTTTTGGATGTTTTAAGTGAACTGATGTTACACTTCGTTGCTGTTCTTAGGTGACTGGATAAAAAGTTGATGATGCTGTGTTAAACATTTTCTCAATATTTCTAGAAATACATAAGTACTTTTAAATGTATTAATCTTGGAAAGATTAAAAAAATTCTATTTTTTTTTCAGCAAAAGCACCTTGAAATTGAAAGAACTACAAAATGGCTTAAGATGCTGAAAAGCTGGGAAAAATACAAGAATAGTGAAAAGGTAAAGTTATGCATGCTTTTTTTCATTAGCTATCACTTCTCAATGAATATATAACCTTAAATTAGACTGTCTGTTTATGAGATCTGAAAAAAAAAAAAAAACCCAAAACAACCCCACACTGAAAGAAAGAGGCTTTTTATTCTTCCAAAATTCAGTAATACATAACCCAATAATAATAATCATCCAGCAAAACTGGTGGTCAAATACAAGGAATTTCTAAGGGCAATATTGTGTAGCCTCTCTAACATATTCATAGTAATAATTGTGTGCTGTATAATTGTAATAATTGCGCTTGCACTGTGGGATTGGAACTAGGATCACACAGCATACTGTGTTCATGTCTGCAAAATCTGTGGAGCAGACGAAGCATCAGACTGGCTTATCTTCTCTTGCAGAGAGCTAGAAGTTGTACTTGATGCTTTGAGAATGCAGAGGAGGAAAAAAAGAAAAATCTTTATAAACTTGAAAAGCGGGGACACCTTTAAATGGGTATAGCTGAATTCTTTAGGAATCATAAATCCCCTTTTAAGGGTTATGAATTTTAACTTCACTTTTTTTTTTATTCCTTTGTATACTGGATCTTGTACTGATTAATATTAAAAGTTACTCTTTTGAGTTACTGGTGGTGTCTTACTAAGATCTGAGGTTTTTATTATTAATCTTCTCTTCTATGGTCCGTCCGTGTCCCATCCGTGGCCCGCCCCCTCCCCCCCCCCCCTTTACAGCCCAGGTTTACTGAAGGGCCTAGGATAGCTTACAGTCATGGGCTTACAGTTATGGATCCCAAGATACCTGGTTGCTTTGTTAAAAGGAGAGTTGCACTAAGTTAGAAGGTAAAAAGTATAGGAAGCCATTCAGTGCCCTGTGCCCCTTGGGTTAAGTCTGTTTTTTCTGTGAATAATATGCAATGCAGCATTCGTAATCTTCAAGAGAAGTGAATTTTTTTGATAGTATGAATGGGATCTACTTTTTTGAATAGAATACTTTATACCTTGATAGGCTTTTTTATTTTGGAATCAATATGGAAGAACTCAAATATGTTGGCAGCTACTTAACAGTGTCCAGCAGTGCTACAACATTTCTTGACTTAAAAGTAAAATTATTTTCTATGTGAAGCTGCAGGTGAATTTTTAGGAAGTGAAGTGCCCATTAATAATCTTTAAATTGCTTCTGGGATTTTTAGTTATAAAATTATTTTTATCTGACTCAGACAACAAATAATGGTCTGGGGGTAATGTAGAAAGTAGGTTATGTTAGGTAGGCCATTAAGTGCTTTTACTTGCTGTAAAAGCTAAGTAGGGATTTTCATGTGAATAGTTTATTTGCTGGAATTGTAGTCTTGGTCAGTTAAAATTATGGAAGAATTTCAGCTGGGGAAAAAAACTTGCTGGAGAGTCTATATTCCCAACACTGTGTTCTGGGGAGGTTTTCATAACAGTTCTTGTGGCTGTTTGGTGGGTAATGCACAGAATATAAAGGTGCCAAATTCAAATTCCCTCTTTTCCTCAATAGGGCTTAAAACTTGCATTTTCTGTTGGGGTTTCTGTTGGTACTTTCTGATGCTGCTGATCCACATGTACTTTGAGGACTGGAGGACCACCCTTATGCATCCCTGGTTACTGCCTGGGTGACTGGCCTGCAGTGTTAGCTTACTCCCGTACTAGCCTTTTGTTTTAGTAAGTTATTCTGTGCAAAGTGAAAAACTTTAAAGGGAGGAATTGAGACCAGAATACTTTTTAGCCTGATGAGCAGGGCATTGAGATACTACAATTCAAGTAGAGGGAGAAATTCACTCAGCATGTCCCCTGCTCATCGTTTCTGCTTACTATCTTTGGTTTTGAGACTAGTAGCTATGTCTTGCACTTGGCTTTTGTTAAAAACACCAGAGCCAGTGGTTGATGTTTTCCTGGGTATAACTAAGAAGCTAGCAAATTAATTTTCTTAAAATATGAAGTGAATGCATGAAAAAGTAATAATCTGTTTCCCAGGTTTTTCTTATAATCCTACTTTCTGTCCTGTCATCTCCTCTGGAAGGAGAAGTTAGAGGTCATAACACGTGTGGCTTTGTTTCTTTACTGTGGCAATTGGGCGATTTGAAGATCGAGTATGTTCCCAAGTCAAAGGGATGATCAAAAAACCTGTGTAACAGCCACTTTGTTTGCAAAGTGAATGCTAAATATGACCTCTCGGGTAACACAATAGGTACGTGTTGTCTAAGCAGCAGTGGTCTTCCTCTTCAGCCAGTGTTGACGTCAGCCCACGATACACTGACTGAACTGAATAATCCTCTATTCCCCAAGCATGCAGAAGGTATAGCAGATCAACTGAGCAGAAAGAGTTTCGGTTCATGTAACAAATTATAGGCTGAACTATAAATAGTGTCAGGAATAATTCAATATGTTCATAAAGGGGATGAACTCTGCTTGAGGCTAGGAAAAATTTTCACTGATTGTTGAACTCTGGTGGAGCACATTAGACTTTAAAAACAAGAGCATTTTCCTTAGTCTTTCTCGCATCTTATCTGGTAAGTGAACCAGAACATACAGAATAAAGAATCGGCTGCCGCCACCTCCTCCCGAGCATGCAGTGGAAAGTCGGACATTATTTGTCACTGCTTTTTATGGAAAGCCTGGTGACGTTCTCAGGGTTGTACAAAACTCACAAAAACAGTTTTTATCTGAAAGTGTGTTGGAAGAATGCACCAGCTTTCCATGCTCACTTTCTTGAAGCACGGAAGCAATAGTTGCAAGAACAATTCCTGACTCTTGCTTTCTGTCTTCACTTGATTTGGATAAAGTGGTTAACACTAGAGGAACAAATTGCTAGAGAAAATGAACAGCCTGTATCTTAAAAGACTCACTTCACTTGACATTCCCATGGTTTCTGTGCAGTCAGACGGCTCCTGAAATCAGCGTTGTTTAGAAACAGCACTGAAGGGAACACTGCAGCAACAACAACAGTAATGTTGTAGGGTTATAGATTATAATTGTAGTGATGGCTTGGTTTTGGAAAATGGCATACTTGAGAGATGCTTGTGTTCTTAAAAAAAGAGTAAGGGAGAGTCAGAGAAGGTGATGGTCCCAGAGACAGAGCAGGTATGTACAAAGTACAGGACTTCAGACAGCCCATTTGTAATGAGCCTTCATAATATACAGCTGAGAGAGGTTTAGTTTGAAGAAATCTGTTCATACTGTACACATGCTGTAAATGACTACATTATCCAAAACTGTCATATGCGTAATTGCAAAATACAGTTTTCAGTTAATACTCTTGCAGAGCTGCCTATAGGCTGCTTCCTTATTTTTTTCCGTCATAACTTCACAAGGAGAATTAATGAGAAAACATTAACACACTGTGTGTGTGCGCGTGCGAGATGCTTCAGTTTACATCTTCCCCTGATCTTTATTTCAGAAGAATATCTTGAGAGAGAGATGGGGGCTCTGGGAACTTCACACTGTTTTCCCATTAGAACTTCTGTGCTTAAATCTAATTAAAAAAAAAAAAAAAGGGGGGTGGGGAGGGAGAATGGAGGGCAGCAATGTGTGACCATGAGGAACTGGAAAGAGGTGAAAGAGTTGTCACACTGAGACCAGAAATGTGCCAGTCTCTACCATATTTGAGTAATGATTTAGAGGTAATGAAGGATGACATAATAAAAAGAACCCATGTACAGCTACACAACAGTGTGTAAAAAATCCTTGATTCCTGTATGATTATTTAGGCATCTTTTCAGTGGAGTCGTCATGATTCTTACAGACACCAGTCTCTGAAGTGTGTAACTGCCCTTGTGTCTTTGCGTGATTGATATTTGTCAAAACAAAGCTTTCATCTCCCCATCAGTCATTTCTTATGCAGGAAGTGTCATAGAGCAGCAAAGTTTGTGTTTCAGTGTGGTCTTCCTCTAACTTACGCTTTTATTTCCTATTTGTATTCTACTGCTTGGTAATCCAGGGTACAATCAACCACCACAGATAGTAAATCCTTCCTGGCTTAGTATGATCATAACTTTCAGGAAAGATTAAATAAAACTGTTATATATATATTCCCATTTGAGTATTTCCACCAAAGTATTTCTGTCTTTCACTGTCTACCTTCATCTATCTGTGATTGAAGTTGCCTAAATTGAGGGGGAAAGGAAGAAGAGAAACAATCAGAGTAGCTGACAATTTCCAGCTGTTCTGGCATTCACACAGTATAATAATAATTGAGTCTCCACTTAGTTTGGAGTCTGAACACAGAGCCTCAATGAAGAACTCTCTTTGCATTTGTGAGATCTTTTGAATGAGATTGAGCAACTCTTGTATTTGTGCTTTTTCTTCCTTTTATGCAACCCACAGAAGTTGAAGAACCTCTAAAGGCAGCAGCCTTTATAAATATACTTTCTTTTCATTATAAATATACTTTCTTGTGAGACTTCAGATTTTAATTCTTATGCTTCTCATCACTGATTCTTTTTGAGGTGGCAGAGTCCCTCTGCTGCTTGTGCAGCTCTTCCTGACATAACTGAGAGTTTTATTTTCAAGAAAACCAGTTTTATATCTTGCAGCAGCAAGAATGCTAGTTCCCACTCTTCAGACTAGTGCTGTGTGATAGTGGCCTTGTTTCTTGTCCAGGAACTAGTTGGGTTTATGAGCTGGAGAGATTGGGGCAGGAGAGGGAAGGGGAGGTTGTATGTTTTCCAGGTTTTTTGCATGGAGGCCACATTGAATGTTGAATGTTATGGACTTCATTATTTGAGATGATAGCTGATTTGGAATATTCCAAATTTGAGAGGTTTTTTTCTTCTTGCTTTGTAAGCTTTTTAATTCATTCTATATATTCTCATTTCACAATGGGAAGGTCCAATGTACAGGTCCAATTTTTGCACGAGAAGCTCCATTTGCATTCCCAGGTGGTAGTGCCTCATCTAGTGTCTGCTTGTCCCATCTGCTTCAGGATCAACAATATTAGTAATAATTGTAAGAGTTTATGACAACTATCCTTGGCTGAATATCAGCTTAGATGTGATACAGAACTTGAACCTGTATTTTTATTTAAGTTGCATTTATATAATTATCTACCGAGGATGACTTTCTTTTTTCTATGTCCTATGCTGATGGAAACATCCCAGATTCCATAACACCATTCTTTGAATGATGTATGTTTTCATGCAATGATTATCTGAACTCTGAGTTTATATACTTGTATTTTGTTTTGAGCTATTGTCTTAAGAAAGCCTTAATTTTAAAGAATTTGTTGAAGATTGACACATTATTTCATCTCCCCAGAAGCAGAAGAAAAAGTAACTTGCTGAATTTTCTACTTCTTATTATTAATTCAGAGAGAACAGAGAAGTAGATTAGGGTTCTGCAAGTATATAGACCCAATCCAGTGTTTCTCAACGTATTTTCAACCTTATATTTTACATAAGGAAATAAAAGACAGCAGAGGGCAGTAGTATGGTACTTATGGTAAAGATATTCAGTTAGCTAATAATCAGTTTGCTCATTTATATTTTCTTTAACTGTTTGGTGACTGAATGATTATTAGAAATTAGTTTTGCTGTGAAGTATGTGTGGGTTCCCCCCATCCCTCCCTGAGATGCAGTGCAGCCATGTCATTTTCACAAAACTGCGGAATCACACAGGATCACAGAATGGTTGAGGTTGGAAGGGATCTCTGGAGGTCATCTGGTCCAACCCCCTGCTCAAGCAGGGCCACATGGAGCTGGTTGCCCAGGACCATGTCCTGACAGCTTGTGAGTATCTCCAAGGATGGAGACTCTACAACCTCCCTGGATAACCTATGCCAGTGCTTGGTCACCCTCACAGTGACAAAGTGTTTTCTGATGTTCAGAGGGAACGTCCTGTGTTTCAGTTTGTGCCCATTGCCTCTGGTCCTGTCATTGGGCACCACTGAAAAGAGCCTGGCTCTGTCCTCTTTGTACTCTCCCTTCAAGTATTTATATACAGTGATACGATCCCCCTGAGCCTTCTCTTCTCCAGGCTGAACAGTCCCAGCTCTCTCAGACTTTCCTCACAGCAGAGATGGTCAAGCCCCTTCACCTTTGTAGTCCTTTGGACTATCTCCAATATGTCCATGTCTCTCTTGTACTGAGGAGCCTGGAACTGGACACAGTACTCCAGGTGTGGCCTTACCACTGATGAACAGAGAGGAAGGATCACCTCCCTCAACCTGCTGGCAATACTTTATCTGATGCAGCCCAGGATGCCATTTGCCGCCTTTGCTGCAAGGGTAGGTTTGCTGGCTCCTGTTCAACATGGTGTCCACCAGGACCCCCAGGTCCTTTTCTGCCAAGCTGCTTTCCAGCTGTGTGGTCCCAGCATGTACGGGTGCATGGGGTTGTTCCTCCCCAGGTGCGCGACTTTACACCTCTCCTTGTTGAACTCCATGATGTTCCCGTCAGCCCATTTCTCCAGCCTGTCAAGGTCCCTCTGGGTGGCAGCATGACCCTCTGGTGTATCAGCCACTCCTCTCAGTTTTCCATTGTATATAAAATTATTCATGCTTGTTTCCACGTTATTGTTTGTGTAATGGAGCCTATGCCATGCTTGAGTTACATTTCTCTCTCATATACTGAGCAGACAGTGAAAGCCTTTAGTCTCGTGTTCTGCTAAGCTGTAGGAAGGATCCTGTAATGACTTGGGATGACTGAGAGCTTTTTTCTCTGCCTAAATAAATGAATAGTTGGAACAGCAGAGTCAGCTGGATACATATCTAAAATGGTTTGCAAGAAGCTCCGAATGTTATTTGGGTTTATTCTGTCAGGTAGTGCAATAATTCTGATCTTAGCTACTGAAAATTTTTGCTTTCCTTCTGGTTTTTTTGGCATAACTGTAGTGGGCTGATGAAACTGCTGGTCTCTCTGTCCTTTCCACTCTTTTTAAAGTTATATTTGCCAAATCATTTTTCAAACTTTTCTTTTAAAAGCACTTCCACAATTCTCTATCTCAGTTTTTACTTTGTACTTCAAGGGCTCTTCTAGTATTTGGCTGTTTCAGTCTGGGAAGTGCGGATGATGGGAAAACCGTAAATGCCATAGACTCCTCTGAAACTGGTTGTTCTCCTTCAGTTTTATGTCCTGAAAAAAACCAAAACAATCCCACAACTTTGGATGGTTTGAATTTGTTTTAATTCTGTTTCAGTAAGAAGCTATTATTACAAAGGCTTATTTCTGGCCATTGATGGCTACCTGGCCTTCTCCCAAAATATTTGTTTAGAACAGTAGTCTTGAGAATTTATTCTTCAACCAGTTTTCTTCATTAATAACCTTATGGTTGTTAGAGACATTTGAAAACAAGTTACGAAATGATAATTAACTGGCAAAAATGTTTGTTATCAAGGTACACTGTTGCTGTACCATGGGTCTGAGGAATACAGCTACATGTCACTGGGGACATATAACACTGCATTTTTTTTTTTCTTTTTTTTCTTTCAAGTTCCCAGGAAAGATTTTTTCAAATTTGGCTCATTCTGCTTTCCAGTGGACAGGCTAATCTCTTCTTAGGATGACACCACTGCAATTGGTGTTGCTTGGCTTTCAAAAGACTGAATTATCCTCTCTGTCGCAAGCAGTTACCCTTGTGTCTGGGTTGACACACACTGAAATTCTCTGTGTGAGCTGAAGTCTGGATATACCCTTCTCTATAGAGAAGGGTGCTTTGTAGCACTGTACCTTGTTCTTTATCGTTAGAGAAGAAACTGTACTGACATAACTGTGCTCACACTAGAAGTGTTGCTGCTTTAGCATTCTTAATAAAATTAAAGCAGCAAAGGTTTCTTTAAAAAGCACAACATTTTCTTTGTGGACAGCCTCCAGGATTGCTGTTGCATCTTTTACAAGTTTAAAATTTTCATTTGAAAAGGGGACAGGAAAAGAAGTCATAACCTTACTTGTGTAAGAGTTACGCATTCTAAAATCCAAACACGAATCCTTGCTGGCATTAAAGACACCTTCAAAGATCTGATATATCCCAAACAGCAGGAGGTTTGCAAATATACTGCAATGAGGGGTTCATTAATCTTCCAAAACTGGAGCCGTGAAATATGTGAAAAAGAAAAAAGGATCCTGTCTTTGAGGAGGACATTTCTTTTAAAATATTTCTTATGTTACAAACATAACTTTTATAAATGTTTCAAGGAAGTGATAGCTTTCTACATTGTTAAGGTCTAACCTTCATTGTAGGTTAAATGCAAAGAATAAATTGTTTGGGGAGGGGTTGTGTATGTTTTGTCCTCTTTTAAATCTAATTGTCTCCCTTGTGCCATCATTAAAATAATGGTAAAAACAGAACTTCAGAAAGGTTCGTTTTCTTTGTTAGGGTTCTCTGTTCTTCCTTTTCTTAGACATGTCTCCTGAAAGATGATAACATTTTTTTTGTGTTTTTTTGAATTACTAGGATTCAATTGCTCTGAGGCTTTCCTTATCTTGAGTCTCTCCTGGCTGTGTAAAGCCAAGACTTTAGACAGCTAGTCCATCTTTTTCTGTTTAGAGGCTCTTCGTGCTCCTAAATGCTGCAGCATAAGGAGATACAAATCAGAAGAGAACTGAGGAAGAGTTGTCAGAGCTCCTGATGTTTTCAAATAAGTCCAGTAAGAACCAAACCACTGAATGGGAATGCAAGAGCAGTGACATGTCAGAGGCAAGACTGATAAATAGTTTCTATAACGACTCTAGTTACGCACAGGTACTGAGTTATCCCCTTCTGACCCATTTCTAATACAAGCTTTATGTGTCAGAACAGAATGTGTCAGGAACGGGGAATTTAATTTTCTATTTCACAGCTAAGAATTGCATGCAGTGTTGGTAGGTTGTTTTATATTCTTGCAAACTGTAGCTAGAATATCTTTTATATGTTGTTTTTGTGCAAAAGTTTTAATATGCATTTAGAAAACTGCCTATTAGTTTAGAAATATGATCTGAAATCTCTTAGCTTTTGAAACGGCACATCCTGGTTTTTTTTGGTGATCTCACATGCTTGTTTGGTATGCATACATACATTTCAGCACACTGTTGCAGTTTTACAAGAATTCAAAAATCAGGTGTTGTTTTTTTTTTTTTTGGGGGGGGGGTGTGTCTAAATTACAAAATTTGGAGTAGTCTTTCCAGTATTTCTAGAATAAGTGCTGCTCAGCAGAGGTGATGCAATTTTGATAGGCCTTCCTACATGCTAAAGTCCTGGCTTGTAAGCATCACTTGCACAGAGTGATGTTTTGGCCGGTGTGTCTATTTTGTTCCCTGTGCCTCTGCTAATTCCATCAACAGAGGTCCCAGGTGGTGTCACTGGACACTTTCATTCCCTCAAAAGACCCTGGAACACTTTGTCCCCAGCAGGTCATTCCTTTGCTAGGACAATTGATATAATTGCATTTTTCTCTTTAGCATGTTGTGTCTCGCTGTTCCTTTTGTTCAGAGTGTTGTAGATAGTACTGCATTTATATTTTCTTTTCTTTTTACAGTTTCACAGGAGAATTTATAAAGGAATCCCACTGCAGTTCAGAGGGCAAGTCTGGTCTTTGCTACTTGACGTCCCTAAAATGAAAGAAGAAATGAAAGACTTTTATAATGTGAGTTTGTAGAATTTCCACGTAATTAAAAAAATTTCAGATACTAAGACTATAGGCTTTATTAAGCTTTTGTTGTTATGCAGTGTTTTTTTTTTTTTTTAAAAAAAGGTTAGTAATTGCATTGAACTCTACTGCTTCTTTTTAGCTAGGAAAAAGGCTATGTATTGAAAAGCACTTTTCCAGCTTATTTTTTGGTTCTCTAATTCATGTAATTAATTTGATCTTCTTTCCATTTCTTTTCCCATCCTCAAATACTTGCAAAAGCCTTTCTAAAAGCAAAGCAAAACAAAATAAGAAAAAAACCCTTTCCCAGTAAGAAGACAAAAACCTCTGAAACTACATCTCTTTGAGAAATGATTATTAAGGAAGCACCTTGTTAGCTGATTATCAGTAAGAGGAGTTCCAGTATTCTGGAGAGGATGGGTGCCTTAATCTTGTAAAAGCCAGAACAAGCTGGCTATCTTTCTGCCATCTCATCTCCAAGTGAAGCTTAGACATCCCTTACAAAGCACTCTCTGGTTATTTGATTGTATTCTCAGAGGTGCACCTGATGACAGGATGTTAACCCCACAAAATTCTACAGGCATAAATTGACCACTTACGCATATCTCCTGCTTAGAATATAAAGAAAATATCTATGTCTTCTACCGCCCAGCCCCCATCCTCACCCTGAGTAGCAGTTAAAGCAACCTCTGATTTACTGTGGTTACATTCCTCTAAGTTTTTCCCTAATTTTTCCCTACTAACTGTACTTTTTCTGTGGGTGTGAATACAGCTGATGGCCATCAGAGCTAAACTTCAGACCCAAGAGTAGAGAGTAAGGTTCATGTGCAGGCTATTAAGTTAGGCAGAAGGGGAATCGAATCCTTTAAAATTCTGTCTTTTCCTCTCTCTGTCTCTCTCTGCTAAAAGATTATAGGAAGAGTTTAGCTAACAGAAAGGCAATTTAGTATTGTAGAGTGTTTGAATTTTTCCCCACAGGAATTTAAATGTTCACTGCCTTTCAAAGAAATAATGTCCAGAGTTTCAAGAAAATGTATGGCTCTTTTGATTTTGGCATTTTCTAATAGCATTTTTTTTTTTGGGAGCTGGGACTTTGGGTATGAGTAGACAAGGAATCTTGTAAGGTCATGAAAGAAGATCAATGTTGACATTGATGTTATCTAAATTTTGGTGTCTGTGATCTTCCTCTTAAATTATTTATTGCTCTTTAGTTTGACAGGCTGCTCTTCCTGACTACTATATTTTGCTTAACTTCTTAAGTAAGACTAGTGGCAGATACAAAAGGGATAAAACAGAGTTCATGCTGAATAATGTAGTTGTGGGAAAGAATACTGAATAAAACTAGAAGCATTTAAAAATAGGTGAATTCATCTTCGGAGATGATTAATGCCATCTAGTGCTCAGTGCAAAACAAAAAAGAGTTTGTATTTCAGATATAGGAGTAGAGTTTCTTCCATCATTATCCTAACTTGTTTATTTGCAATAAGCTCATTTTAGAGCTCTCTATTTTTCCCATTTCCTGAAGTGATATTAAAACTCCTCATTGCAAGTATCCCTTAGAAATTGCATACCTTAAAATTAGAAGGAAAATATGTGCATTTGCTGTAGGACAACACCTTTTTTCACTTCTCTGTGCAGGGCAATTATGAGTTTTAATCTTCTGTTCTTTCTGTTTCTCAAACTCTGGGTACCCTTTCTTTTCACTCATGCTAGAGGCTCCCATGATGGCAAGGACTCAGGGTGCTGCTTTTCCTGTATTCCAACAAATCATAGGCTCTGGGTCCTCATGCCACCTTAAAACTATAAATTTTCTCTTCCCTTCTTTTCTCTCTATCTGGGGGACAAATCATTCTGGATGTTAGTACTTTAAATTATACTGAAACGTCCATGAAGCTGAGATTGTGGTTAGTGTTGTGCCAGTTAATGGCTGCTACCAGTTGGTTCATTGATTTACAAGTAATTCCTGATATTCCTGAAGCTTCTGTTTGTATGCAACAGACCGAATGGATGTTATTGTTCCCTGTTTGATCCCTTTATTTTTCTTTAAGCCTTTTTGTTTTCTTGCAACCAGAAGCTGTAGAGTTCTGCCTTTTGATTGTCTGTGGTATTCTCTAATAATGCCTACTCAAATGTAATGTTTTGAAAATACCATGTTGAATCCAGTTAGAAATGTCTTGCAAACTCAACTTTTAGGGACAGAAGTGGGAATGAATGAATGAATGTCAAGAGAAAATTATTCTAAGTGCAAAAAATAAGGTGGCAATCTAACCTGTGCAGGCTTCCTAAGTATTCAATTGCAAAATTGGATTTAATTATAGAATGTTAAAGCAAGTACTAAAGTAGAGGTATTCTACAACTAAATTAGATTAGAACAGAAAGACAGAGGAAATGACTAGAGAAATGTCCATTATCTATAGTTAGATAATAAGTGGCAGCTATGTAGCTGTTAGTTCTGCTTAAGATGAAAAGGCAGGAAAAGTATGAAAACCACACTAAATCATTTGCTAAAAGTCCAGTCTGGAGCACTTGCATCTTAGGTTCTTGTTCCTGAGTAGTCACTTACTGTCTTCCTCCAGTGACGTGCCTGAGAAATGGCAATTAGAAATTTAAAATGCTGAAACATAGCCATAAAGATGGGTAGTGAATGGTGTGTCACAAAAAAGTGTAATATGGGATTATTCTTTTTACATCTATACCGTGTGAATGTGTCTCTATAGAATTCATGTACGTATATGCATATTCTGGAAGTTAAAATTGTTGTGAGTTGCTCTTCTACGTTAAGCGTTTTAAATCATGAGATGGCAAATACTTTGTACAGTCAGGCAGGTTTCTGCTATTTTAGCGCTCACAATTTTAAACTTAATTTCCGTTCTTTACTGTTTTCCTAGAAACTGAAGTGTCAAGCACGAGGGTCTTCGCCAGATATTAGGCAAATTGATCTTGATGTAAATCGAACATATAGAGATCATATCATGTTTCGAGACAGATATGGTGTTAAGTAAGTAAATTAAAAGGTTTGGTTTTGTTTGTCTTAAAACTAGCTTCTGATCTGACTCAAGCCTCTTTGACCTATGCAAGAAAATTGAACGTAAGCTCCAAAGTTTCAAAGCAGGATTGTCTGTATGCAATGATGTCATTACCATTACTACCGCAAAACCACATGGTCGCTTCCAACCAGCTAGTTTTCCCTCACTATGAGGTGGTCAGTAGCATTCCAAAGAAAACCAAAATGGTTTCTTATCTTGTTTCGTATTTAATAAAAACAGTCTCAGATGATGTAAATACAAAAGTATCGGAATTCCAAGCTAATAAATTAATTAAGATTTATTACCCAATCATTTTATTTAACTGTGTATTTTGAAAAACAAAATAACTTTTTGCCTCTCTAATAACTTACCTTCCCAGAGACTTTAGCCTTCCTTGGATTTTGTATTCCTCTTCTAGTATCTAATTCAGAACCAAATAGAGCAGTATTTTAGATGTGAGTATTTAATTATTTACAAATGTAGGCCTTAATGCTTTTGGATTTCTTCAAAATGTTTTTTCTTGTTTGTGGTTTTTTTTTTTTTTTTTTTTTTACTGTCATTGGATGAGGAATATTAGGCAGCTGTCATCTTTAAAAATGCTTAATAGTGAAATAAGTGGTGATACAAACATCAGCATTGTTGCTAGCTTGCAGCATCAGCACCCTGCTGAGATGAAGAGGGTATTTTTTTCTCTTCTGTGACTGTATTAGTTCAGTTTTTAATCTCCTTTTCTTTCCAAGGCAGATTCTACGGTAGTCTGCTATTTTCAAATAGCAATACTCAGAGCTGTGGACTTTAATGTGATAATAAAACAAACATTTTCTTTTATTATCATTCTAGGTATTTTGTGGACTAATTCTAAATATGGGGAATTTCTGATGGCTGCAACACAGGATGGGAGTACAAAGCAGAAATTCCCAAGCTGAGAGCTATTCTGTGCATCCACTGTAGTTTAGATACATTTGTGCAGTGCTATCTGTACTTGAGCTGATGTGCCTCGCCTCTCAGCAGTACTGACACAGTGCCATGCAAAAATGACTGTGTTGCTTCCGGGCCTTGGTTTTTATGCACACATTTTAGGTGTTAGCAGAAGCTTGCTACCCATCAGTTTGGGGTTAACACAAGCAGATCCAACTCCAGTCCCTGTAGCTGTGTTGTAAGCATGCCCTCAGAGTCCACAGGAAAGCCTTTGGCTGCATAAAGCAATTTCACACTTGGAATAGATCTTGGAATTACTGTACGTATATTATGCATTTCCAGTGATGCCTTGATGAAAAATTCAGAAATCATTTCACATAGCAATGAAATGAAGTCCCCTGGATAAATCAATAGCTTGTTTGACTTCTAAGTAGACTGTATGTCTTTGAAGGTTCGTTTTTTTACAGGTCTTTAGTGGTATCATCTAGTGTAAATAGTACTAAATTACCATTATTTTACGTATCTTACTGTGAATGAGATTGAGCTCTTAAGTTAAGTTTCGTATGGCCACTGAAGATATAGAAGGTTCCTGTGTACATTTGGGACCTTTTAGTTTGTCCTTGCAAAATAAGACTCCAGCTTAATACCTACTCCTTCAGGTTACACTTGACTTTAGTTACTGAAGAATGGCTAAGCTTCAGTTCTGCAAGAGGGCAAACAAAAATGCCATAATGTAGACATTTTGGCAAAATTCTCCAAGTATGCATCCTCTTCCCAATAGAAAATGTGCAGCTTTTTACTTAGGCTTTCTTTTTTGAGCCTGCTAATATCTATTTCTATACGTTTGATTAGTGAGAGGCAGAGGGAATTTCACTGGACAGAAAAAGGACAGTACGCAAAACTCAGCAATTAAATTTTAGCAGTTTTAGTTGTAGATGAAAGTAGGCATTCAGATTTCTAAATTCTCTCCCCAACAAATGACAAAAGTAGGTGTGAGTTTGAAAATTCGTTATGAGAGCCCTCCACCATTAGTTTGATATCCCAACTGGAGAAGAGCAGAGTTTGGTTTTGGGTTTGTGGTTTGTTTTTTTGGGGTTTTTTTTTTTTGGTGTTTTTTTGTTGTTGTGTTTTTTTTTTTTTTTTCTTACTACCTTCATAAGTTAGACTGTTTTTAGGGAACGCAAAGGACCTATACAAAGCTCTTTGTAATTCTAACTCTGAAGTACATGGAGATCAGTACACTCTGGAGGACTGAGCATAGCATGGCGAGTCAGAGTTGATGTTGTTTTTCCTCAGTTTGACAGTAGCAGTCACTAAAGCAGCGTTTAATTTGGGTGCCAAGATTAAGATACCTTTGTGGCTGCTTTGAGTATTTCAACTCTTCTACATCTCTGTTTGAAATTAGTAACAGCTGTTAGTATTCGGCAAGCACAGAAATCAGGTCTGGGGTGTTTAAAGTTTGGCATTCAGAATAAATCAGTGTTTGAAATGTAGCCCAACCTATGTTTCACTTCACCTATCTGTAAAAATGATGATCTGACACTGTTTCCTTCTCAAAGTATTCTAGGTATTTTTTTAAACCTTTCAACATGTAAAACATCAGAAAAGTGCTAAATATAATATTGGTTTGAAATCAGAAGCGCATGGTATTGTAGAGTGTGGTTTGTCCTGTTTGTTAGTGCTAGACAAGTTAAATTGGGGAAACAGGTTTCCAAAACATAGTTCATTATTTTTATGTTTTTCTGTGTTTACAAAAGACAATATTATATTATTTTCCTTTTCTACTCTTATTTCTCCAGGCAACAATCTTTATTCCATGTTTTAGCTGCATATTCCATATATAATACGGTAAGTTGTGTACCTTCACACTTAATATGGTTTCTCTGAACGTGCCATCAGATAATAACTTGCAATTCTGTCTCTTCTTTCTCCCTAAACAAAAAAAAAGAAACCCCAAACATTTCAGAGACCTTTGGAAGTACATCGAAATAAATTACCTGTTTGTTGACATGTTTTGAGCTGAAGCTAAAATAAAACAAAGCATCTTGATTATGAGTATCTTATTGGACAGACTGAACTGTGCATACTGTTCGACTGAAACAAGTATTGTGTCTAATAAGAATAATGAATTTGTGCTGTGCTCGAGTTTTATACTACTGATATTTCCCCCCATTATGTTATATGCCTCCCATTCATTTGGATGATGGGACGGAAAACACAGTGCAGAAAGATGCATGTTGGAGCAAACAGGCATGTTTCGTAACCTGGAGGGTTCAAAAAAATGGAACATGGTTTTAAAGGTTGTATCTTCTTTATTTAAGCCCTCGGTCTTGGCTGCAGTTCTGGATGAGGATTTGTCAGAGTGGGGTTTCCAGACTATATCATAGGAGTTAGAAACTTTTTAGGTATTTTGTAATGTCTTTTGGCTGCATGCATAAAATAGAAGAAACAGAAATGCTATCATGTCCACATTTAACTTTTTTATGCATTATCCCCTCATTCACTGTGCCCATTTTGGTAATTTTTGTACAACTTTCATTTTATATCCATCAGCAGCTCCCTAGAATTCAATGTAAAAATATGTAAAGTTAAGAAGAAGAAAGTGAAATTAAGCGGTTGCTCTAATTAAATGCCACTTTGTTTCGTTTTTCAAAGTTCTAGGAAATGTAACCTTTCTATCTTGTTTCAGTTTTTGTCTCCTCGCAATTGTTGGCCCATAAAAGAACTTACATTGCTGGAATTTGTTGTCTTTTACTTGTTATGTTGTCTTAAGCTTTTCATTGTAAGCAGTCTTGACACACTGAGAAATAAAACTCTGGAAGGACCTTTATATATTTCCTATAGAACATTGGACTAATATTATTCAAGTTGCAGGAAAAATATTGTTTAAAATCAACCTTTAAAGTGTAATGATGTCAATACTGCAGTGAGGTTTTTATTTTGCACTTATGTCATTGCATTTTTCCTCTTAACGTATAGCAGTTCTTATGCTTTCGTTTTATCTCTAGAGCAAAGTTCTGCTAAGAACTTGTAAACCTGAAAAAACTTATTCAACAATTAAGTCATTGTCCTTACAAATACTTTATCAGTGGGATTATCTGAGCAGCTAAATGATAGCGACAGTTGGTTCCTGCCACGAAAGTCAAAATTAATCGCAGAGAAATACTCAAGTTCAGTTTTGGAACAACAGGTTTTTTTTCTTTGGGTTTATTACATCTGCTTGCTATGGGCTGCTAAACTTGAACAGGTTTATAGTTACAGGTCACTCTTGGAAAGTCCTCTGTTTATCAGATGGTGCCCTGACTGTAAAGCAAAAGGAAGCAAGACACCGTCCCTGCAAAAAACCCCAAATTACAACTAAATGGAAAATATATCTATTTGGAGAATAAGATTATACAGTTACTTGAATTTATTAGTACTGACAGGGATTTTGTGCATCAGTAGAGAGTTCTAATGAACAGTCAAGACTTCCAGTTTACTTCTCAGTTGGAGGGTTGTGCATCATGCCTTCTGTCTATCAATATTTTAAATGTTTGAATATTAAGTGTGTTTGGTGTCATAATTAGGGAACTTACGCCATCAGGACAGGCATCCTCTTTCCTCTGCTAGCTCAAGGAAGAACTAACAGCTCATGGTTATAAGGCTTTTGTTTTCAGCATTTTAATATTTTCATGGTCTGATTTTCAGGAAGTTGGATACTGTCAGGGAATGAGCCAGATCACAGCTTTACTCCTTATGTACATGAATGAAGAAGATGCCTTCTGGGCCTTGGTGAAACTTCTCTCTGGTCCAAAGCATGCTATGCATGGTATGGAGTTTCATGTCACTTAGTATGTATTAGGTTTCAACCTGCCTTATTTAAGTTGTAAATTATTTGAAAATGGAACTATGCTGTTCTGTCTGTATAGTCAAAATAAGGCATAATGTGAGCTTTATCCTGGGGGGCCATTGGATGTTTTACTGAAGCTCACCCATAATGGTAAGTAATTGTTTTTATATGTGATATCTTTCAAATAATTCTTAATGAAAATCAGATGTTTCCTTTCCTCTTAATCTCTCAGGGAATGTAACCAGTTGAAAGCTGGTTATGTAGATATCTATATATGCAATAAAATACTAGTGGTAACCTAATACAGAATGTGTTAAATAACATTGTGGCTATGCTATTATTTGGCAGGACAGGAATCCACAGTAAAAAGTTGACACTGTATCTAGGCATTAACTTCGCATTTCTTTGTTTTATCTCTGCCTGGCACAGCATTTCCTGTTCTCACCGTCTTGTTACTTTTATGTTAATTGGTAGTTCTCTCTTTCCATGCCAAATTTAGTATGATCTATGCATATTCCATGCCTATTGGTATGGAACTACTCCAAGAATCCCAGCATCTTTTGTAGATGTTAATGACATGGTGATTTGGAAAAGCTGTAGTCCTTGGAAGCCTGAAAAAGTAAATACTGTCTAGAATTTGGGCTTTTTAGCAAATTTCCAACAGGCTCTGGCTCCTTTTCCTGGCTTAGGACTTCCTTGTGCTGTGTCAGCTTCCTTCCCTGACTTTTCAGTGTTCCTGCATGTTCTCTGCCCTCAACATGAAGTGCTAGTTGGCTGTTTTTCTGTTTATAGTTCTGCAGAGCTATTGCCTTTCTAAAAAAAAAAAAAAAAGCTATCTGACAACGTCATAAGTGAAATTTTGAATTCCTCAAGAGTCAAAGACTTGCTTGGAGCTTTACACAATGATAATACAGACTAAAATCATCTTACAAAAGATCTATAGATTTAACAATAATCAAAAGCTGTGCAACTACAACTGTGCAAATAAAACTATGTAGAATGCTGAGCTCCTCAAAGGTCACAGAAAATTTGAGGTGTTTTGGGGTGTAAGTCTAAATCAAGTCATTATGTACCAGATCAGTTGATCTGGTTTTGATACATGGGAGCTTCACATAGTTGTAGTTGCCTTTTTAAGATGCTGTAGACTGGCAAACAGGATTTTAAAACTTTTTCCAGATTTTGTCGTAGTGTTTTGTCCATATCACCTTTTTTAAAACAAGAGAGTCGTAACCTTGGAATGTGATGCTAATGGAGAACTCTTAACATGAATTTCTCAGGCTGATTTTTGTAGTCATCATTTGAACTTGCTGTGATGAACAAGAGGTTTCATCTGGTAACCGGTGATGGACTTACACGGGCAGATGTGTGGCTTGTGTACATAAGGGAGTCAGTGCACTGCCTGCGTAACTGTTACTGAATACCCCATTCAGACCTCCCTCTCTCCCTCCTTCATTCCATCCCTTCTCCTTTCCACCCCCAGTTACAGGGCACACGCCTGTCAAGTCGTTAGAGAGGGAAGGAGGGAGCTTTGAGTGGCCCAAGGCTTGATGAGTTCCTCTACAGGGCATACGAACCATCGTGCTACAGGTTCATACATACGCTGAAGTTGTCTTGGCAAAGTCTGTTAAGGAAGTTTGCATTTATAGATATGCTGACAAAACCTTAATTGTAACTCAAATGTTCCCAATTTATGATTTATTAAATGTTACCAACCTAATCTAAGGTCCTGCTTTCAGCAGGTTGGACCAGATAATCTCCAGAGTCCCTTCCAACCTAGATTTCCTATGGTTCTTTGAATACATATGTTTTAAATGAGTTTATGCCACAGTGTAGCATTACTGTAAATATCACTGCAGCTTCTAGAAGGGAAACTTTTAAAACTGACTTAACTAGTGTCGTATAACTGTTTGCACTTTTTCTGTGCTCTTCTTTGGAGATAGTTTCGAGCACTGTTTGCCAACTCTTTAAAGCCTAAATCGTTTCAATTCTAAATTCATGAAAGAAAACTTTTATAATTACATTTGATGCCACTGACTGTTAGGTGGTTCTCTGAAATGAGCATCTCTCTATGGAAATTATAGGGGTGGGCTGAGTAATTCAATTAGAATCATATTGACAAGAGTAGGATGGTTTAAAGTTCCTCCCCACAGACAAGGTTCTTCATCTGTTTTTCTCTTCTACCTATGATCTGGAAACCTGGAATGCTTTTTGGGTGCAACCGTGTCTCTCAGATACATAGCCAGACTAATTTCTAGCGTAACACCACTTGAAATCAAGGGATGAATTTGGCCTCTCTGATGTTTCATATTGTATGGATGATGTGAAGTCTCTAAATGATAAAGTACAGGTATCTAGGCGTGAAAAATGATTTAGGTTTTTGAAAGCTCTTTCCATTGGGGTTTTTATAGTCTTAAAAATTCAAGACAATGTGTTGGTATATCTAAATTGAAAGAGCAACTTTGCATGAAAAAAGCCCCTTTGAATGTTATTAATGATGGCTAATTAGCTTTGATGTAGTCATTCACTGTTTACATTAAGAAAAAAAATGAAACACCTGCCTATATTGGTAAAATTTCCTAATATGCAACCTGAAATTTAAGTATGATAGAATGTGCATTTGTGTCTATGAAATACTAAATCTATGTGAGTCTGAGATGGTAAATCTTGCAGCTTAGTGACCCTGCACTGAATTATGTAATTGGTAACTAGAAAGAGTTTTCTTTTTTTTTTTTTTTTTTGAAGGGACATGTGTTCTGTGGGTCCATACTTCTTCCAAGTAGAAACTGTTACAAGTAGAAACTGTTGGGGTGTTTTTGTAGCCTTTTTTAGTCCTAAGAATATGGAATTGCTGTACCAGACCTATTTAACCCAGTGTCATGTCTTTGATAGTGACCAGCAACAGATGCTCATATTTAACCCAGTGTCATGTCTTTGATAGTGACCAGCAACAGATGCTCAGCGAAGTGTCTGAGAATAAGGCAACCAAAGATCAACATCTCCTGGAAAATGTATTAGAGGCTGAAAGAATTTCTGGAGGAACTTCTTGAGATGGAAATTTGTTTTTACTTTAATAATCTCTAGTAGACTTTGCTTCCTTAAATAATTCATTGCGTTTGACTATGGATTGTGTTCTTCCATTTTTGTTTTGGCTCTGCCACATGATGGTTTCTCGATGATGCCGTCTGGATTTTGCCTTAGAGAAGACAGTGAATGTTCATAACCTGTTCACCGCTGGCACTTGGTGGTATTTCACCTCAACTGTTTCTTTACTGCAGGCTGATCAGACATAGCTTTTTAATCCGTTCTTGACACAGAAATGGTTGTATACTTTGATAATTTCTGTGACTTGCTTTTTCCAAATTTTCCAATACTCTTTCAGGATAGCTAGGACTTGACTGGTTGTTCACAGCATGGACACATGGCACATGTCAAATAGCTTAGGTCCCAGCACAAACTCTTATGCAACTTCATGGGTGAAGCCTTTTTGTCTTTTTTATTTTACTATCTTTTAACTCATTGGATTAGCTGCTTTAGGAGATGGACTGAAGAGATGAAGCTACTTTGGTGATAGAACCTATTAAGTACCTTTGGAAAGTCAAATAGGCAAAATCCACTGCTCTCTGTGCCTACATGCTCACTGATTTCTTCAAGGAAGCCCAGTAGATTTAAGAGACATGACCTCTCTTTGTAAAAACCATGTTGATTCTTCTCTGGTGCATTGCATCCATCTGGACGTCCACTTACCCCAACTTTCTCTATTATGGTTTCTGTTGGTTTCCTCTTGGAGTATTGGCCTGAATATTGGACCAATATTGGGCTGAAAACCAGTTTAAGAAAAGCTCACATCATGTCAGCCACTTTGCAGGCTCCTGGTATTTTAAGCAAGAGGTTTCATAGAATCAGTATTTCAGGTAGTTAATTTTTGAGTTCTTTTAGAGCTGTTGAGGCTTCTGACTTGGGAACCTCCCCAGTGTCTTCCGTGCAAAAACTTAACTTGTTTTTAGTATTGACTTTATCTTCTCTAAGCACTTCTAAAAATCTTCACAGACTGTTGAACCTACAAATTCTCTGTCAGGCTTTCTGCTTCCAAGGTGTTTGAAAATAGCTCTATTAGTATTTTTTTAATGTCTTTTGTAAGTTGTTTTCTGGGGGGAGGCTTGTTTTTCACATTTTTATACTGCCAGTGTTTGATCATCTCTGTTTTTCTGATCTGAACACAGCTTCAGCTTTTTGAAGGATCTTCTTTGAATGTTTTCTTTTCCTGCTGTGTAGCTGTACTAGCTTTCCTTTACATTTCAAGTTTTTTGCCTAGTATTACATGTTTGCTCTGAGCCTTTTTTTAACTCTGCTGATAACTCATTTGGAAGGGCATCTTAGTGCTTTCCTTTTCCAGTGTATGATCACTAAAACTATTCAAGATTTTTAATACTGTGCTGGTTTTGCCTGGGATAGAGTTAATTTTCTTCACAGCAGCTAGGATGGGGCTCTGTTTTGGATTTGTGCTGGAAACAGTGTTGATAATACAGGGATGTATTCGTTATTGCTGAGCAGTGCTTACACAGAGTCAAGGCCTTTTCTGCTTCTCACCCCACCCCACCAGCGAGGAGGCTGGGGGTGCACAAGGAGTTGGGAGGGGACACAGCTGGGACAGCTGACCCCAGCTGACCAAGGGGATATTCCATACCATATGACGTCATGCCCAGCATAGAAAGCTGGGGAAGAAGAAGGAAGGGCGGGATGTTTGGAGTGATAGCGTTTGTCTTCCCAAGTCACCGTTATGCGTGATGGAGCCCTGCTTTCCTGGAGATGGCTGAACACCTGCCTGCTGGTGGGAAGTAGTGAATAATTCCTTGTTTTGCTTTGCTTGCGTGTGTGGCTTTTGCTTTACCTATTAAACTGTCTTTATCTCAACCCTTGAGTTTTCTTACTGTTGTCCTTCCAATTCTCTCCCCCATCCCACCAGGGTGGGAGAGCAAGAGGCTGTGAGGTACTTAGTTGCCGGCTGGGGTTAAACCCGTGACAGATATGCCCTTAGTTTCAGTTGTGTGAGCTCACAGTCTGTATATATTCATATTTGTCTTGGTAGAATATCCCTCTTGTTTTCTTTTATGGCCTTTTCTTCAGTGCGACAGTTCTAGTAGCTGCCTATGCTGTTTTCCCTTCTACCATGAATTTGCTGGGCATAATCCTGATTTATGTCTTTTGGTTTTGAAAGTTTTAGTTGGTGTGGGTTGTGGTGTTTTGTTCTGGTTTTTTAAGGAATAATTATAAATTTGGTTTCCACATGATCTTATAGTGGGTAGACTAACATAGGACTGATGTATCTCCTGTCATGTACCATTACTAATCTGATAAGTCACTAAGGGAATGTATTGATATTTGCTGTAGTCATTTAAGCAGGAGTACGTGCATATCTGTATGTGGACATCATAATATTACTATGAATATCTGTTCAGATCCACTGGTCTTATAAAAGGATAATGTTCTCGGAGCATTGAATGCCTTTTTTAAGGTCATTTTTATAGTACGTACACCTGTTACACAGTCAACTTCTTTTCTTAGGTTTTTTTATTCCTGGTTTTCCAAAACTGTTGAGGTTTCAAGAACATCACGACAAAATACTGAAAAAATTTTTGTCCAGACTTAAGCAGCATTTGGTAAGTAATTATTTCACAATAAAAGCAATACTAATTTACATCTTGCTACCTTGTTTCAGTTCAGGTTAACCTACTGGGTTAAGAATACCTCAAACCTCAGAAAAAAAATGCAAAGGTCTAAGAGGCAGAAGTGCTGTTGTTTTCATTATAGACAAAGATACGGTGCACCTTGGCAGAGTTATGATAAAACTGGATCCTAAGGGTAATTAAATTGTGTGTCTGTCTCACTTCTGACCTCTGAATTAAGGAAAATATGTGGTCCTTCTACCTGGCCTTGTGCAAACTGCTATATAGCAAGCTGATGTTAAAACATTTTATCAAGAGATTATTGTACGTAGAACTTTGTGGCTCATCTCTGGACAGAGGTGACTTTGCAACCAACCAGTTTTAATATCTGTTTAAAAAATAACCTTTATAAGAGGAGTTAATGGTCCTTTTAAAATTTGCACATACTCAGTAGTATTTTCACGAAGCTAAATGTTGAGTGCTATCTCTTCTGATGCTCTTAAATAGGAAATAATATGCTCTTTTTTTTTTTTTTGTAATATTGGCTGTATTTATTCTAAGGAACAAATAATTTTTCTAATGGGAGAAAAATGCCCTTCCAATAGTCATCACGAATTTTCTTTTACAATCACATTGGTTCTGCCAGAATCCATCTCCAAGTCTTAAAAGGTAGTGTAAGAGATGCTCAGTTGCAGCAACATCTTCCAAGAGTGATAGCTGCTTACAAACATTACCTTCCCAGAACTATACTATTTTCTGTTTAGTATGTTTATCTCCTTAGAAAAAGAAAAAAAGACAATTTGGGAGCAGAGTAGCACCTTGGCAATGATGAATTGCATCTAATGTGTGCCTATTGTATCATAAAATAGAATGTAATGTCTTTTTTTAACAACATGCTGTAAGACCTGCTCATAACATGGAATTAGGCAGATCTGGTTAGGAAAAAACCCACTCTTCTGTGAAAAGGTCAAGGCAGAATTAGTCATGCAATGTGATCTTGTCATCTTTAAAAAAACAGACCAGTTCTGTAACTAACTTGACTCTGAAATGAAAGTTGTGGATTTTGTTTTTACAGTACATGCAAGATGATTCTTGTTTAGAAATATAGTCTTATTCTCATTTTTGAGGTTGTCACATTTCAGGAACAAAATATCGAATAATCCCAAGAAGATTGGCTGGTTTTAACAATAAAAGGTGAAAGGCCCTTATACTTTCTAAAAACCAAAAAATAATTATACATGATTGAGGTGATACAACCTGAGGCTGGCACATTATTAAATTTTGTATATTGCTTATATACTTCTTATTACTGCATTTAATAATCAAGAACTTTTTTTTTCTGTCATCCGTCCCTCATCTCCCCCCCCCCTGCCTTGGGTCACTTGAAAAAGAAAGTTTCAGAAAAGTGCAGAAAGTTGCTTTAGTAACTGAAAAAGCTAATTCAAGTAAAACGCTTTCATAGCTCTCTTCTGAGGGAGTTATTGGCCACTTGTTTAGAGGGATCCAGAAAACATTCACTCTCTCTATATGTTTATTATATATTTTTCTTTTCTGTTTTAAATCAGAACTTAGTTCTATTTTTGTGTGAATTAGTTTAGTGGCATTACATTTAATAGCAATCAGTTTTTTTATCAGGGAAAGGCATGGTCCATTATATCTATCTTTCAGTAGGCTGATGGCCATACTTACATGTTAGCAAAATCTCAAAAAAAAAGGTGTTTTTTGTTCTGTCTGCTTTTTAAAAAATCTCATAAAGATTATTTTAATTATATTAAGAATTATTTTCCTCATTTCTTACTGTGAATGTATTGCTAAGATAGCCCATTTTAACTCGCTGAAAGATGGAGGTAAAGCCTGCAGATAAACCAGAGGGATTTGGTCCATTGCTTATTCAGTGTTTGTGTACTTGAAATTTTTGGAAAAGCTGAATGTGGCAAGCATAGAATATAATGTTAGCCCAAAATTAAAATTCAGAATTTCTTAACTTTTCAGCTTTTACTTTGGCTTTTCCTCTAACTTGTGCAAAGAACTTTGAAGAGCTCCATGAAACTGCAAAGAAGCTTGAGCCATCTTTGAATGGGGTGGCATACCAGACAGACTATCTATGCTCTAGGGGAAATTAGGCCCCTCAATTAAGGGTTTTCATTCCTTATCAGTCTAAGTGCTGTTTTGAGGTCCTGTGTTTGAAAAATGTGATTGTTTTAGGCTGGTTTCTGGTAGATAGGTATTCTTGTCACAAAATCTTTTCAGCCTTTGGCATGAATTGGCAGCCTTGCTATAGAGAAATGAAAGACTAAATGGACCCAGTGCCTGAACTTTGATTGCTCCAGAATATTGATATATTTTCTTGAGAGAGGATTTAATCCTCCACTACCTCTGTCCCAAGAATAAGATGGAGGTCTAAGATGTGTTAATACCTCTGCATCTCCGAATGCATGTTTCTTCAGGTGATGAAGTTGATGAAGAAAAACTACAAAAGACAAAAATTGTATTTGTTGGATTGAAGTAACAGTGTTTCATGTAGTTAAATTAATTCTTTATGGTGAATATCGGGTACATCAGCCTCAAGGTGAAAATATTTTTTCAGGGACAGTGCAAGGCATTACTTGATTTTTGTGTGTATTTTTAAACTTCTGCGTTTTTTACAGGATTCCCAGGATATGTCCACTAGCTTTTACACAACAAAGTGGTTTTTCCAGTGTTTCCTTGATCGTGTAAGTATGTTTTTCATTTTCTGTTTCTGTTTTTAATTGTGACTTGAGACAGACTGTTTTCACAGTGTTGCCTGATTCTGTCATTGCAGACTCCATTTACATTAAGCCTCAGGATATGGGATATCTACATACTTGAAGGAGAGCGGATTCTCACTGCTATGTCTTACACAATTCTGAAACTACACAGAAGTAAGAAACCTCTCAAACATTTGAATGCTAAACAGAGATTCAGCTGGTTTTGTTCTTATTTGTGTAGCTTGACCTTGGTGAAAATCTTAGTTTCCCATTTGCCTTACGCTATTTCTGACAGGTATTTTTCTTTCCTTATGCACAAAAAAGGTCACAGTCTTTGCTTTATTAATGTGTGTGTGTGGTGGGTTGACCTTGGCTGGACGCCAAGTGCCCACCAAGCCGCTCTATCACTCCCCCTCCTCAGCAGGATGGGGGGGGGGGGAGAAAATAAGATGGAAAAAAACTTGTGGGTCAAGATAAAGACATTTTAATAAAGCAAAAGCCGTGTGTGGAAGCAAAGGAAAACAAAAGATTTATTCTCTACTTCCCATCAGCAGGCAATGTCCAGCCACTTCCTGGGAAGTAGGGCTTCAATATGCATAGCGATTGCTCCAGAAGGCAAATGTCGTAATAACAAATGCAGCGTCCCTCCCCCCGCTTCTCTTAGCTTTTCTTGCTGAGCAGAAATCATATGGTATGGTCTCCAGAAGGACGGGATATCATCCAGAGGGACCTGGACAAGCTGGAGAAGTGGGCCTGTGTGAACCTCATGAGGTTCAACAAGTCCAGGTGCAGGGTCCTGCACCTAGGTTGGGGCAATCATCGGTTTCAATACAGGCTGGGGGATGATGTGATCGAGAGCAGCCCTGCGGAAAAGGACTTAGGGGTACTGATGGACGAAAAGCTCAACATGAGCCAACAATGTGCGCTCACAGCCCAGAAGGCCAACCGTATCCTAGGCTGCATCAAAAGAAGTGTGGCCAGCACGTTGAGAGAGGTGATTCTGCCCCTCTACTCTGCTCTGGTGAGACCCCACCTGCAGTGCTGCGTCCAGCTCTGGAGCCCTCAGCACAAGAAGGAGCAGTTGGAGTGGGTCCAGAGGAGGGCCACAGAAAAGACCAGAGCGATGGAGCACCTCTCCTATGAGGACAGGCTGAGAGAGTTGGGGTTGTTCAGCCTGGAGAAGAGAAGGCTAGAGGGAGACCTTATAGCAGCCTTCCAGTACTTAAAAGGGGCCTATGGGAAAGATGGGGACAGACTTTTTAGCAAGGCCTGTTGTGACAGGACAAGGAGCAATGGTTTTAAACTAAGGGAAGGCAGATTTAGACTGGATTTAAGAAAGAAATTTTTTACAACGAGGGTGGTGAGGCACTGGCACAGGTTGCCTGGAGAGGTAGTGGAGGCCCTATCCCTGGAAACATTCAAGGTCAGGTTGGATGGGGCTCTGAGCAACCTAATCTAGTTAAAGATGTTCCTGCTCTTGCAGGAGGGTTGGACTAGATGACCTGTAAAGGTCCCTTCCAATCCAAAGCATTCTATGATTCTATAGTATGGAATATTCCTTTGGTCAGTTTGGGTCAGCTGTCCTGGCTATGTCCTCCCAGCCTCTTGCCCACCCCCAGCCTACTGGGTGAGGCAGGGGGGAATGTTGGAGTGACAGCGTTGATGGTGTGGGAGCACTGCTCAGCAGTAGCCAAAACACCGGTGTGTCATCAACACCTTCTCTAACTACCAATACAAAGCACAGCACTGTGAGGGCTGCTATTGGGAAAATTAACTCCATCTCAGCCAGACCCAATACAGTGTGATTGCCAAAGAAAAATATTTATTACAGTAAGAAACTTATTTAAATGTTGACATGAGGTGAGCTGCATTGCTGATTAAACAATGGGGAAGAAATGTACTTCCACGGTTTGGAAATGGCTTGTTAGCCTCTGCAGGATTTAAATTAATCAAAAAAGCGCACAAAGAATCCAGAGCGCGCCACTAAATACCTGAAACTCTATCAGCAAACAACTCAGCAATGAGGAATCGCCAGTGTATGTGTCTCTCTATACCATTGTTTGTCCAAGAATGTAATTAAAATTCAGAATTTCTGTAGTCTGCCTGGATGGCCTTCTCTTCCATCTCTTGCCTTTGGGTAAAGTAAAATTTGGGATTTTGAACAGAAGAATTGTCCAAAGCATCTATGCCTGGTTCCCCAAAGGGGTTTAGCACCTTAAGTTCCAAAGGATCCAAAAAGCTTTTGAGGATGGATGTTAGCATCTAAATATACTTGAGCATTTCTCAGGATGATACCTTGTAGCTCGAGTTTGATACAGTCTTACTCTGGGACTTCCACTTTTAGTGAAGTCATTTAACTCTCTGTACATTCAGAGGTCTGCAGGGAAGCTCTGCAGAATTGATGTCTTAATTTGCTTGCTAGTTGACCCTCTTTGAACTGTGGTGATACTACCTCACTGTCTCACTGGGGTGTATTCATTAGTTTGTTCATAAACTGCTTTGAAAAATGAAAAAGGTTACTTTTTTAATTATTGTACTTAAAGCTAAACATTTAGAAGCAAATCGTTGGGCTTAGCATTTTGGGTTATCTTTTTTTATTTGCAAATAGACATCTACTTGAAATTTTTTTTTATTCACCACTCGCTTTATGGGAAGACCTGAGGAAAAAGTCCCAGTGCAGGTTTTCTTGCTTAGCAAGTACGTAGCAACTTCCTCCACGATCAAAACACCGAGAGTACCTTACAGCAACAGAGAAGAGATTAGAGGACTGGCGGAGAAAGTGGCCGAAGACAGATTCTGATTTGTTTTCCAGCCTCTTGTCTACCCTTAAAAACATTGATGGTATAGCTGTCCAGTCAAAGTGGCATTGTGGAATACATGCCAAGAGCATACAGTGCAAAAACATTTTTTATGGTTTCTGTATAGAAATTGTACATTCAGGAACTTTTGATGGAATACGTATGCTTAAAGAAGCTACTTAGGTATGCAGTTACAGCCTTGCAAGCCAAATAGGTTTGCATGGGAAACATGGCCTTACTGCTGTGTAAAAAGGGAAAGAAAAATAATCTGATAACTGTAAAATGACTTTCAAAATATGACCTGAATTTGACTGAAGTAGCAAAAAGTACCTGAATTTTCAGAGAGCCTGAAGCAATGGTTCTGAAGTATGAACTGCCATCATCGTTTCATTGGAAGTTAATTCAGTTGTGAATGCAGATACCATTAATATCAATTTTTAAAATGTTTTACTGCTTTTCAAAGCTCTTAATAAGAGAGATGATGTATATTGTACAGACCTACAGCAGTGTTTTGTAAGTTGAGGATGCAGGCTGAAAAATAAAGACCTGAAGATGTTGGACATAAGAAGGCTGAAGGAGGGTGACTTGTAGTTAGTTTTCTGAAGATGCCCCTTCTTGGAAAACATTGTCCTGACTAGACAATGATAAGGAGAAAGCGTTTCCATGCTGATTTCCATGTGAATTTTTAATGCATTTTATAGATTTCTGGTGTAGAATTGTTATCTGCTTAATAAGTGTTTTTCATTCTACTTTGAAAACAAAAGCATCTAATGTCTTAAGTACATTTTCCAATGTTCATAATCAAGATATTTTAATGTATAATATTTTCTTCTTATATAGAGCATCTGATGAAATTACAAATGGAAGAGCTTGTAGAATTTCTGCAGGAGTCTTTAGCCAAGGATTTCTTCTATGAAGATGACTTTGTAATAGACCAGCTCCAAAATTCTATATCAGAATTGAAACGAGCAAAGCTGGATTTACCAGTAGCTGGTAAGAAACTCGTACATATGCAGATTTAGATATTTGGAGCTATTCGCACATTGTCCATTTTTAAAGTGTTAATTCATGCTGTTGAAAATTTATCTCTTCATCACTGCATAGGTTTTGTTTTTTTTTTTTCCCCAAAAAATATTTTACAGTTTACATTCAACACCATTTCATGAGAGTTTGCTCTTTTTTTGGTGTTTGTTTACTGGTTGTAAGCTGATGGCAAAGCACTTTAAAAGATCCCATGTTCTGATAATTTTATTAACTTGGATTTATAAAATCTTTAAGATAGAAGATTCAATATCAAGGTTTCAAATTATTTGAAGCAATGGCATTGTCTGAGAATCCAGACTGTCTTGTAGCTTGATTAGCTATGGAACAAACTTCAGGTCAGATAGTTTCTTCTGTTAGTCAAATCTAGATTTTTAATTGTTTGCAGGTGATAGATCTTCTGGGTGTTTAACTGAATTATTTTCTTTGTTTCTTCTCAGCCTTTGTGTTTGTGCTTTTCGGTTGCAGAGAGGAAATGGTTGTTTCATGGGACACCACTTATGAAAAGTGTATAGGATGTCTTCTGCCTGTATTAAGATTCTGTAATCTTTTCTATCCCTACCTCCACAATCTTTAATTAGAATTTTTCTTGTGATTATTCAGAGTCGTTTTTTCTTTATCCTTGCTAATTGTAAAATAGTTTGTGAGAAAGAATAGATGTTTTTAAAAATGTTAAAAATATGGCAGAAATTACCTTAAAATAACTTAATCATTAAGTTGCTGTGGTTAGCTTTCAGAAGTTAAGAAGTGTCAGAATAAAGGCTGTGTAGCATTGTTGTGATAATTTGTTCCTGAAGCTGTTTCATTAATGAACTTTGTTTTTCGGTTTCTGTAGACCTTATTTATTGCATGCAGTATTGGGCTATTTCACACTACTCATCACAAATAGATACCTGTTTCATCTGGTTCTTCAGCAGATCTGTTCCTCTGGAGTACAAACACTTTCTGTACATTCGTTTCCCATCATCTTGGCTTCTTCTCAGAGTTTCCCATTTCTCTTGCTCCCTTTTCCTGTATTTGCCCTCTTTCTGACTTCCTGTAACATCTCTCCAGCACTTTTTCTCCCACCCACAACAGGTCTAAGTCTAGTTCCTGTGCTTGCCTTTTCGTCTGCTCAGTCTTCTTGGTCCTTCTCATCTACAGACTGTGTTCTGTGAGTCTGCAGTTCTTCTCCATGTTACTGTGTGCACTGCTTCTTCCTCTTTCTAGTCACAGCCTTCCCATCCTGCCTTCTCTCCATCCTTTTTCCACAAGCTAAGTTTTGGTCTTGACTTATTCTTCAGAGCAAGTTGCTCTTTTCAGCACTATACAGCTGTGTGCTTTGTCAGGCATCTTATCACAGCTGATGCTTGGTCATGGTGACTAGATGTGAGCAAATATGTCAATGAGCAACTTTATCTTTTACTGTCAATTGCACTCCATCATGATAAAGGAAGATAGATCACAGGAGTGCTTTCTGTTAAATTTTAAATACAGAGTTCTCCGTGATTATGTTTGAACAGTGAGGGGGTTATCCCAAAAAACTTTAATTGTTCATAGACGGGTAGATTTTTCATGGACGTGGTAAAGTAAATTTCAGCAGTGAGAAGTTTCTAGTTTCCACTTGAAACTGTGGTAGCTGAAGAGTTGGGAAAGATTTTTGTAGTTTGCTACGTGATGGATCTTCCAGCCTAGAAAACCACATGGATGTAACTAGTGTTGAGAGTTTTGGTGGAAAATACAGAATTTACTGGAAATTTTCTTGACGGAAAAAAAAATGAAGGCAGAAAGTCTGTTACTGACTTATTTATGTTTTAATGCTTTTCTTTTGGGAGAATGTAAAATGCCTTCAAGTGAAGTTTTGTTTTGGAATACTCTGGATTTTCACAGAAAATTAAAGGAGGCTTTAGGTGACGCAAGAGCCATCCACCTTGCAATGCAGTAACAGAAAGTGTGAGACACGAGGAGTCTTCTTGTGGACACCAACGGCAAAGGGCAGTGAATGTATCTTCTTGCTGAGACAGTTTGGCAATGGAATGCAAGTTGTTTAGTTTCATACTTTGTACACTTAAGTGTAACTTCTGATATGACTAGCTGAGAGGACAGTAATTGTTTTGAGCCATATTGGTTCTTTCTTTTGGAAAGCTCAAGCAACATCAATGACAATAAAATGCCCCCCCCCCTCCCCCCCCCCCTTTTTTTTTCCTTCAACGTGAATGAGGGAGGTTTAATATTAAAATAGGAAAAGCAAAGCCAAAGTGAAGTGTATTTTGGTGCTGGATGAGGAATTGAGCTTTTTTCTTTTTAATTTCAGAGCAGTCTGGGAAAGCCTCTCTGTGTGGTATGTTTTTGCCAGGGGTAAATGGGAACATTACTTAACCTTTCACAAAATAAATATAAAATGCCTTCATCCTAATCCTTGGGAATCTAGCTGATTTGTCTGCTGTTATCTGTAGTTGAGTGAGGCTGCCTCATTTGTTCTTCATATGAATTTCACGAGCCTTTGATTTTATTTTTTTTTTTTCTTTTCCCACTTTGATGTTCATTTTGGTTTTACTAATCACTGTCTTCAGGCAATAATATTTTTCTACAGGTTCTCAGCATTCTCTAGACATTCAGCTTTGCTCACGTGTCTGTCTGACTCTACTATCTTTACTACCTTCAGTCTCTTTTTACTATTTTTCTTCTAATTTCATGTAAAACTTATGAAACCATTACATGTCATGTAGTAATCCACACAAAAAATACCAGACTGTTCATTTAAGTATCCACTGTAGCCTGAGAAAATAGTGTTTATTTTAGTTTTCTCAGCTGAAATCAAAGCACTACTTCCTATCTTGTACTTTTTTTTTTTTTTCATTGAGCAACAATTACACCTTTAAGAACTAAAGTAAAAATGCATGTTAGGAAAAAGAAAAAAATCTCCATCTTACAGTTGCATCAGTATCAGTCATCCAGGAATAGCAGTGAGCTAATTAAGCTCAGTGGAATTTTCCATCTGGCATCCTTTGTTAGGCTGTATAGATTTTCCTGCCCTAGTAGGGTAAGCTGCAGTAGGATATTAAAAGAGGTAATAACTTTTGCGTTACTTTAAAGTGGATGTCTGCTGATGTCTGATGTAGCTTTCTCTGGCTTGCTTCCTCCATCGCTTCTCCCACTGAATTAAGGAGCTACTTGTTCCCTTCAGAGCAGAGAGGAAGAAACAGACTTCGTTTAATACTTTCTCACTGATAAAACCCTTAAAATGCTCAGCCAGAACATGGACGTTAAGGGGATCATGCTAATTTTGGATGTCAGCGAAATCCTTTTGCTAATACTAGGGCTATTTTGCATAAAGCAGACCATGGATTTTCATTCCTCCTTGTGGTAATTTCTAGTCTAACTGCTGGCTGGTATAGGATAGCCTGTACTTAGCAACTACAACCTTCAGAGGATGGCTTGCAACTGAAGTGCTCTTATCAAAACCCAAGGTAGGCATCCCTATCCCAGTGACTCAATGGAGATAGTAAAGTGTATGGATAGGCACACTTCTTATTGGCAAGCTGCTTGGTTATCAAGCCCTCAGAGAGCCAGGCTGTGCCAACTAGACGGTAGAAACTGTCCTTTAAGGTACTTCTCCTCTGACATATCCTCAAGCAAATTTAGTAGAAAAAGCGATTGGTATTTTCTGGATTGCTTGGAACATTATGAATGGTGTCCACACCACAGCAGGTTCTTGAACAGCACACTCATATAAATCTGTATAACTCCTGTTTACATCTTCTCAAGGAGCCAGATCTGACGCAGAGTGGACAATCTCTTCCTTAATTCAAGGATGATGTCTAAAGCATAGTGAAAGGAATTTTATTGGTATACACCACTGATTTCCAAAATTTCTTGATGCAGATTCTTTCCTTGGCTGTTATTTAAAAGAGCAGCAAAATTCTTTAAATGCTCACAGGATACAGATAGAATTTCCAGCTTTGCTATAAGTTATTTCTGTAGGACTACATAAATAATGCAATGCTTAATAAACAATATTTATATATTAATACATATATTTTTTGTAGTGTCTGACTTTAATAAACAGAAGTGCTTACCAGTGAAAGTTTCGTATTCTACTTAAAAATGTGTGGCTGAAAATATTTTATTAATCTAGTGCTTCATAAACAAGACAGTCAGGCCCACCTTCAAGGCTGAAGGCTCTCAGGTCTGTTCTTGAGACCATTTCTCATCTGAGTTTTGATATAAGGTGTCCTGAAAAGGCAGGGCAGAAGGATCCTGGTTTTGATTTTTTTTTTTTTTTTTTTTTAATGACAAAGTTTAATATACCTTACAGCAGCTGAGAAGGCCTTAAATCAGAGATAAAGGTCTTGTACCTTAATTTTAAAGCAGTATTGGCAAATCTGGAATCTGCCCTTGTCCTTGTAATCGTTCTAACTTTGTTTGCGCGTGATAACACCAGCTTTAAACTCCGACTCAATTCTTCTAGTTCTCCCAGCCTTTTCTGTATTCAGGGAAAACTAGCAAATGAATCTTGCATTTGCCATAAATTTTTAAATGTTTGTCTGCTATTTATCTTTAAAGGTATATTTTATTAAATTTATTATCAATATATTTTATTCAAATGTCTGTCTGTTTTAACTACTCATCAGTGACAGTGCAGAAGTATACACTAGGTTGATAATCTATTAAATAATGTCTATTCTCTGCTGTTAATGTGCCTTTTGACAGCCAAAACAATAGAAATACGTAAGTCAGCTTGACTTTCCTGTTTCTGATGGTGTCTCTTTCGGTTGTGTTTTGTTTCAGAGGAATTTTGGATTTTTCACTTGTGCTTGAAGAATACACAAGTAGCTATTTTCTACTATGCACTTCATATTTTAATCAACTAAACTAATTTTTCTGCCTTGTTTCTTGTGTGATGCAACTACTTTACAATATTCTGAAGGAAATTAATATATGGAATTAATACTAATTAGTATCTTATTTCAGCAGTTTCAGGCATTGGCTTTGCATAATTTAAAAATCTTTACTGTTTAAAACTTGCATTCTTTTTAAAAATACGATCCAGATAGTTACATTGGTCATTGTTCATATTCCTATTTTAACCTGACTTTTCAAGAAAGTATATTTTCTGGAAGAAATATGGAATTAGGGATGTAAAGTGAAGTGGTTAATTTTAGAAATATTTTTTTTTTTTGCAAAGGCAGCTTACAGACATACAGCAGCTGGCCACCTGTATCTTCTGGTTGATGACCAAATTTGTTAACATTTCCATTGTTTATCTAAATGCAGATGTTTAAAATAAGTTTTCCTTACTGTCAGCACTACAGAAGTGACATAGCAAACTGTATTTTGTTCTACCTTCAAGTTGTCAGGCAGGATTTCATTTTAGTAACTCCTTTGCTGATGATGGCATATAAAAGGGGAGCAGCAGAGGCTGACTTTCAGACAGCAGCTTGAGCTTCTAGTGCAGGCACTTAGATTTCTTTAAAATTCCCTTGGACGTGTAAACTGAAGAAGTAAGATGGGATGTCACTGATGGAAAATAAACACAAAATATCAAGATGTCATTTTAAGAGTTGTTTTTATGACCATTACCATCCTTGAAAACTGTGTTAGAACAGTCAAAGTGCATGTATTCTGGTGCTGAAATTAAGGACTAGACGGTTATTCACCGGAGAGAGCACTTAAAGCACTTTACTCCAATTATATGTCTGCTATTCAATGTATGAGGCTGTTAGTGCCTCCTGAAGCAATTATCTGTAAAAGTCTTGTAGTTGAGATCGACTTCCACTGGGTGGTGACCAAGACTTGTTAGAGCAGGAAGAAGTCAGTAGACTCAAACTTTCTTTAATATGACTTGAATTTCTTATCTTTTGGGGAACAGTCAGATCTGCTCATGTTTGCTTTGCTTCTTTTCATGTCAGGTAATACGTTTACCAGCAGCAAACAAGCACCTGATTGTTCTTGTTTTGCTTAAATTGTCTCCCTCTACTTCCATTTCTCTCCTTCCTCACCCATTTTTCACCCTATTTTCTTTGTTGTTTGCTTGTTTCATGCTATACTGCATACAAGCCAACTAAATCACTACCTTTCTTTTAAAGGAAAAATAGAAAATCCTATAGTCCCAGCTCTGTAAATTCTGAGATAAGCTATTTTGTTTGTCTTTGGGAAAAGCCAGTAACTAAACTCTGTGTAGGAACCTGTTTTGTTGAAAGAAGAGGGGGAGAGAAGGATGAGAGGTACCCAGTTCTGCATCTCATGCAAATACTGGCAACCGGGGAAAAAAAATCTGATTGCCCTGTTTACTTCAGAAGACAAAGGCACATTTGATGACTGTAGTGTTCGCTGCCAAAACAATCTCAGCTGAACTGGGCAGCTTTGTCTTAACTTCTAGTTTTAAAATGCTTTTAAACCTTGTGTGTAAACATCATAGATTGTGTAGAAAACCACTTGTTCCAGAAATAATTCTTGTAGAATTCAAACGTTTCTCTGTTCCTCAGTCAGACAGGTATGTCCAGAAAGTGAATTAGTTCAGACTTTGGATCAATAGCACAAACAGATATTCAATTAAATGTCCTTGAAAACATCCAAATAAAATTTCTGCATGCTCAGATCTGAGGAGTTTGAACAGTGAGTTTAGTTGAAGTGGTAAAGATCATGGTTGAGAGCTGTGTGTGAGGCTTTAGGCAGATTTGGAGTGGAAAATTGGTAAATAAAAGATATGCGGATTGTAAGAAGAATTGGTGCTTTTGCATGCTTCTCTGGCGAGCTGTTTGTGTACCTCTTCATGGTAGAGATGTTTGTTGTGACTTGGTTTCTTTTGTTTGCTTTTGCATTGTGGTTTCTTTTCCTCAGCTTTTTGCTTTTATTACCTTTTTTTCGTTCTTTCTTGCCAGCATGCAGCATCATGATTTTCTTGCTACTTTTGCTGATAGTGGACTGCTTAAAGCATTCACAGATGTAGTTTGCATGCTATTTTGTGCATTTGAGGAATGTCTCATTGTATTAATGTGTATTGTGATAGATTTGGTTATCCTCTACCGGTTTAATTTTGTGGAATTTTTTTGAACTTCAGAGTTTTTATTTGTTTTTGAAGTACTTGGTAGTTCCACTGGAAGTGACGGCCCTGTGCATGTGTATGTGTATGTATGCATGATCTGTATACTTAAATTAGAATTAAATATCTGTTTTGCAGTTTAAAACAAATTGCTTTTCCTTTAGAAGGTGACTGGTTTGCAGGATGTCTTTGTGCTGCAGCATCATAGATCCTTATACAACTCTTTTCCTTCCAACGCTTTTTATGGCAGGAGGTGATGAGAGCTCAAGCATTTTTTGAACCAGAACAAGGTCTGTGCTTCGTAGCTTTGATTACTGAATTGAGTACCTCTAGCAATGTGGCCTTTCTTAAAGTTTCACATGCAGATGTCGTTGAGTAAGCAAGCTGTGTCAGTTGTTTCTGTCTAGGTCAAGTTAAACCAAGTTCTGTGGAAGCCCTTCGGCTAAGATTTAAAGCTGTATTTCTTCTTTTCCCCACTGACCCTCCTTCCACACATACTCGTCGTTCCATGTTTTTGTTTTCCCTGAAAGCACTAAGCTCTGGTATTACCAGCCTATAAGCATGGTATCATGCTGTTAGAATGCAGAGGTTTTCTTCTAAATGAACTATTGTCTTGGAGCGATTTGCTTGTTACTCAGTACATGAATTAACGTCGAGTTTTAACAGTTTCACAACAGACCTAGTAAGACTTCTCTGATACTCATTTTACAGCTGTAATTCATGCTATAGCATGCATAATCTAGACAGTGCAGCCTACATATACCTAGTTGTAGTGTGTTCTTTTACCCTGAAATGTGAAGGAAAGATGACAGAAAGTAATCTTCAAAGCAGCCTAGATAGCATTCAAAAAAATGTCTGCAGTATTCTCACTTGGGTTTTATTAGAGCTCAATGGTAATTAAGAAACCTTAAGTGTGTGAAATTAAAAAACAAAAAACTCACACAAACCCCACCTTTATTGTACAACCAAGTATATTTCAAAGGATCTTGTATTGCTCTGTATGCATTTCTTAAAGAGTAAAAGCTGGAAGAAAGGAAATCAGTTCATGCTTTTAACGTCGTTGTACAAATGAAGGAAGCATTGCAGCCACTAGAGGAACTTGTCTTCAGGGTTTTTTTTATATAGCTTGAATAGCTGAATTTCAAGCATGGAAAAAAATAAATCATTTTTTCTAAAACATTTATTGCATACAAGGACAGAAATTAAATAATTTACAGATGTCGAGGAGCCATTTTGTTATGCTATCCCATAACTGCTATGGATCACCTGGAGGTTATAAATGGATTTAGCAGCATATAAAGACTAGTTGTATATGATTTAGATGACAAGTTTTTGGTATGTACTTTGAGTATCGTTTCTTAATTCAGACTTCATGCTATTTTAACTTTCAAAATTAGTAAGATTGAAAGCACTGTAATATATAGTTCCAGCATCAGTAATATTTATTATGGGCAAAATTCACTTTTATTTAGAAGACAAGATCTTCAGCTTTGCCTGACACTGTGTTTGAGGATGCAAATGGAATTAAATGGTACAAATGCCTTTTGCCAAGCTGAAGCAAGTTCAGAAAGTCAACTCCTGTTCATAAAGAATAAAGAACAATTTTGAAGAGGCTGGTGCAGCAGACAGTATATTGCAGAGCTGTTAAATCATCCGTTTACAGCATCCATGCAACTCATTCCTCTGTCTCCTCATCTGTTCTTCCAATGGTGCGCTGTGGGGGAGTGCAAGTCTACAAATCTATGCTCCAGATTTTAGCCTGATTTGTGAATACTGCGGCCCCGCAGCGAGAGAGAACAAACCACAAGGCTTGCGATTCCAAGAGCTGCTCATTGGAGCTGAATGCTGAGGCGCTACCCCACTGTCTTGCAACCGTTTGTGTAGGTGTTCTCCATCACAGAGTATAGCATGCCAGGTGTATAATTCTGTAAGATGATTTAACATGTGGAATCTCCCCTTTGGGGACAAGTAATTGGGGAGAGGGCTCAGCATGAGTATCTTCTGTTGCCAAGTTGTAGCAAGGTAGATGGTGAGTACCTTCAGTGTAAGAGCATAGGTTTGTGTATCTAAATAATTGTATGATCATAATTGAGCAGAAGATAACTAGGGGAAAATAAGAGCGGTGGATTTTTCTACAGAAAGCCTGGGTAGGCTCTGTTTATTATATGTAAACTGAGGTTTCTGAAGTTACATCTTTAGAAAGGAAAGGGTGGGTTTCCGTATGATCTTGGGCCTGATATGAAGACTTCGAAAATCAAGAAAAGGCTAGTTTAATTGTTTGGCAAAACCAGACTGGTTTTGTTAAGTACTTTTTATTTAGTTATCTTGTCATGACACATGGCGTCATTGTATTCTTCTCTGCTGTCCTCCTGCTATGTCGTAGCTGGCACAAACTATAAGTTTTTCTTTAGTTTATATAGCAACTGATCTGTGATGGTAGTTTGTTATGCTGTTATAATAAATAACACTGACCTTGGCTACTGGCTTTCCTCTGCGTGTATCTGTCATGAACCAGTCATCAAAAGTTGAACTCATACTATTGACCATAAAAATGAACATAGCTCACTTGTAACCACAGCACTCGTGTCAGGGATAGAGACATTTGTGTGTAGTTGCTCCTGTGAACCCATATAGACACATAAAAGGAATTTTAATTACAAATAGCTAGAAGGAGTGAGGTGCTAGCTGTATGATCTTTGACGGAGAAAGATTCTACAGTTCTTGTCTTAGGAAGAAGCAAGAATTAAAATGGCTGCCAGTAAAATAATTTTATATAATTTGTTTGGTATAACATTTAAGCAAGGGTAGCCATTTCTTTTTTTTTCTCCTTACAACGGAGCTGTTGCTTAATAAATAGATACAGAGTAGGATTTGTTTGGTTATGCTGACTTTAAAAGTTTGTTTATTTTTTGGGAAATACTGAACATCAAATAAATTAAATTTAGATTAATAAATTTAATGAGAAGTATATGACCTTTTCTGCTTATAATGGGAAAGTAATGTATTACACAAAAATAAGTTATATGGAAGTGGATATGGTAAAAGACTTTGGCTGAGAATATGAAGGGTGTTGACTGCTAAGGAGAAAGACTGCAGTGGAAAGTTTGATGTAAATTGTTCTATGAGCAGCAACAAGCAATGAAACGCTTCTTTATTCTTTCTGTAGTGGCAATGTGGATTGTTCTGGGTCCCCACATAACTGATGTTTACCACTGGCTGTTGTGATGTGTTGAGCTCCAGTCTGGGAGAACTTTCCATTCATATCCTAGTTCTGTAAATGATGTCCTTGTGCTCGGCAAGACTTTTCCATTGAACACTCAATTGAAATCATGACGTAGCCAGTATCAGTATTAGCTACTTCAGTTGTTCTATAACTGATAGAAAACTGAACTGAAAAAAATATGATTCTGCATAGAGTCTTTTAGTTATACTGTAGCTTTTTAATACTGAGGGTGAAATTTCTAGGCAGGGGTTGAGGGGGAACAAGGACTTAACTGTGCAGATGTTAATGAGGAGCTCCACCCAAAAAAAGAAGTGAGAGAGAGTGCAAAGATGTCTGGTAGGAAGCTTGTGTGTGTGAGTGAGGAGCTGATAGTATAGCTTACCAGAGGTGAACACTAAAAGATGAATGAATGGAAGACAACAGATTGGGAGAGGGATATTGGGAAGGATTTTTAAAGTGGAGAAAGTAGTTTACTTAATGTGACAGGGGCAGTGTGAAGAGGGTTACATACAGAGTGGGTACTGTAACCAAAATATCATCTAGGAAAATGATTTTTTGCAGCAGTGTCATGAATGAGCAAAAGCTTAGCAAGATTGCATCAGCTGTAGAAAGGAAGACTAGAGTAACTGGTTGAGATGAGAGCCTAAACAAAATCTTTGTTCGATGTCAGTATACAGAAAAACCTTTGAGGTGTTTAGCAGCATGGTGACCCAGAGAGAGGCCCAGGTAATAGAGTTCATAGCTATTTTTGCTTGCATGACCAACAGATCAAAGATGACTTCTGTATAAAGGTGAATTTATGTTATTACTGTTCTTGTTTTAGGTAAAGAAGATGAATTTCCAAAGAAGCCATTGGGGCAGATTCCATCAGGACCTCAGCCTGCTATGCTTAACTCCACTCCAATGCTTAATGGACAGAACAGCACTGGTACACAAACATCAAGAAGGACAGAGAGGAGACCACCCCCAGGAGAAGAACCAGAAAGTTCACCAAATAACCGAAAAAGAATTAATTCACTGGAAAAGAAACCTTCCTTAAAACAGCAGAAGACTCGACCAATAGAGACACAGAGTAGTATGCCTAAGAATGAGGTAGATACCAGAAGAAAGCCTCAGCCAACAGAGCCAGACAACTCGAGACAGTATAATAATGCAGCTGCTAATCAAAATTCTAATGCTACTTCAAATACAAGAAGGGAATTTGTACCTAAGTGGAATAAGCCGTCTGATATAAAAATAATTGAAAAGACAATGAAACTTACTGCAGAGGTGAAAGGAAGGCCAATAAACCATTCAGTTTTGGGCCCACCACCAAGTCCTGGAGAAATGCAGCCTTTGAATGTAAAGCAAAAGATGAGGGTTTTGGATGCTGATGAAGGTAAGCGAGGGTCTAATGCATCTCAGTATGACAATGTTCCAGAAGTTGATAATGAGAATGAGAATCTTGTTGAAGAGATGCTTGAGAGAGCTTATCCACAGAGCCCTAGGCATGTAACATATTCTAATAGTCCAAGAAAGCAAACTGAAAAAATACCAACTCCATTAAAAATACCCAATAATTACACCTTCACTTCACAACCCAGATCTCCAAAATATTCGTCTCAATCTGATGGACCACCTCATGGACTGAATGTAAAACAGCCACTGCCATGTTATAGTAATCCACTTACTTACCATGGAAATTCTCCAAAACATGTTTCCAGTATAGGCAATGCGAGTTCTGTACCTCTGCATTATCATGGGAATCGAACCAGCCCTTCTGGTAGGCCATATGGTTCTTTTATTTCAGTAGATTATTCTCCGGATAAACTACAAATGAATTCCTATCCTGCCAGTCGCCAAAATCCTCTTTCACCAACCCCTGGTCAGATAGAAGTAGCCCCTGCTGATGCTTATACCAGCAACTCAAGGTCCCCCACAGGTGTCAAATTCATAATCCCTCCAGTGGATTATTTACCAGAAGATAGAAAGTGGCCAGATACTGCGTATATTTACAGACATGAACCCTACAGGCAGCCCTGGAGCCAAGACATTAACAAAGGCCGCTTGGATAATTTCCAGAAATACCAGCATTTTCAGTCAACACCTTTTCAAGACCCTAGTCTTCCTGCTGTTTCTGTGGATAGTCCAATAAGATACAGGACTTCACCAACCTTTGAAGAGCATGGTTCACCACAATACCAATATTCAAGCCCATCAGCTCAAGCCCAGCACTATCGAAATAGAAATGATGGATTGTCTATGCATGAATCCGTGCTTCTCTGAGAATCTGTCTATACTTAGTAAAATGGCAAGAACCAAAACCAGTTAAACATTACTGTGTTAGTAGTAGTCCACCTCATCTTCTATGAAATGCGGACAGTTTGCGTGACTCTCAAAAATAACAACACTATTTCAAAGATGTTTCAGACTTTCATTGAAGGCTAGTTGAGTTCTTAGACTTGCATTGAAGCTATTGAAAGTGATCTGATGCACACAGACATAGCAATAAGATCATATACACAATGTGGTTAATACTGTCATTGTTCCTTACATTTAAATAACTTGTGTTACGATCTTTCTGCCTAAAACCTGTAACACATTTACAAGTTTTATTTTGACTGACATTGTTAATGCACTGTACAGATGTGTGTGTGTGCGCGTGCGTGTGTGAGTGTGCACTTACAATACACAAACGCATATGGAAAAAAGCTAAAGAGTTTAAATGTAAATGCATTTAACTTTGGGCAAAGCTTGTGAAGTACATTTATTTCATATTAATTTTTCTTTGTAATTTATTTGAGAAGCCATTCATTTTGAATGGGAATTTCTGTCATTTTTATACAGCTGCCTCAGCATCCCAGTATCTATTCTGGGCAGGAGAGATGCTTTGGGATTATTAATTTAATCTTATGTGAGAGTTAATTTCCTCTCCTTTGACTACTGTTTGTCATTTTCCTCAGCAAGAAGGAGCAGGCAGGCAAAAGCAGGAAGCCAAAAATGTGTCTCTAATCTGGCTAAGAAATGGTGCTTAAAATTCAGGGCAGTCTTTAATTTTTTAGGTGCATCAAAAGAAGTAGAGAATTTTTACCTTCTCGCCCAAATCTACCTTCAGAATGTTGTCCTGTATGTGAAATATTGGAGCCCAGTGAGAGTAATGCCAGATACAGAAATGGTGCTGCACTCTTCACTTTTTGCCATGCTGTGCTGTCAAACTAAACAAATTGGTTGCAGGGCCAAATCTCACCGGTATCAGAGAATGACCAGCTCCTTGACACTCTTGTGAAGTATGCGCAGGAGTCTGGGATTTGGTCGAGGCTTGACATTCCCTGAGCTGTGGGAGTATGCAGTGTTCCTTCTCTTAAGCTTTGTCATGTCAATTCCATTTTGTTTTGCCCTTTTTTACCCCAAAGAGCCAGTAGGTTCATGTCTGTGATTGGGCATGTGCTGCTGTGCTATCAGGCTGCTGAGAGACTGTGCGGTGTTTTATGCTAAAATGATCCTGACTGTTAATAGGAAGCTTAAACTCCTGGTAATGTAAGTATTTTTGATTAGTGTTTGCAGCCTTTTCTACTTCGTGTTTTCCTTTCCTTGACTGTGAATCGGGGGCGAAAAAAAAATGCAGGTGAAGTGGCACATGTAGGATACAGTCCTGCGAGCTGCTGGGTGCCGCGTAGTAAGTGCTGAATGCACTGACATCTCATTGAAACCAATGGGAGTTGAGGCGGATAAGGATCTCGCCAGAAGAGGTCCTTGGAGTGCTTAACAGAAAGATTTTTCTAATACTTAAGTACCAAACATTGGTATGAACACCAGTTTTGGATGGTTTGGAAGGTTGTCCTGTTATCCTTTGCTTTGTAAGATTTGTTAACTGAAAACATAGAAATGGATTTTTTTTTTTCCTTTAAAGAATGAGCTTTAGTGCCTATAATTGCTGCAGGTTGGCTCTGTAAGTTTTAAGGTACAGAAGTAAAACAATTTTTACAAATGGAAGTAACATTTACTTAGTATATTTCAAAAACTTTTTTTTGTGTATATAATGTGTCTGATGTAATTTTTAATGAACTGGGCAATTTTATATTTTAAAAATGGCAAACTGCAGCGAAGTAACAGTAGCAAAGCACTACACTGAAACTCTAAAATTGTGAAGATAAATATGACTTGGGCTTACCTTAGTTCTGATTGCTTACAGCAGCTTAAAATGTATGTATATAATATCGTGGCTAAATGTAATAATCTCAGTGTTTAACGATGGTTCTGTAATTCATAACAAAGCTGTACAATTTATTTGTGCAAGCAACACAAGGCTCCAAAATATGTATCAGCATTAGTAAATACTGTAGATTTTTATATATAAAATATATACACACTATTTTCTTATGTCATCTGCAACAGTTTTATAACTGTGTATCCTATTTTGATGTGACTATTTTTAACATGTTAAAATAATAATAATTAAGCTTATGTTGCTTTGTCTTTATTTTTAATTATCTGATTAGCTCAAAACTGGACTTTTGCTCTTCTCGGCCCAAATAATTGCTTTTTGTAAGTCAATCATGCATGTATATATATTTGATGTATGTCCTATTTAATTTGTACTTGTTTATTTTTTAGACTAAGCAATATGGATACAGTCTATATAGTGCTTTTGCATTATTACAGAAGCAGCAAGATTATTGATTATAGTTTACTACACTGCTAAACCTTAACCTATCATTTGCGAAAGCTAGGAGTATAAACTGTGATCATAATTTTCTGGTTTTGTTCTAATAATCTCACCCGATACCAATTCAAGAGGGGAGAATTATTGGCATGAGAGACTCGCAAAGTTGCATTGATCAAAGTGCAAAATAATAGTTTGACTGTGGCTGCTGTCTCTCACATGTTTAGAGGACAGTATAGAGGTTTTTTAAAAAAAAAAAAGCCGTGTTTGTAGTGCAAAATACACTTTTATCTTCATTTAACTGGACAAACCAAACTAAAGGTACTGCCAGAGTCAAATCTGTCATTCTTACCAGAAACAAAAAACCTCTCTATGCAGAGTAAAGTGAGACAGGGCTGTGCCAGTGTCTTGCTGGTAGAGGAAATCATCTCAGCGTAATGGATTAGATATCCTTGTAAGAGCTTTTCTGTCACTGTTTTTTGATGTGAAAACAGTCAAGCAGTAAGTATCAACATAAAATACTCGAGACCTTCTCTTCCCATGGTTTCATAGTTTTCCAAAATTTGCCTGCCTTGAGCTGTATGAACTGTAGGGGTTTTGTCCAGGTTAGTTGTCATGGCTCTCCTTGTGGTTAGTGAGACAAGTTCAAGGTGGGGTTTTGGAGCGTGATTAATGCCACACTCTCTCCAGTAACACAGAACAACACAGAAGACTAAGTAAGGGTAGATGTCTAACTTCTGTATGGCAAAAATTACGTGCAATTAAACTAATTAGAATTCAAGAGCAAAAGCAAATCACTCTAGTTGTGTGCTGTGGTCTTCTGTGGTTGCTTTTCCTTTGTCCCTGATGCCATGCTAGATCCAATCTAAAGACTTCAGTGTTGGACGAAGCATTTCAGTCTTCTGCAGTACAAGTTGTTGTGGCCATGGAAAAAAGACAGGAAGGATCGCGGTATCACTGGCACTCCTAACCTTTTTGATGAGTGGGATGTGATTACATGATCAAATTGCTTATCTCTGTAATCAAGCCATGTTATGCACTACAAGTGAAGGCAGAAGCCATCCCTGCTCCTTCCTCCTGTGAGCTGGGGGAAGATTCTTTTGACATCAGATTCGGTGATGAGTTTGAATCTATAAGTATCCGCTCACTCAGGCATCTAAGGAAGAGAATCTGACCTCAGGAAAATTATCTTGCCCTTTTCCTCTCCCCAGATCCAGCTGTGGCCTCTCTGTAACGCTTCAGGGAAGGCGACGCAAGAAAGAGAAAACCCATTTAGCCAGAAGTCTATTAAGGAGAGTATTCCCTCCTAATGCCTGCTGATGACTACCTAAAGCCCTAAAGCATGATATTGTTTGCAATTGTTTGAGAATGATCAGACCAATGTGGGCAATCCTGTTTTTCCCAGGGCCATGAAGGAATGTCCTTCACGTGTGTAAATACTGGTTGCCTTCATAATACCTGACAGCAAGATTAATCCCTTATTGTAAAAGTAACTGCTATATCCTCACTACCAATGAAAGTTTTAAGATGAATAGTAAGGGATTTTTAGAAATCTTGGAGGTTGCAGAAGAGAAATATCTTATTGTTAGTCAAAGATACACCTTTGTAATAAACCACTCAGTAATTCCAAAGTTAGGTGCAAAGAGTAAACAACATTGAAATGTCAAAAGGCAGAACAGCCTTCCAGCGTGGAGAAGCAAATCCAAAGCTTCCCTGAGGTACATACACATTTTCCAGGGAGATTTCTCTCAAGAATCCTATCCTGAATTTCACATCATCCTCAATATGACTTTGAAATGGACTTGCAAATTACAGACTTTTTTTTTAATCTCCCCCTTGGGTGGCATTACACTGCATACACAAAGAGGAATACTATTTAAAACATGCCATCAAACGCCCACCGTTTCATTTCCAGCAGAGTACATTCTGCTTTCAATACTTCAGTGAGAGGAAAATATAATATTTTTTGTAGTCCTTTAAATACTGCATTTTTGTAAAGCTCTGTAAACGTAACATAGTTAGAGTTACTTAACCAAGTATAGTTTAGGCTCCTCTTTAGATGGTATAAAGCTACTGCATAGTTTGCTTCAGGTTTTGGTTTTTTTTTTCTTTTGGGGTAATGTTAAGATAATCCAAATGCTTTTAACAGCAGAGTTGCAATGAGGAGATGACTAGGCCAGCAATTGAAACTGGAAATATAATTGCAGTTGTTTCAGGATAGCCTTTAAGTGGTTGCCAAATCTGGTGAGCTGGGGAAAGGCACCATTTTCTGGCTTCTTTGTGCCAAGAGGACTTCTTACTGCAACGGGGAACGCGTAGGTGCCTCTCCTGGGTGATTTGATTCTCTCTGCTAACACTGACTGCCTCTCTTTGTGCTTATGGAGTGAATATGTTAGCAGAAAACCAATGGCGCTTTTAGAAGATCCAGAACTACATATTCTGAATAATCTCAAAATGAGCATATCTCGTTCTGACTTTTCTTTCTTCCTTTTTTTTTTTGGTAGTATGTTTATTTTACTGATGATTTTATTGTCGGCCTCGTCAAGGTGGGCTGCACTTGATTCTTCTGTCTCCTCACTTACTCTGATAACGTGCCAACTCGTGTTTTTCAGAGGTTTTGTGATGCCTTTTTGCTGTTGTTTCTGCTGTTCATTGGGAACATGATAAAGCAGTTAATATCAGAGGTTACTGTTTGCCTCTTCAGCTTTTCCTCTCTCCGGACAATGTGCAAATTATTTATGTTCTTAATATTATAGTTGGTCAGAAATTCTCCGGAAAGGGTTTTTTTTCTGACAGAAAGCAATTTAATTTAGCGATTGGTGAAGGACGCTGTAATGTGGAGGCACTTGTACAGTCTCTGCAATCCAAAGTCATAGGTTGCTTCTGCTCAGTATCCAGCAACAAAAGCTGTATTACACGCAGGGCCAATCAAGCATTTTTTGCAAAATGCTGTGTCGTGCCACAGAAACATGCCAGCTCAGACTGGCAGTAGGTCAGATGTAGCTACAACATGCTTGATTTGGTTAGGTAAATACCCCCTCGTTTCCTGATAATACGTCGCTTTTGTCAGATTTTCTGCTCGAAATGAGGCAGAGAATTGAAGCCTGTGCTTTGAACTAGGACGCCTGTGCTCCCATCCTTAATTAGGAGGCTTAGAGCTGATTTCTGCTTCAAACCATCCCCTTTGAGCGTTGCGTTTGCAAGTTCAACAGTATCTTCTAGAATCATTTGCAGTATTGTCCCTTAGGAAAAAACAGATGTCTCTTATTTTTTATAACAAAGAGCTCTGTTAGATTATTTTGTCTGATCTGTGCCATCTTTTTAAGCTTACCTGTTCCCAGACTTTTTCCCCAAAGATAACTGGCTTGACAGGGTGGGCTGTGGGTCACTGAGAGTGACGCCAACGGTAGTAAGTGCTCCTCTGGTACTACCATCAGGTAGGTTGGATGGTGTTTTCAGGCAAGTTGGCACCCTGCTATCAAAACAAAGGGTTTTTGCAATATGGGTAAGCGGAAAAGCTTTACTGGCTGAAGACTCTACTTGAACCCAGCAGTAATGTGTGGTTTTTATATTTAAACTCACAAAGCTTAAAAGCCAAAGGGCTGGATTTTCAAAGGTGGTGATGCTTAGCTGCCTTCATGTTTGGGAATGGAGTTGGAGTTCAGTATAAAGCCTGTTTCTAGTAACCCCTGAGCTTTCTTCCTCTGAAAGTCGAGCAATACCCTGGCTGAAGTGCATCACGGAGAACCCATACTCTCAGAAAAGGAGGAGTTGAGGCCATTCTGCAAGTCAACAGGTTTCAAATTCCTGGACATGTGCTCCACAAAGGTAACCTAGAACAAACTGGGTATCACTGTATTTTTTTTGGAAGTGGTTTTAGAACAGTCCTCTTGGCCTCAGTCTTCCTTAGAGGCAACTTGCCAATCAACCTTTCACACTCTAAAGAAAGTGACTGTGTTAGAAGATCTTTATTTGATGTCAGCTAATGCTCTGGGCATCGGACATCCTTCATTTGTTCAAACTTTGTGTCTGTAACTCCTGATACCCTTCACAGCTCTGTCCCCTTCTGTTCCCCAGGTTTTACTGTGTCAGCTTGTTTCCCTCACAGTTATTTCAGTTCCAGTAGACATGTCCACCTGCTTGCTACTCCGGTGAATGAGTTTCCTTTCCAATTCTTACAGCACCTTGTCACGGGCTGCCTGCTCTGTATCAGTTCATTGCATTCTCCAGTCCATCTCTAAGTCTGTTCTCAAGTTGCAGCGCTGTCACTTTGCTTTGAAGAAATCACTGAAAAAGGATAAAGTAAATGATTTGGAGACTATAAACCAGAAAACGGTACATATGAGTATAAAAGCCAATCACAAACACTTTAGAAAGGCCTATCTGGTTGTTGCACTGTGCTTTACAGCATGCAGCACCTATATCATGAAAAGTGATATGGGTGCTTATAACATATATTATCTAGTTAATTGGAAGGACTGGGATGATAAGTGGCTTGCTGAGTTTTTTCCCTCGGCGATACCTTGCTTGAGTGGGAGGTTATGCCCATGGTTTGAGAGCTTTATGCTGGCCAGCACGGAGGAGCAAGCCAGCCTTTATCGGTGGCTGGGCGCAGCGCTCTTTGTAAATATTTAATCACATATAGCGAATAAAGAAAGAATAGTCTCTCCTAGCCATAGAATTAGTACACTCACAGCTATAGAAAGTCATTTTAGCTGCTGGAGTTCATCCATTGAGCAGAGCTATACCTCAACCTTTTTGATGCTGTAAATTGTAATTTTGCTATGTAACATGTAAAAAAAAAAGTAGCATTAACCTCAGGTGTTCTCTTTGCCGTGCGGTTGTGCAGCTAGGTTGTGGGCATATGTCCTGCCTGCGGCAGCTGTTTTACTGATGTGCTCAATTTCTGTTGAGCACACCTAGTCTCACAGGGAAAGAAATAAGCCCCTTGTCTCTAAGTATTCATGGCTCCTCCTGGGTGCTGGTTGGGGGGCGTGGGGGGTTGTTTGTTTATTTGTTTTGTAACAAAGCTCAAGGACTTGCTCAATCTTCACAACATCTTCCTCTCCCGGTCCTCCCTGCGCTGTCCAAATTATGCCAAACACTAATGGAGAGGGGAAGATCATAAATTCTCCTCGGCTTAAACATCTGCAGACTCGACCTGCTGGAAGTTGTGCAGCTCTATCTGCTCCCCACAGAGGAAAGTTCTGATGGCAAAACTTCGGGCAAGGAAGAAAATAGTTTTGCTCTTTAAATGCCATTATAAAAAAAGCATGATTTCAGTGAATGGGTGGGGTGTCATGCTGTGCACAGATTTATCATTGTAAATGTTATGTCTGAAAGGCTTTGAAATGCTTTCAGAACTTCTGATTTTGGGCACATAAGCAGATCACTTTTATTGTAACCCTCTTGTTATACTCAATAGGGTTGGTCAGGTGGTGTTTTTCCCTGTTGATTTAAGTGGTTTCTTACAGGGGCCTTCAAGTTCCAGAATATCAGGGTTGCACGAACTGTTAACTACTTTATTATTAACTCTAAGGATAGACTCCCTTTACCTCCGCTTTTAGAAGTGAATCATGTTCTGATATTTAGAACGACCCTAAGCTGAGATCTCAAATTTCCTTTCCAGCTGGACTAATGGGGCTTGTAGGAGGGAAGCCAAACTTCCATGACATCTAATTATCATCAGATTGGATTAATAAAGGGAAAATTACTTAACTACCCATCCAAAGACAGAGAGTTAGCTATACCTTTTGAAAAGACTTGCCAGCTACTAACAAGGTAGTTGAACTGGTCTTGCTTATTTTTTAAGTTACCTTTGGTATATCATTCTCTGAGTACCGTACGCAGAAAGATTCATCCTTGTGTGCACCGTTTGCTGGATGGGGTTCAGCAAAATCTTAGTTGACAAGTTGGCCACCTCAGTAGATGTCTCCAGAGGTAAACCGAAGACTCTGTTTCCATCTACGAGCCTAAGCCACAAGCTGTGGAGGTCATTGGGGGTCTGTAAGTAATTTGTAAGGGGTTTATATTCAGAATAAGGAAGGTGAACTGCCTGAACTCCTGTCTTGCAATTCTTTTCTCTTTCTCTTTAAGCAATACAGTAGCAGTCAATTGCCGTGGGGTTGGAATTGTTTCCAGCCATAAAGCAAACACTCGACGTTTATGCAGCACTGAAAGAGCACTCTCCATGACGGTACTCCTGTGAGGGAGTTGGGTCCAATTATTTTAAATGACTGAAGCAGGTCAAAGAGCTTGTGTCCAACTTTTAAGTGACTTAGCACCCGCTATTCTTCATAGAATTTGAGGAGCCAGTGTCCAAATTGCTTACAAAGGCAAGGAAGAAATCCTATCTGTATATCCTTGGCATTTAACAGATGCTCAGTTTTACCGTTAGCCCATAGCTGAGCCACTTTATAAAACCTTCCCAGCCTGCATCTTCTGTCTGACACTTCTTTTCTTGTGGTGTTTATAGGAAAAACCTGCAGCCCTTTTATTTTTAACTCCATGTGTTAATGATGGGAACTCTTAGGGAGAAATTCCCTCTTTGGTTTTTTGGCTTTGCTGGGAAAAAATAACAAATGCTTGTCAGCCTAACAAGATGTAAGGTGTCTCCTATGCTTTGCAACATTGAATTCCTAAGGTATCTTTGTAACTGCACTTTGTTCTGCTGAACAGAGTTTCTCAAAATATTTTTTTATCTGATAATTTTGTGATAAGTCTAGTCTGACCTTTCGGACTTATTTTTAGCTTGAGGCATTGTTTTTCGGTCACTAGCTGCTTTATTTCTCTACCAGCTAGGAACTGAATTAGACCTAGAGGATGCTGTTGGTGCTTTGAGGTGGGTATACCTGAACCTCTCACTACAGCGAGCTTACAAAAGAAAATGAGAATGGATTTTTGAATTCAAAAAGCTTTATTACAATGTCAGCTAGAATACTTAATTATCTTAATTAAAATTCAAAGCAACGAAGAGCATTCTTAAATATTTAAGCGCTCTCTGCCCTTGCCCATTAAGTCTCTTCCTGTGCAGGTCTTTTCCTCCAGGACTTAAGTCAACCCAGCCATGTTTTTCTGGGTTATTGCAAGCTCTGAGCAGCCCCCTCTCATCCACAGAGAGTTGTCGCCATGGGATGTCTGCTCCCTGCCCCTCTCAGCAGTTTTTTATTCTCTCTGCAACCCTACCTAGTCTTTCCTTGCCAAGTTTTTGCTCTCAGCCCCTTCTGCTGCCAGCCCACCCTCCACTCGTGAAGCTCTCTTCTGTGTAAGCTCGGTCACAGGCAGTCCAGGAACCGTCGTCCTCTGCTGCACTGTGCCCTGCCCACCCTGATCGCTCTCTTCTTAACCATGCCAAGTGAGAAACCACCAGCCAGCGATGCACAGCAAAGGTTGGTACAGATTTGGACGGCTCTTCTTGCCTGATATGTGCCCGAGCTTTCCTGCTTCTTAGCTTGTGCTTGCTTGGGGCTGGAGAGGTCTTTCTGTCCTGGAGAGGAAAGCTTTTCATGGCAGATGTTCAGTCCTCCAAGATGAAATACAGAGTGCACAAGCCCACTGAGCTCAGCAGAACTGGAATATTGATGTGTGAGAGAATTTTTCATAAGCAAAGTGAAAAACCCATCAGTCTTTGCATGTTTGGTGCCTGAGATTAAAAACTTTGGGGAGGTCTTCATGCCTGTTAGTAATGCATTTCATGCAGGATTGGCACTGTACAAACAACTCTTCCCGTGTCTGATTTCCATTTTTCTTTTAAATTACATTTCTTTAATCTTTAATTTCATTCAGGGTTTTTTTTTTTTGCATACACAGATGTGGGACGATGCTTTTATGTCTGTTCAGAAGTACTGAGCTAAGTGTTGGTTCTCTCTGAGTTTCTGTGCATGCTACCAAGTATTTTTGACTCCAAGTTAGACGAACCTGTCGCTCTGCAACACATTTAGTAATTCACCTTGAAAAACACTTTTTATTTTTTATGGGAGTTTTTTTTCCTGTAAAGATGTTGTTTAAAAGCATGTATTTGAAATGAGAGTTTTATTGTAACTGCTCCAAGAGGCTCAAAAACCTCATAGCCTTGACACCTGAAGTCTTCCAGAAGCAGCTAAGTGGGCTCTGTGTTTGAAGTGGCAGTACAATGCAAAGATGTAACAGAAGGGAAATGAATTGTATTAATTTTAACAAACTTCAAGAAACTTATTATATCTCTGAAAGTTCTTTACAGCTTTGGTTCAGAGGTCTTATATAAAGGAACATTGAAATCAAGGATGAAGATGCCAACAAAGGCTTGTGGAAGATGGAGGACCCAGACCTGCTATGAAAGTGAGACTTCTTCACTCGGGCTTCTTTCAGAGAAATAACAATAATAATAATAAAAAAAGCACTCAACAACATCTCTGAACACAAAGGCTGAACAAGCCTCTGGCCTCTGAGACTGAAAGGATTTTTTTTCATTGATAATTAAACATAGTCACAGACAGTTGTCATACGAGGTACAATCTGTGTTTGTGACTTTGGACACCTAGTGAGGTCATCACTTGCCACTAGACAGGCAGGATCTGGCTGTGTGTACCCGTTACATATGCATACATAGAAATTATTGACCTGCCTTGCCTACGAGTTTTTTCTCAGCAGTATTTGATGTGATTCTTATGGATAATGAAAACTTTCAAGAACATATCTATTATTTGGCTGTTAAATGGGAACAAATCAAGGGAACTTAGACATCTTCCAGTTCTCTGGTTCTAGTTGACTCATCTTAAAACTTACAGCTATAGTTCCTAAATGTTGTCTCAATGAATAAATTTCCAGAGTAGAGAGAGGGTTTACTGCTTACTTCCAAAGAGCTGCTCCCCACGTGCAGGTAAGTATATGGTGGCTTATTCCTTCTTTGAAACAGAAGAACAGAGAAGTGGTGCCTTTTCACCGTGGAGTTAATGAGCTTATTGTTCTTAGTTCTGTGGCTTGCAAAATTGAGGCTATGCATGCGCTTTTCATACCGGTGTGTAAATGTTTTCGGAGAGAGTAAACTGTTAATGTGCCTCGGGAGCGCCCGTGCAGAGCTCCTCGGGAGCAGCTCTGTGCAGACTGCCAGGCTGCTTTCCCTGTCGATGAGCCCTTACTTGTCCTTGACCTTGGACATTTGCTGTCCTATATCTGTGAACTACTTCGGAAATGTAATTAATGGCTGTTAGACTGGTGAGTTTGTGCTACATATCACAGGTCTTTAGTATTTTTTTTGTTTTTTTTTTAATCCCAAACTCAAATCCTTTGGCTCAGTAAGTGTTAATATGAAGTACTCATGAAACTAAACTCTTGTTCCCCAAGCAAAGATCAGTTGAACTGAGACCCCTATGATAGAAGAGAATTCATAACGCTTTGGCTTCTAATTCTTTGTTGATAAAATCCCAAAGTCACCCTTCCTGGTTCCCAGAAGGATTTCCTTGCATTTGGTATGTTTGAATTGATTTGCTTGTATTGTGATCCTTCAAAAAAAATCCCAAAAAACCAAAACCCCCCAAAACAAACACCACCCCCCCAAAAAACAATAAACCAACACCAAAACCAGTTTATGTTGTAAAACTAAGCTCTGATCATTTGCTACCATCCCATCTATTTGTGATCTACAGAGATTTTTATATGAACATCTAGAACATTGATAAAATATTAAATAACATTGAGCCAAGAGTTTGTTCCTGGGGGAATCTACTGGAAAAAGCCCCACTGATTCATATCTCCCACTAACGCGATTACATAAAGTTGCCTTTTTATATCAGTGTTTACAATTTTAACATTAACATCTAACAATAAAGCTGTACCTGACACTTGGGATTTCTTTGTTTCAAGTTGCCTTCTTTATTATGCTTAATTCTAGAAGTTTATAAAGTTTTCATTGAATTCTGTAGTCTCTATTATTACTTGTCTATATTTTCAACCTGATTGAAACTCTTTGCCATTTCCTGCTCTGCTTTTTATCATTTTTCTTTATTGAAGTATTTGTTCCTTTTAACTAGATGGATTTTTTTTTGCAGAGCATAACTTTTTATGTGTCTGCTGGGGTATTTTTTTGCTGTCAGGTGGAAGACCTCGAACAATTTACTGTTTATGTATCTCCCACTCCAAATGTAATGTTCCCAGTTAGGTATGCCAACAATTCCCTTATGCCTTGAAAAATTTGCCCTTTAAGAATTCCCAGTAAGCTTGTGTTGGCCGCATGTCTGGCTACACACAGTGAATCGCACCAAGTCACAATTCCCAGCACCGAGGCCAATGCTAATTTCTTCATAAATGATTTACTCCTGGGAATTTAATGTAATCAGACTGTCCCTTGATTTTGCATGCCATGAAACTTTTTTATTTTTTCCTCCAGAAACTCTAAATTTTGTTAGGTAGCCACAGGCTATGTCCAGCAACGCTTGCTCATGATAGATTAGCTTTCCTTTCTCTACATTATAGACCAATTTTTAAAGAATAATTCACCCTGTTGTCTCATGGCATTTGTTGTGTGTTACAGATGCCAGTCTTCTACTGCTTTATAATATTGAGTATTCAAATGCCTAGGAGTCTGAGTCTGAATGTCTTGGAGGACCTAGCCATAGGGTGGACACTTGCCCATGAGGAGCTGAATTAAAACTTGATAATGATTTTGAGAGGCAAACAGTTATTAAAAAAATTTCCTACCTACCCAGGGTTGTCAACCTGGGTAGAAGATGATTTCTGGCTGGTAGAGTAGTGCTAGGAAGCCTTATATATGAGATATTAGAGAAAAAAAAAAATCTATTTCTTTACCTATTATAGGTGTAAATATTTTTAAAACAGGAGGTGGATGTATGGCTCAGCTAGCATTTATCTGCAACATTTTGGATAATAATTGCTGGGCTTATTTACATCCTCCTCCAGAGCTGTGAAACTGCTTGTAGACAATGGTGTTTGAAGCAACCACGCATGAAAGCACTCTGTGTTTCGGTACTAGGGGTGATGGCGTGTGTGAGGACCTTTAACCCTAGTCAATGTTCCAGTGCAAACTACAGCCATCGGTGCATTGTCCAGCTGTGTCCCTACACCCTCTACAGCATTCATTCCTTTAGGGGAGCACGGCTGAAAGCACTTACTCACCCCTTTTTGCTGCTGTGGTTACCCGAACGCAGTTCCAGGCCTGCGCTTGGATGTAGGCACTTGTTCTTTCTTCTTCGGCTGCTTCTGGGAACAATCTCCTCAGCATTTCCACCAAGTGGGTTGTGAGTGTTTGACCTTTCTGCATTGTCACAAAAACGCCCTGCATTACATTTTGGGATTTTCCCTTTCTCTAAAACCCTTTCTGTAAAAGGTTTCATTGTATTTGCTAACCAGAGCGGTCTCAGCTTGCCATTTTAATGCACAGACAGAGTTAACAATATTTGTACCAGGAAGCTTTTCCTATCCTCCTCATATTGTCAAAGGATTTATTATCTCTTACAGTCAATAGTTCATAGACTCGTATTATGAATGCTTGTTGTTTAGAATTTGTCACCAAGGAAAGGCTAATTCCAGACGTGGCACTGTAGATTTGCTCTGTTGTGCAAAGCATAAGTTATTTTTCATAATTATTAATATTGCTTTGGTGACAGCCCAAAGGCGAGTTGTATCTGCTCATCTCCAAATGACCCTGTGAAGACGAGCAAGATTTGTAATGACTTTGGTCAGTAGCTGCTTAACCGCTTTAAGTCATTTCAGAGCCCAGCCAAGGGATTTACATTTCCATAAACACATCCCACCTTCAGAAAGCATCTGAGCATGAGGGATCTGGAAGAACTGGATGACCCCACCGGCGTGTCCAGAGTTTCCGGCCCTGTTGCCCGCACAGGAATCAGTACAGCCTGGCTGCGAACAAGGAAAATACCCTGGGTGGTGACATATAAAAAGAACACAAAGCATTCCCTTTCTTTCAGATCACCTCTCTCTCCTGCTGGCATTGGGTGATACATTATAAATAGTTTGTGGTTTTTAAAAACGACAACAGTTTTTAGTCAGAAGTTTTCCTGAAATAATTTGTTGGATATATTTGGCTGGATGAATTGGAAAGAAAAAAAAATTCTATGGCCACAAGAGCAAACACTAAAAACTTTTTTTTTTTTTAATGGACTTTTTTTTCTTTCTTTTGGTCAGAGTTACTGCAGTTTTTTTGGGGGGAAGAGGGGGAGGGGATGGGACACTTGGAGGATTTTAATTTTTAACCCTAACCTTAAATATTACCAAGCTCAATAAAGCATTCTAAATGGGGATTGCAGAATTGGAATAGGGTTCGTAGACCTGCAGCTGAGCAGTCTTCACCTTTGCTGATGGGAACAACCGTGGTTTGCTCCCGCTCCTGAATGAACTCTGAAAAGTCAGTATTTCCATGGAGCAGTCCATAAAAAGGGATTTTTTTTTTTTTTTTTTTTGGAGAGAAATTGTCTATATGCTCTTTTAGGAAGACTGGGTGATAATTTAGCTGCTGGGAAACAAAACCATTAGGAATCGATAGCAACCACCATTGGAGAGCAGACTGTGTTGCATTGACTTGACCTCCATACACTCTTCACCTTTTCACTATTGCCCTCCTTTGGAATTACCTGGTAGACAGCCCAGATCCCAGAGGTCCTGAAGAGGGGAGCAGATGGAGAATGTCTGGCATTTATGGCATAGGAGGAAAAGCAGGTGTTGCTGCAGGTCTTATGGTGGGAAACATACCTGGAAGAACATTTTCTAAGTGTCCCAGGGACACCAGATGTCCTGTATAAATTAATCAGAGGTTGAAGAATACCATGTGGTTGAGGAAGAATTGCTTGCTATGGAGATTACAAAACATTTAAAGCTTCATACTGCCCCAAGCTCCTGGCATTTGCTGTCTTGCGAGAGAAAGTCCTGGGAAGAATATGCTTTAATACTGCCAAGGTAAGGGAAGATACCTGGGCAGTTGCTTTGGGATCCATCCCCAGGGACAAGCTGCACGGTTAGGTTAGTTAGCAATGCAAGTCCTCTCCTGTGCCGGCAGAATGATGGAGATCCCCAGGAGTCTAAGCCTGGTTCTGGCTTTCTGGCGGGGAGGAATAGGAATATTTGTAGTACTTGTGCTTACGCATGCAGCAAAACCTAAGCGGCTCAGTGGAGCTGTGTTACGTACCACAAGCTGCTCGTAAGGCACGCTGCTCGGAGAAAGCATCTTCCCAGCAAGCGTAACAGCACCGTCACTCCCCTCAGGAGCTAGATGAAAGCAAAAGCAGGTAGGACTAAAACCATCTGCCCAATAAGTAGCAGGAGGAATCTTCTGCTGGATGTGATGGACAGCCCAGGAGGAAAGGGGGAAGCTGTAACTCCCCTGGCCCACTTGGTTTTGTTTTTCAGAACTTTGAGAGGATTTTCCTTCGGAGACGTTCACCCTAACGTTTATATTTGTTATAATCTCATGTGTTCTTGCTTATAATTATTCACGGTAACTCAAGGATGACTCCAGCATGACCCCTCTGGAGATGGCCCTGCTGTTGAAGGCAGTTTTGTGGCTCTCGGGGAGCTCAGCACGCTCCTTTATAGCAACCCACCAGAGGCCCAGGTGCTTTCTGTTCTTGCCTGTGTCGCAGAGGATTTGAGGAGATGGTTTATTTCCCCTGGTGAAACAGACTGACTGTGTTTGACACTTAAATTGTCATCCAGAATTAATCTGCTACTGAGATAATGGGAGATGGACAGAGCAGCTTTCTCTTCCAGCTATTTCCCCCCCCCCGGCCCTGGATTTTCCTCCAGAGACCTGTTTCTTCTCTGTATCCTTCTCCCTCTCCAACTTTGCATCAAGCTCGACCAAAAGAACAGCAGTTCCTATATGAACATTCAATTAGTCCCATATTTAAATCTTGCCACTGTGACCTAGTGAATTATGCAAGGGGCTGGATACCAGAAATCAATTGAGCTCTAATTCCCAGCCCTGGCATTGGCTCTCTGCATATTGCTATAGGCAAGTTATTTCAGCACATTCTTTCTCTCTCCATTTCTTGCCTATAAATCGCACATGCTAACATTAGGTGACACAGTAACATCACAGATGCAGTAAGATATTTGGGTAGAATGGGAAGAATTACAGCAGCATATCCTGCTTTAACACTGTGCACTGTGATCTTCGAGTAAGATGTTTATTTAAAAATGCATCGGTAGCAAAACATTTACCAAACTTACAGGATGATTCAGGCTTTGTCTAACTTCTATTAAAGATAGAAGGTCTAGGGAAAACATTTGAAATTATCATATGAAAGACAGTTTAAGATGAAGAGAAGGTTACAAGAGAGTAAAATACGCAGTAATTTTCTATCCCAAAATGCTAGTGTGAAATTATCACTCGCTTGCAGTCCAACACGGTGGCAATTCAGAACCACAGGGTTCCTTATCTCCCATGGCTCATGCAGAAATTGTTGCATACGGCGTCGTCAAGAACAGACCGAATCCAGTCTGACAGACTGCATCAACGAGAAGGGTGCTATCACATGCAGGGCCTTATGATTTTTGTTAGGTTTCTTTTTCACCTTGTATGAAATGTTTTTAAGAATGGCTCTGTAAAAAGCCAGCACCAAGTCTACAGTGCTCTTTAGCAATGAATTTGCAATGCAAAGCGAATGTAAGTATGATGGAGGAAAAAATAAGCATTGTAACAGTTTACAAGCCTTTCAGGTTGGTTTCTTAGGAACATTAGTTGAGCACTTTGTCTCCTATTGCTCTCTCTTGCTACCAACCTGGTGCTTCCCATCGCACCGCACTTACAAGTTAATCATTGCGCTTTGGCGTGATTATCCGCTAACGGATGCACACAAGCGATTTGTGGTGGAAACATTTATTTTACTTTATTTAAAAGACTACTGGAAAAATCTAGTTGGAATCAGTTAAAATGTCATCCGAGACAAAGTTCTGTTCAGCTGTTCTCCCATGGTATTTTCATGGTGCAACATTTGTACAGCGTGGGAGAGCCAAAATGTGAGCTCATGAAAGGCAAAGTCTTTAAGCCTCTTAGGTGGTTGCATAAAGCATGCTGAAAAAAGTACAGGGCAGGGGGGGAAGAATAAATTAGGTGGTTTAAATATCCTTAATTTTAATTAAAGATGGTAGCCCTGAAACCTGAAATGCATTTAGCCTGATAGCTTCCCTCTAACGAAGCATCCTTGGTGTGGCTTCTGGGGATCTGAGTTTGCTTCCTGCATTGCTGAAACCTCTCCATGTCGCACGGGGCTTGGCTGAAATCAACAGTTTATTATTGGTTTCAACAACTTTTGGCCTCTTAATGCAATCTTAATTCTACCTTGGCTAAGTCGAGCTGTTTGCGCATCCTTTCCTTCCAGCCCTTAGTGGAAACTTCACTTTATGGGAACGATTTTACCGTTCGCCGTGAGGTGATTCATTGGGTAGGATATATAATGCTCTCTTTGGTCTCCGAATGTTTCAGCCAACTGATAAATAATCAAGAACCTTGAATGTTCCTTTCTGTCTGTCTTTCTCCTCGGAGCGCTTTGTTTGACTAGTGGTAATTTATTGGTGAGTGCATTAAAAGCCAATCACTGTAATGTCATGAACATGAATTACCACAATACGGTCTGTCATTTGGTGGCTTTTTCAATGCCAGGCATCAGACTAATCCCAGGGTGGGGTGTGTTTGTGTTTTGTTGTTGTTGTTTCGCTCCTCGGCATTTTTAAGTATTCTAATTAAATATTGAGACTGAAAAATGAAAGTTTTAAAGCTTTTTCCAAAATCCAAGTGCCGTTCACGATGAGGGCTTTTTGAGTTGTTGTTGTTGTTGGGGAATAGCCCCCTTTTTCTTTCCTCAACCTTACAAGCTTAAGTCCAACTTTTCAACCTTGATACCTTTGTTATTTTATGATTGCCCGGGTGAAGGTGAATGCAATGAATGTCTGTGGAGCCAGGTCCTTGAAGGATAGCTCTGCAAATTGGGATTTTCTCTTGGAAGGTCAGAGTCGCAGAGTCTCTGCCTAGGTTGGTCTCCCTTCCTTTTCCCTCCTGGCAACGACTGCATGTCAAATGATTGCACTCTTGAACCGTGAACTCCAAGGCCTGTGCTCCCACTGCTGCTTGGCAGGAAGAAGTAGTGATTTTTCTGTGTGGAATTAAATAGTCTCCTCTCTTCCTCTGATTTTAAAAATCATTTTAAAAAGACTTTCCACCTCACATCTTTTGAAGTTAGCACTATGCCCTGCAAGGCTGGCAGCCTCTGAAAACAATTAAAGAGACCCTCGAAGGCAGGATCTTGACAATCTTGCAAGAGACATAATTTTAATCTCATAGAATGTCTTGGCACACTGGGGGAAAACAGGCTTTGTCCCTGGGATGAAAAATGATGGGTTTAAAGCCAAATTCTGTCTTGCAGTGATTATGGAACAGGCTAAACTGCAACGAAAGGCATGCCTAAATTTGACTGTCTTAATCCGTGGTCTAATTGACTCTAAAATGCTGGGGAGAGGAGAAATCCTCCATTTGAACATCATCTGCATGCATGTCCTATCCACCTGGCTTACATTTTTGCAGAAGCAAGGCTAGGGACCAGAGGTTTCAATGGTTCACCTCCCCAGCAGCCTCTCCTTCCTCCCCCTTGAGCTTGGCCCACTGCCCTTCCTGGCATCTGCGGATGTCCAGCACCTGCTCCTACCTCCATACACCCACACACACACTCTTCACTGCCCACTTGCTTCTAACGTGCAGCCTCTCCCTTTTTGCAGGCAGATGTCTTTAGGTAGGACATCCCATCCTGCTGTCTCCCCATGGTCTATGTTACCTTTTACCTCTGTACATACACACCTGCGTGCTACTGCCTCTATTGGCAACCTTTTAAAAAGCTCTTCAAGAACAGAAGAAAAAGAAAGCTCTAAAAATACAAGAGACAAACCTAAACAGGAAAAAAACCCAGCACATTGCATCTCATCCTCCTTATGGACTGGATTATATGCATACCGTTGTACAGTAATTTTAACCTCTGTTTAATTTCTGCCATGCCTCATTCATTTGAGCTGGCCAGCCCCCAGAGAGGGGATGCTGGGACCCATACCAGCCCTGTGAAAAGCAGGAGGTTTCACATGGGATCACACTTTGTTTTTGAGGTACGCAGCAAAGTGTGTTGCTGTTGATTTTCATCAGAACGATTGGCCAAAAATGTAGTTTTGCAAAGCTGACTCAGGAGAGAAACCCCAGGAGGCCGTTGGCTTTGATGGTACTGTATTTACATAATAAGTATAGAGAGGCAGTTCCTAGGTGCCCAGGAAGAATCAAACACAAGAAATTCCCCTGATTAAAGCTCCAGACCTCTTCCATCAGCACCCCAACTCCAACCTCATTTCGCTAGGTTTGCTGCCTGTCCCTTCAGCACCCTGACGCTGGGACTGCATTAGCTGCCAGGCTCAGGTTTTGTCTACCCTGTCCTGCAAAAGTACGCCCCAAACACCCAGAAAACCCCTCCATCTGCTGTCCTTCAACCCCGAGAAGACTCAAACATGCCTTGATTTTGGGCGGGGATGTGTGCCTTTGTGTTGGCTGTAGGTTTCTGTTTGGACTTCAGTAATGAGCACATGCACATCTGGGCAGTGTGGTGCGTTTGATGTGCTTTATAAAACCGTAAATCACTTAAAAAGGGGAGGAGGGAGCTGTTTTCCTAGGGGAAGGCTCAGCTGGCACTTCTGGGTGGTAGTCTGTGCTTGCAGTCTATCACTCAGCCTGAAGCCATCTCTCTGCTGTACAGTTCACTCTATAGAAGAGGAGGTGAAGTGGGGAGCATGAGCCAGGCAGGGATACCACTGAGCACTTGATCTGATACAAGCCAATGACTTAGATTTAGTCCAGATTTTGCATGTGTGGGGGTTTTTTTGGTCGTTGTTTCTCTTTTTTTTCTTTTTTCTTTTTAAGGTAAGCTCACGCAGCGATCTTTGCCATTGAGATCTGTAGCAGTAACTACATGGGGATAAACACAATTCAGAGCTTTGCTGTTGTGGCCAGACCAATTTAATGTGGTCTGGTACCTTGATTTAGGAGCTGGTTTTGCTCTGAAGTCACTTGGCAAGCAGCAGGTTAGTTTTCCTCATCTTCGTTGCATACATCTAGCGGTGCCAAAGACGAGGGTGTGGGTGAGGGAGAGATGTTGCACTGAGATAAGGAGAAACTTTTAATTCATTTTGTATGTGACCTAAATTTAGGCCCTGTGGCCATCATGTCAATCCCGTGGTCTTGTCTGCTAGATTACTGACGTAAGTAATGGTGACACGTGTATCTATTGAATGTCCTTCTCTGTGGATTCAGGAAGGACATCTCGGGGGGGGGGGGGGGAAGTTACTTGGAGATTTAATGATGCTTGTCATCAGTTCTGTTTTCCAAAGCCGTGAACTCTGGTTTATCCTAGCATTGAGAGAGCATATGATAGTGCATGTCACAAAAGTATAATATATTTATCCTACGAGGGCAGCTTATGTTGTAGGAAATCAGATGTCTCCTCTACTGCTGAGGCAGCAAATGTGCAGAATCGGTGTATGACTTACTGAAAATAATGCAAAATGCAGACGTGGTTCCTGGAAAGCCTCAGTCCTTTGTGCAGGGTCAGAGCTTTTCCTGGTGGGCTGCACAATTTTGTTCTCTCTCTCAAGCTTTGGATTTCCTCCCGTGCTGAGGCAGTTTTGGGAGGGGAGGTGGCGTGTCCTATCTACCGCTCCAAAAGAGGTGTCTGAGCTTCTAGGTCATGAGAGAAAATCTGTGCAAAACATCCTCCCCTGTGCTTCATACCTGAGAAAAAGCTGAGACTGCTTAGGGAACTTAAGCGCAGAAAGACCTAATTTGCAGATCCCAACAGGCATGTACATGACATAGTTGCTAACCCACACAGTTCTGCTGAGATGACAGCATTTCTGAGTGCAGTAGCAAAACTCCAGATAGCTGGGTAATTACAGTGGCAAAAATTATGTGTTTATGGCCCTTCAGGAGCCTCAGGTGATAAATGTTTTGTGGATTGCACTCCTACATTTGAGTGCCCGAACTCTGTCCGGGTCTCCTGCAGTTCCTCGTGCCTTCAGTGGCACCTTGAGCACGGTATGTGCAGACTGCTTTAGTTTTGAATTAACTTCTCCAAAGTAATCCCAGTTTTCCTGTATCCTTTTCACAGGTCAGCCCAAGCTCAGCGTGACGGGAGCGCTGTAAGCCGTGACTCAGCAGCACACCTGCCCTCGAGTACGTGGCTGAACATCTCATGCTGTGTGTTTCATCCAGCATTGCTACTTCCTAAAGTTAGAAGCAAATAAAAGTCATGCTTCATGGAAAATAAACCTTTATAATTTAGGTCTCCAGCACCACCTGGTTTTCCATCCTCTCCCTAACCTCTTACTGGACAGCATTTCCCATGCTGATTGTGTTAGTGTAGCATGGAGTGAAGTACAGTCAAAGGCTAATCTTTTTGTGATTGAGTATTAGATTCTTCATTTCAAGAAGCTCTTACAAACAGCTTTTTGTCAGACTGATGGAAGATGTCAGGGACAGAAGAGAACTTGAGGGAAAAGTACACGTCTCTTCTTCCCAACGGTTTTATTCTCTTTTTCTTCATAGCTTTTATGTTATGGCAAATGGTATAATTTAGGGTTGTAATTTCAAGAAAGATGTTCCCGACTGAGAAGCCAGCTTGACCAAATCTTCCTCAGAAGGCAATTAATTCTGTTTAGGACTGACAAGACACCTTAAATGGGTCACCAGCAACTCAACCTTGGAGCAGACAGAAAGGAAAAACTTGGAGCTGCAGGATCTAAAAGGGAGTAAACATGCAACTGAATAATACCGATCCTGTGCCTCTTGTGCCATCTTTAAAAGAACATAAAATTACATGTTAAAAGCCATTTATTGCTATTTTTTGCAGGATGAAGATCTAGAGCAAACACTGTTGCTCCTCAGGCAAAGCCAATCCTTTACTCCTTATGCAGAAGGTGGTAACTTGCAAGGGACTGGTCCTGCACTACTGTATGAGCTATTGCGGGACCTGAAAACCAGGTCAGGCCCCAGTACTTCCCGTTCCTATCTCAAGACAACCTTCTGTTGTTTCTTCTTTTAACCACTTTTAAAAATCTCTATGAATTGCTCTCTTCTCCCTGCCCTCAAAAGAAAACTAATGGAACCAGATGTTAGCCATGTTTGCGTGCAAGGCAATAAGGGTGGTGTCCAGAAGGGACCTAGAAGTTAAAGTGAAATGTGACACTGAAACAAGTAAAATAGGTATTATGTGTTGTCATATTATATCTCCAACCACCACCCAATTCTGGAGGTTCTTACTTTGATGATGTGTCTCCTTGCATTACTTGAGTCCTCTATACCTGCAGGTTTTCTGCTGTTCAGTCTCATCAGTCATGCTTTTTTATGTTGACTAAAAGCCTGAAAAGCTACAATCTGAAGTCCCGGTTATTTTTATCTATCATGGGATAGAGGATTAAAGACACAGGTAAATCCTTTGGGTTATCCAGTCTGGTAGCGGTTCTCAGAGCAAACCTAATGGGTAGTGACAAGATTAGGCTGCTCAAAGAAAGTAGTGAGATTTCCCTTTCTGAAAACATGGAAGCGTATAGCAGTGTGTTTCACATCCCTCATCCTTAAGGAGTTCAGATCTTCCTCCACCATCTCCTGGAAGAAGGGCTTGGTTTTGTTTGAGCTGCTGTCTAGAAAATAATGTGGGATTTGGGATGTTCACGGGAATGTTGAGCCAAACAGTCAGCATAGCAAAAGGTCTTTGCTTTGCACCTTGCAGTTAAAGCTCTTGCTGGGAATTTGGGAGGTGAAGGAGGGAGTGACCAAAAAGCCTCCTTCTGTTGTTTGTGTGCAGGTTGTGTTTGTGTTTAACATAGGTTTTAACATTGACATTCAGGAGAGAAGAAGGATTCTGTCCAAAGACCCTGAGGAGATGGAGCTGCTTCTCTGCAAGCCTGAGTGAGGAGCCTCCAAGAGAGGTGAGATTGCAGACGTGTCCCTGTGTGCAGCATCTTCTACGAGCTTGGCCTAACATGCCTTTCTGCTCTGTGTGTGTGGTTTTTTGGGGGAGTCTATTTTCCATTCCGTCTCTGGAATGCCCTGTCATTCCCTGTCAGTCAGGCAAGGCAGCTTCTGGATTCACTCCCTACAGTACTAAAGTCTCAAAACAAAACACGATGTCACCTAATTGTGAGAGCTGAAATTATTTATGGACCTGGCCTTTAGAGTCAGAGCCTCAAAGTTCTTTAATTACCTTTGGGGATCTGTGCACAGGATACCATGGTGATGAGAATAATATTTGGAATTCAAGTCTTGTCTACTGTGCTTTAGCAGCTGGAATGGGCAAGCAGCTGATTATGACCATAACAGAAATCATACCAAAAACGTACATTTGCACAGTTTGGAGTGTTGGCTTTTTAATCAGACATATAAAACTCTTGTTATCTTTCTTAAGCCCTGCTGGAAACAAAATTGGGAAGGAAAGCTCCTGTTCAATATTCAATGTCCTTGTGCAATCTGAATCTTTACCTATAAATCTGCCTTTCAGAAAAAGTTCTCACCAAAGGAGGAAAGACTAGAATGTAAATTATTTTCTTGATACTGTTATCTGGGGCATTAATATATATCCACCAGGAAACAAAAACTGAAAATGCAAATTATGCCCACTACAGATCCATACCAGCATTGCTGGAATTAGGCTGAATCTGCCATTGTTTGATTCAGACTTTATAAAATAAGAGCTCTGGGGGCAACTTAAAAGTTTAAGGTGATTTGTTTCTCAAAGGAAATCATCCAGATTCATTAGCAGACCATGGCAATTGTCAGCACGCTACTGTTACGGCAGCACCGATGATATCTGGGGACAGTTGCTGCTTTTCAAACTCGCCTCTAAGGACCGACCAAGGCACAGCTACGCTCGCTCACTGCAGACCACAGACTGGTACTGCAATTGGTCCGAGAGGAACAAGAGGTCTGGAGGCTCCTGAAGACATCTCATAGCTGGTCTGCTCTTAAAACACAAAGGGCCAGATTTCCCAAGGAGGGTGAAAGATTTCCAAAGATAATGACAGTGTTTAGAAGAAGTCATCAAACTTCCAGCTGATGAATGCTGAACTGGGCAGGAAGGGGGCTGGAAGCAGTGGCTTCTAGTCCTACATTCATCATGCTTCCAGTATGACTTTGGGCAAGTTGCTTTTGCATTTGCTGTTTCTTTTGCTTCCCATGGCCCTTCCCATTAATACAGCAACACCGAAGCAGCGATGGTTTCTTTACTGCATTGAAGGTATGTGAATGGGTAGGTATATGCAGAGCTGATTTCCTCCACCTAATTTTTTAACTGGCCAGATGCAAGACAGCTCTGGTACTGGTGGTATATCATGGAATTAGTGCATAACTACCCAAGCTAATATATCCAACTCACATGACTCTCCGTAGGATGATGTAAGACTTGGGAGCAGAGACAGTTCACATTCAGCCAGATTTTAGCACAAGTCTATCAGCCCCAGCCACGTGGGATTCATCTGAGCAAATAAACTGGTTGTCTAGTCTTGCTTTGGCACCACAGGGAAATTGGCACATTCAAGGCATGATTCATCTTGCCCTAAAGCCGATATCTAAAATAGGTCAGCTGAGCGTGTTGTAAAAGTGCCTGTTTCTCTTCACGGTTACAAAAGATGGGAGGCTCAGTAAGGCACAGATGTCTCCAGCATGGATGTTTTGAATTAGGCAAGACGAATCCTGTCTATGCTGTATTTTTAAAAAATGCCTTGTGAGATGGATACTCGGGTCTCAAATTGGAAGTACAAGTCCAATTAAAAAGTACAGTGTCCTCAAGGGCCCTCAAAGAAATGCATTTGTGCTGAGCTCAAGTCTGACCCAAAGCCCTGATGTATCTTTTCCTAATATTTAGTGGCTATAAGTTGCCAGACACTTCAGTGTTTGGTTCTCTCTATCACTGTTGTTTACCGACTGAATTCAAAGATTTAATGGATGTTTTTAGAGATTTCTCCCGTAACTTTAAAATGATTGGGATCGGGTAGCATACACATTTCCCCCTTCCTCCATGAAGAGCTATAGGACTTGTAACAATGAAAAGATGACTTTGCCCCGAATTGCCATTTTCTTCCTTTTATTTTTTCCTTTGTCTTTTATCAATCCATAATGCTGTGATTGTGCCACAGCTAAGAGGAGAAGATTTTCTGAGTAGTTTGGTACATCTTGAACTTAGATTTCTAATCAATTTGCACTAACAGCTATGGAAACCAATATAACAAGCCAGGCCTTTTCTGTCTCTTTCTCTTTCTTACATTTGAAAAAATAAATCTGAACAGCGACATAAGTGAGTCTCGCATAATTACTCTTCCATTTGTATTTCTAGACTTGTCAATCTGGCAAGCATCATAGAGTGGGATTAAAAGCTTTCTCCTTCTCTCTCAATCAGAGATTTCATTTTCTTCCGTGTTTTACAGTAAATATAATCAGTTCAGCAGGAGATGGTTTTGTTCTCTGTGGCGGTGTCTCCCCAGTCGAGGGAGTTGTTATTAGCAGCCCGGGTAGGAAGTCAGTTGACGTGAGCCCCCGACGCAGAGTGCCTCTACAGCCGTAGGCAGAGCGCTCGGGGCTGGAGTCCCCGTGAGGCACCTGGAAATGTGTCTCCCCAGCAGGAAACCCAAGGACCTCTACTCCTTGTTTGCTGGTTAGGGTTTAGGGACTCCAACCGAGAGTCAGACTCAACCACCCTCCAGGTGGGAGCGGGATGATGCCGTAAGTCAGTTGGGTGGTTGCTAGCCAAGGGCAGACCATGCAGATCGACCTTAACTCCCTTTTTGTCCCAAAGGTAGGATCTCTGGGAAGCTCCTCCAACCAGGCACGGTCCACAGCCAGGGACGCAGGGAGTCCTTCATCTTTTGCCCTGGGATTGGCTGCGGTTTGGTGGGAAGGGGAGGTGCTGGAGCATGGCAAGGCTTGGCTGTGGGATGGAGGGGGCCATGCTTGGTGGGGGCTTGGACTGAAGGCCCGCCAGTGAGGATTGTGAATGGTTTGGCGCGCTATAGAGGAGAGGAATGAAGGAATTTTTGATTAATGAAGAATTTTGCTTTGGGTGCTTAGATATCTCTAAGTTTAGACAGCAGCAGAGGAGGGGGTTTTAAATATTGCTTTCTGTGCATTTAAGCACCTGAATTCCACTTGCACCTCATTTGGTTTGTCTTTGTCCTTTTTTTCACCCTGACTTGCAGCCTCTGTGCCTCGATTTCCGACACATAAACACAATACAAAATACAATAAAAAGAAATTGGAAACGCTTTGGTTAAGCCTTGATGACAGCTGGTATGTAAATGCAAAGACTTACACTGTCTCTCAGTATAGAGCGACCCTTAGCTCTTCACTGTTTATAACTTTTGCATGGTCAGACCCACAGATACGCCAATACTTCGGTGCTTTCACTGATCGCTCTGTTCCCCAATTCTATATATGAATTCGAGAGAGATGTCAAGTTTCATGCAGTGTAAGTCCTTTGCCAATCCTTGATTAAACAAAAAGCAAACCTGCCCCTAAGCGCCAAGGATGTTTTTTTCCCATATCTTTCCCAACATGTTTAATCACTTTATGAGGACAAATTATAATTTTTTTTACCTCCTGACTTTGCAAAAGTCAACCTAAGAGTTGATATTTCTATTCTTTCCTGTTGTCACCACTAATAAATATTCTGTGGTGGGGCCTGAGCTGACAGTTGTGATGATGAGATGGGGTGGAGCAGAAATACTTGATCTTCTGTGGCTGCGCTGACAGCTGGTGTGGATTGGCACGGCTCCAGTGAAGATCTAGCCCCTGGTCCTGAATTCGTACAGGGAATCCGTCTGCGAAGGCAAAAGCCATTTTACAGCCTGCATTTACCCTTAGCCTGATGGGTTTTAATAGCTGTTATCAGGGTGCTGTTGCATCCTACAAAGTATTGAAGAAACTCATAAATAAGAGCAACCCTGCTGCCTAAAGCTCTTGATTTAAGTGGAAAACAGAGAAAATGGACAGGAGAGGATGCAATGCACGGAAAAGCAGACTGGTTTTCAAAGCAGGTGAGGTTTTTAGCGTTACGCTGCTGGTATTCGAAGGAGAAAAGCTAGTAGTTAAAGTGGGGACCTCGGGAGCACTCGTCTCCTGAAAAGCAAGGAGAGGCTGCTGAGCCAGCCCAGCAGCGACGGTGGCAGCGAGCGTCCCGCCCAGCGAGGCGTGCAAGCTGTTGCACAGCCCCAGACCAGCCAAGAGCAGAGCAAGCCAAGGCGCCAGCCCGGGAGCCAAGCGGCGATCCAGCTGCCGCTTTCGGGGAGGGGAGAACGGACTCGGCGACTCCGCCGAGCTTGGCACTCGAGCCCGGCAGCCTGGCCAACCGCGTCCCTCGAGTGTGCGTGGCGGTAGGCAGCGCTTCTGAAGCAGATAGATAAAGAGGTTGTACGGGGACCACTTTCCGCACAGCAATTAACAGGAAGTGATGGCACTGAGTGAATATTTCAATTGCATATACAGGAGGTGCCAATATGTTTTGCCGTTCTGCGATTGTGTTCTGGAGGCGCCAGCAGGGCTGTTACAGTGAAGGGTCTGTTCAGTTGGCATTTCCACTGTAAACCTAATGTTTGAAAGGGGTTATAATTCGGCCATTTTTAATTAACGAGGGGATTAAACTTGGCACACGGGTACTCAAGGGCTGTTTGTTGCTGGTTTAATTTTTTTTTTTTAATCCAATCTGTTAGGCCCATCTCAAATAATATTCTTTGTTTCTACTTGCTGGGGTTGGCTTTAAATATCTCTATGCGTATGTGTGTACCTGTATCTATGTATAAGAGAAATGAGATTTATCAAGGTGAAGAACTGCATCGGAGCAGGTGAGCAGGTTGCTGAAAGATCCCACGTTCCCGAGGCCACCGTAACTCATACGAGCTATCTGCTACAACAGGATATGCAGAAGCAGTTGCAAATTTTATGTTCAATCTCAGAGCAGAATTTTGTCCACTTGGGACAGGCAGAAAGTTTTTTACAGACTTAGGTGTCATTCTTATACACAATATTTTGATAAATAAATATTAGTAGCTCACAGCTTCAAAAAGAACCAGGCAGCTTGCTAGTAAGTCACTATTAGAACATATAAAACTACGTAAATAACATGACACTGTAAAAAGTTACCTATCATAGACTATATTATTCTAAACCTATATTATTCTAAATTCTTATAGGGCCATAAACCTCTCAGTATTCTTTATGCAGTCTTCCCTTATACAAGTTTCCATTTTTTTGTTTCTGCACCATGTTTAAAAGCGAGCTTTCATGTACAGTTTGTAAGAGGTATTTACACTGACTTACAGAATTATAGTGCCAGAAGGAAAGAAAGAGTACCAGCTATGCCAGTAGCACTCCTGAGAGCTCCTTTTTTCTTGACTTGTTTAAAAAATCTGTTTAAAACCTGCTTTTAATTATGTAGAGTCTACCTTGTCAGAAAAATTTATTCCAGTTCTCTACTATCCCAACCACTGGAAAGTTCTTCCTTATATCTAAACTGAATCTCCCTCTTCTTAACTTAATCCCATTAATTCTTGCCCTATATGCCCCAGACATGGAAAACAGATTGTCCCTTGCCTTTTTGCTTTTCATGTGCCTGAAAGTTGTTGCCTTGTCTCTTGGTAATTCTTGCTTCTTTGGGCTTTCCAGCTTTCCCGACATACACTATTTTCAAGGCCTCTGAAAATTTGTCTATCTTTTAAAAAATGTGTCTTACCTCTTTCTGACTGGTCCAGCCCTCCTGGGAGCGCTGAGGATTTTGGGTGGTCTTTCAGCAGAGTCCTTGCTGCTGCCCCTTCGAGCTCAGCAATATTGCACTTCTCAGGCCCTCTGCTCTTTCACGGATGTTTTCTTAAGCATCATCTACAGATGACCACAATACCTAGAGTATGCAGCTTGGACTCGTCAGGAAGAATGACAGCATCTCTGGTTTTGTACAAGTCCTTCATAACCCTGTTGGCAAACACCCAGCTGGAAGGATCTGCGAATGGCTGTATTTGTAGCCTTGAGCTGGTGACTGGTGGGTGCTCAGTCACTCACGAGACCAGAGCTCTGTGGTGAGCACAGGGATAAGAGCGAAGTGTAAATCCCTCAGGCTCTCTATTGCATGAGCAAAAAAGCCTGCCTGCCATGCCAACCACTTGCTCAGTCGACAGGGCCTGTTCTTCACAACAGAGGCATCCTCTGGTCTCACCAAACGTCGGATCCTGGATCAGCAAGTCTATAGCTTTGTCCCAGCTTTGGCCGCAGTCTCTGGGCAGCTTCAGGAGTTGCTGAGCTGGTTTGGTAATTGCCGTGAACTATTTCCATCTCTCTGTGACGCCTGTCAGTTTGCTGGCCAGTGGCCGTCCCAGCTGATGTCTGTCTTCACCCTATGGTTCCTCTCCCATCTCTGGGGATGGGCAAAATGGAAATCTGCAATACAAAGCAGATGGGTAACAAAGGATGACTTGTCCTTTTAGTTCTAGTGCTCAGGGTGGGATTCAGCCTGAAGTGACACCTCCATTAAGTCTCCATGTGTATGCTTAAGTCTTTAAGCTCCCGTTATTTTCAGTGGAGATGAAGTCAATCTAGAGAGCAGCACAGCAGACCAGACAGTCCGAGCTTGATTTGTTTGACCAAACGCAGGTGTCAGTCCAGAAGAGCAGAGGTCCTCCTTAGGTCATATCTTCCTTAGGTCTTCCATGTCATATCTGCCAGCCCCATGCCCCAAGCTCAACTTTCAGTGGAGCTGACTTGCTTTGTGGGCTCTGCTGTCTCTGTGGGAGCCCAGGCATCAAAATCACACAGTATTATTTAATTCCAGTGCCTCAGAGCTGAGCTCTGACATCGACCCACCACCTCACTTGTTTTTCAAATAAAACGCTCCAAATGTGTGGGGCTTGGAGGATGCTTTGATTAAATCCACAGGGAAAACATTTTAGGTACAACATAGATGCTGCATTGATTTCCAGTGATTTTTATAGCCTTGCTCGCCCTGCAGCCCCTTGACATGCAACCAGGCGTGTTTCCAGACTCAGCTTTTGGCCAGCCGTTGGGCTGCTGTACAAGGGAAAAGCCATAGAGGTAGGTGAAGAAATCTGTATTTTGCTCGAGTCCCTGCACCGTCCCTGGCCACGCTGCAGGCAGCACTGTTTGAGGGCTCGGTTTAACAGGTGGCCTCCAAAGGGGGAAAGGGGTTTTGTGTGAGCAGTCAAGTCACCACAGCGATTGTACGATTACTTTTGGCAATACACACTCCCTCTGGACTCATTTCACTCAATTCAGAGGTGACAGAACACCCAGAAGTCCAGAGGACTGGTATCTGCTGCCTTCTGCTCTCTGGATGGAAAAACTCCTCGGGGTGGTGGTGGGTTTGGTTCCTCTCTCCTGGTGGCAATCGGGGGGACGCGAAGGGCAAGAGCATGTTGTTCCCCTTCCTGGGAGGCCTGAGGGCTATTCCCCATTTTGGGATTTGAGGAAGGGTATTTTCGCAGGAAGCGTGGTAGTTTGCATGGGCTGGGGGTTGTTTGTCTCCTACGAATGGCTTTGCTCCGCAGCAGTGAGGACGCTGTTTGAAGGGTTGCAGCAATCACTTTCCCCGGTGTGATGGGATTGTTATCTGTGGTAGTGCTGCTCCTGGGGCACGTATGTTTGTCAGTTGAAATTTTTCAGCAATTTCCTTGACAGGAGCAGTGAGTGACACAGGTTCTCTCAGGAGATATTTCCATGTTTTTACTGTTCTTCAGGCTTCTGTGATACTTCCCAAGTCCAGTTGTTGGAGCCTCAGGTTCAAGCATCTACACTGCCCTGGACCACGTCCCAGCAGGGATAATTTGGCCCTTCAGCAGTGAATACATTGACTTCTGCAGCTCATGGTATGCACAGTTTGGCAGTGGGTTTCTCATGTAAAACCTTAAAACCCACGGTGGAAACCTCCATCATTGGGTGCTAAGTGGCACCAGGTCCGGCGTGATTTTTCATTCCTGTAAATCCCAACAATGACTTAAAAATGAAGATTAAAAAGAAAACCAAACCAACCTGCTTTTGCTTTCTTTTTAGGTAGAGAAACATACAGCACTGAAATTTTCAAGCTTTCAGTGATACATAACATACGTGCATACAACTCCAGGAATGCCCCTATTAGGAAAAGCACCACTTACTGTGTGTTTCTTGGTAAAATCATGGTGGTTGACGACACTGAGAAGCAAACACAAGCTACATAAAGCCAGCTGCTTTTCTGAGTGTGTTAACACTGCCTGCACTTCTCCGGCCTGAATGTTGACGTGTCTTTTCAAAATCTCTGGTCGGTTGTGAAAATTTAGACAAAGCAACTCTTGCTGTCCCTGGCCTTTAGAGGTCTCTGATGACCCTTGCTGAGAGCGAGGCCTGTTGGTGGACACACCATGGAGTCACCTCCATCTTCATCACAGTGAAAAGAGAGGAGAATCCACTTTTTTTTTTTCCCCCAGCCTGAAGGTGCATCTGCACCAATGGTTTGATTTTCTGGTTGCCCCTGGGCCATCTGTAGTGTGTGCATGGGTGTAGGTTCATTCCCCAGCTTTCAACCAGCTTGTTCTCCCCAGTGTGCAACCCTGAGGGTAGTTGCACAGGGACCAGCTCCAGGGACCTCTTCTCACCTCTTCTCTTGACTCCACCAAGGCTGGTCCTCTCTGCCCTCCCATCCCTCTATACCCCACCCCGAGGTAGGCACAGCATATTTTCAGTAGACTGGGAAGGGGCTAAATTAAGATCTTTCTATTTCTGCCCAGAGGAAAGAAGGACTGATATCAGGTACCTGGCACCAACCACTATGGAAAAAGGGAAACCTATCCTATCTATTATTGTTGTTGTTGTTAGTAGTATTATTTTTTTATTATTATTATTCTTATACTATGAACCCACTGATGCCCTCTCATTACGTTGTTAAAGTCAACGTTTTCCCCGTGCACAGCATTCTTCAACCTGGGAAAGATAAAGAATTTTTGATAAAGATATGCTGATAATGTTGCTAATTAGTTTCTCATCTTTAAAAATATGGCTGCAGGCAACTGGAGCGATCTCTTTGTTGCAGGACATTGTAGGCTGAAATGTATAGATGCTTGATTTGCTCTGCAGGGATCTCACAATATGCTAATTTGTCCTTGCATCAGGATTCATTTATTTTAGGTCTTTGCCATTCTATTTTGCAAATCCATTATGTCAAAATATGATCAGTCGTATGTGCACAAGATGCAGGCCTACACCAACATGTATAGATACGTGTGTGTGTGTGTGTTCCCACCCACACACAATATATATATTTAAAAAAACAGATCCACAGGTATGCATGTATGCATATATTTATATACACACACTGATATATTTATATTATTTTATATTATTTAATGAAATTAAATGTTTAATGAAATTAAATGTTAATTTTTTATAATTATCTATAATATGTGCACACACATACATATGAATTTGACATCTATTTAGGAACTCAGCATGTGAATGGCTAATTGAACTCACAGGGCTTAGCTCTTCTAGGGAACATTTCACTCTCATTTCACTTAAAATATATAGTTTACAGTCTCTATTGAACACATACAGTTTGCAAGCTCAAGTTGTATGCTTGCCTATGCATTTTCCTAACGCTTCCATCTGAACTCTCATTATAATTTACTTTCAATAGCTATCATCTGTCATTTTTAAAAGTTGCATAATAATGTGGTTAGTTCATATGAAAAATGATGTTTGCTTTAAATTTGGCTACGATTGTGACATTGCTGTTAATATTTTTGTAAGCTTGACACCCACAAGCTGAAAAGAGAGGTGGTAAGTTTATTTTTTAAACTTCCCTTTCAACCAGCTGCCCCCCAATTAAAAAACAAAAAGTCACACAGAAAATTTTCAACACATTCACTGGACTTTCTATGTTCAGTTCCAGCAAAATTTCACTGAGGCAAAGGAGGAAGGCTGAGGTTTTTTACCCCTTCTGATTAAAAAAAATTGCAGGTTTCAGGTGCCGAGAATGAAAAATATTCCTTACCCAATGAAAACCATCGGCTGAAATACTATGCTCATGCCCTCTCCTCCGCCAGCACCACCTTCGGCGTGGAGCACAAAAAGGCACCAAAGAACATCTTTCTTCATTTTCAGGCTTCCTTAAAGAGGAAAAAAAAATAGGGAGGAAAGGACAATTCTTGGAGTTTGGGGGAGGACGGTACTAACTAGCCCGTTGCCTGAAGATGTGGGATCAACGTAAGTTGGTCCATGGCAGAGCTGTGGCACAGCCAGCTCCATCCTCCCAGCTCCCGGCGATGTCCCAGCTCCTTCTCTGTGCTGGGCCTGTAAATTACTGTCCAATGCCAGTTTTTTCGCTCTCTCCTTCTCCGGGTGCTGTCACTGTCGGAGCAAAGCTCCAAAAGGGGCTCATGGAGTTGCAGCTTTGCGTGGCTGAGAAATGGGAATGACTTGTCCTAAGCAGCATCCTGTGACTCGCAGGGCTGCCAGGAGCTAGAAGCTAAATGTCCCAAACATGGAGTTTTGTGGCAAAAATTGTATTCCTCTTGAAATGGCTGAACCAGCTGGTTTCCTTCTCCATCTTTTTGAATTTTGAAAACAATACTTGGAAAAAAAGTAGTTTCTAGTGATTGAAAACCTGGTTTTAGAGCATTTTCAAGAACACATTTTGGAAAAGCAGCCATTACATCTTTCATTAAAAAAAAAAAAAACAAACCAACAACTATTTTGGCAACTTCTTAAAAGTTCCATTTATTTCGAGTCGTCTTTCCCTGTGCTGCTTTTGCCTTGGTTACTCTCCTGATGAACCAGCTGTGGCAGAAGGAAAAGTTTTGCATATCTTTTCCTTCTTGTTATCCAAAACCCTTATAAAACGGTTGTGAATCACACTGAAAAAGATTCTCAGTTTTTAGTAATGGGGCCAAACCAAGCAATAATTCTAAATGACATTCTTCCTAGGTCTGTCCTGAGCAAGACAAACAAGCTTTCCTAACTAGACCAGTTCAGTCCCTGCTCAAAAATAGTTCAAGATCACACGGAAGTGTTTTTATCATCCTGATGGTATTGCTTCTCTTTGGCGTCTTAAATTTTTGCATGACAGTGGAATATTAGGAAATCTCAGAAAAGGAAACATTATACTCTTGTGAGCTTTGGGGGAGGCTCTTTTGCTTCTTTTTTTTTTTTTCTTTTCTGATTCCAAGCTATTTACTGGATTCTACTCAAACCTGCAAAGTGTTGTTTTACCTGTTGTTGCTCTTTTCAGGGAGCAAACTGTCCCCCCCCAAGCTCATGGGCTTGCGGTGGGAAAGGCGGGAGGGTGTGCGGGCAGGGATTTAGGGCCGAGGGATCATTTCTGTGGGGCCAGCGTGAGTTCAGCAAAGGTTGGCTGTGACCTAGAGCAGTTGCCAGCTCATCTGTCATGGATGTACAGAGAGTTGGTGGTGACATTTTTCATCTGTCAGGAAACACGCTATCCCAAATGTCACAGGTCTTTTTCTTTTTTTTTTTTTTTTTTAATTTTTTTTCTAGCTGTTCCCTGTTTGCTGTTGTAATGGCTGGGGATAACGAAGCTCTTGTGCTGTACACACCTCCCTTCTGACCCCAGATGAGCCGTGAAGGCCATGCAGGTCCCATGCACACAACTCTCGCACCAAGCTGGCTTGGGTTGGTGGTGCCTGGGGAGAGCTCAAGGAGCCCCAGGCAACCTTCTGGAGACCACCACAGGCCTGTCCTGGGCTACATGGGCAAGAGCTGCCTTTAGCTTTTTCATCCCTTGGCAGGAACAGAAAATCAGGTCTTCCCTCTGTGCTTCGGCTCTCACTCTTTCTGCACCTAATGGAAAGGGTGTGGTTACTCTGAATAAACGCACATTCAGCTAAAATAACTTGTCTTCACAGGGACTTCCTTTTTCCCAGAGCCTGAGCCTCCCTGAATGCGTGGAAGCTGCAGGAACGTGTCCCTTATTCAGCGGCACGTTTACATTGACAGCTCGTTAGTGATGTGACGAGTGGTGCTCTGGACTTGCCTCTGCATCACCAAGTAGCACGGCGTTGGCTTTGGATGGCGGTGGGACATGATTATTTGGATGCAGGATGAACTGGGGAGGCTGTGAGTGATTAGTGATGGGAAGGATGACTTTAGGGAGGGAGGGGTTAGATAATAAATGGTGAGGCTGCCAGTGGCAAAGGCAAAAGGGGATTCTGGATGAAAAGGCAATTATTTGATCAAAGGGGAGGGGCATAAATAGTGGGGGAATGACAGACTGGTGCTCTGGAGTTGCCTCCCTCTGCCCGGTGGGGCCACGGCCGCCCACCCTACCTGTTAGCTACTGTCTCATGCCAACTTCCCTGCTGCCTCCGTGCCCAATTGCTCCTGGCTTTATGTCACCCAGCAGTTCTTTTGATTGACTTGTTGGTTGTCCGTTCTTCAGATCACCTTTTCCATCAGTTCCTACCCACCAGCTTTCTTGTCAGCACATTTATTATTTCAGTCCCCAGCATCTCTCCCGCCGTTCTCCTGAGACATTTCACTGGCCCTGGTTGGCCCTGGATTGCCGAATCCTGACTCTGCTCTCACCAGAAAACCACATTTAATGTCTTTACTAACTAATCATGCCCCATCCTGACATCCTTTATGGTTGAGGACGGGTGGGCAAGCACTGAAGGCCACCCTGGGTCCCCACAGGCACGGGGAGGCTGGGTGGGCCAGGGGCAGATTGGTTTGTTTTCACCACATGTGCATGTAGAGGTGAAACCCATCCCAACTGTTCATCCTGCTTCTTCATTTTGACTCTGATCCAGCTACAAGGAGAAACCAACGTCTCTTGGCCTCCATCAGCCGGAATGGCCTGGAGACTCCTAATGGCCAGTCATTGCACTTGAAGGCCAATTCAATATAAAAGCCTTAGACATCTAAAACCATAATTAAACTTTAACTAAGCACCCCTATTCCCTCCCCTCACAGTCCCCCTGACCTGGGAGCTGAGCCTGCTTCGCCTCCAGGACAGGGGACACAGGCATCTTCACAACGGTGGGAATTCTACTGCAAATCATGGCAAAGCTCTTTTAAGAGTTTTTATTTTATTAATCATGGCAAAGCTCTTTTAACAGTCGCTTGCATTTTTGTCAGGTGTGAACACACTGCCATGGGCTCACAGGGAGCCCACCAGCCCCGTGCCTCAGGGAGAAGGCCACTGTCTCCCTCACCGCGGCCATTGCACCACCGTGGGGGTGTTCCCCGTGCTGGGCTGGGCGCACCAGCGTGGCTGCACACCCGCTCGGGCTCAGCTTAAGAAGGAGATGGGAATGTTATTTTTACCTCATGTTGAGGAGTCTCTTTTACCTCTGACTAGTTCCCTTTTGCAGGAGATTTTGTACATGAGGCTTTATCAGAGGATAAAAATTGATGCCTTCTAGCGCGTCTCCCAGCCGTGCACTCGACAGCCGACAGCTTCATCACCGGGTGGTGTGGCAGAGAGCTTGGACAGCGCAGAGGAGACCTTCCCAGGGATGGGGGCCACCCTGGGCACCCCACAGCCACCTCAAGCAGTTCAGGGTCTCATGTGCAGAGAAGAGGACGTGTCCCAGCAAACAACTATTGCTTGTTGACTGTGCAGAGCAGGTATTTTTTGCTTATCTACTTAACAGCTAGAGAAAAGGTGGAAGAAGCTGTTTTTATCACTTAAGCATGATGGGCCGTTTCTCCAGAGGGTTCCCTTGTGCAACACGCAGAGGCTCAGGGTTGGCGGGTGGGTAGGTATTGCCTCCGCGTGGGCCCTGGGTAGGATGTTCAGAGATCCTAGAAATCCTGGCTGAAGGGCTCAAGCTGTGATGTTCAGTTACGTTAAGAGGGATCTTAGCATATTTAAAACTGATCCTGCCATGCACGCTTTTCACAGATAAGAGGTCTTTTCCTTGGGCAATGAGTCCATGGGGTGGTCGGGTATTGCCTGGGTCACTAAAGGTGTTTTTGCACAACTGTTTTCAGGCAGCATGAGCTCTGCCACGCTGGCTGAAAGCTCCCTAGCGAAGGATGTCTTTAATCTGTGCCACATTAACCATGGCCACGGGGCTTTGGTTGTTTCGGGACATGAACAGCATGATATCAGGGCAGCCCACAGAGGCATGCACTCGGTGGAGCTGGCTGTGTCTGTGAGGCTGAGAGAGAAACGAGTCCTCTGGCTCCAAGATTTGCATAATGGCTTTTACATCTTTAAAGAAAACAGGTTGTATTTGCCAGGAAACTCACCTGAGCTACCTTTTGGGTGAGGTAACGAATGCCAAATACATTAATTATGAATCATTTGTTCATTTGTTTTCATTCTAAAGCTGAGCCAATTATAATCATCAAATAAACTGAAACATCAAGAATTCAAGCCCTGTCTTCATATCTGGCCATGCAAGGTAGTGCAGCTCAACCTGCTCAGAGTCCTTCACAAGTAAAAGCATGGAACTACCATGAGAAGGTGGCATTCAACAAAAGAGACACCAGAGTGGGATTTGGGAGGCCTGGGTTAACCACTGGCCTCCTGCAACCTTTGGGAAAAATCAGGCCAAGCCTGGTCTTTGCCATCTCTTTGCAGTCGTTGCCCGACTCGTCTCTTTGGACTCCAGGTTCTTTGGGACATGGGATGTCTCTTCCCATCCATCTGCACAGTGTCTTGGGGCTCATCTCTGTGCTGTTAGTGTCATAAGCAGCATTTCCACTGCACTGAAAACACTGCAAGTCCAAAAGTATTTTCTGAAGTGGATCAAGTCTAAAACCAAATGGCAACGTTTCCCAATAAATAACCTCCTTAAATATTTAATTTCAGCTTGGTGAAAACCATTTTGCTTTGAAGCATTCCTAACTCAAAGAGGTCAGTCCTTTTAAAATTTCTTTTAATATTTTTTTTTAAATTTCACATAAAAATAATTTTTAGGTTAGGGAAATGGCTTTCTTTGAATGTCAACAGCATTTTGCTACCATTTCCGTTGCATTGCGACCCTGAAACAGCTGTCTCTGAACTGATTTTCACCATGGCTGCAGATGGCTGGGTGGCAGTTGCATTCTCACCGTACACGTGGCTGAATTTTAGTAGTGGAGTGAGAGATCCCCAGTAGCCATTAAAGACAATGTTCATCAGCAGTTACTTTATTCTAGTGGCTTAGAGAATGCAATTTTCATTTCTTGAAGAAGAAACTGCTGTAATCCTGTGTCTCCTCTATCATACGAGAGTATACTAGAGCTTCCATTAATCACTATAAGTTGCTGAGAGACCATAGGCAGAAAAGCACTTGAAACAGCAAAATACTCTAAACGTTACAAACTTAAACAAGAAAAACTCAAAACCACTGTAAAAATCAACTTCAGAATTGCAAGTTATAATTATTTTATGCTGCTTGCGACTGGGATCTCATGGATGCAAAAGAAGAGCAGATTCAGGCCATATTGGCTCACTGTATTTGCTTGATTGCTCTCTCTTAGCTCAAGTCAATGTCATCCAAGATATACCATCAAGAAGACACCAAAGGTTGCATTCTGGTCAAAAGTGACCAAATACAGATCCAAAAATCACATCTGAATTCACATTTTTAGTGCTGGGCAGCAGTACTGCAAAGTGCCACAGTGAGGGGAGTTTGAAAATCCCTGCTGAAGCTCTGTTTTCTGGCTGGAAAAGACTTTTTAGGAGTTTCATTTCCATACTGAAAAGAAGGGATGGGGAGAAAAATCTGAGTTTGCCTAAATTTCCTAAGAATCCTTACTTGGGATTATTTCTCCTTCAGCATGTGCTTGTTCCAGAGCAGCAACGGGTGGTAGGGAAGGTCAGCAATAGGATAATGGGAAACAGCATTATAGAAACTACACCCTTTATAACTCGCATAAAGAAATCCTTTATGCTGCAACGTCCCTGGGAGGGGGACATATCATGCCTGTTATTTATCTACCTGACCTTTTTATTACAGGAGGTATTTTCAAATTGTCCCAAAGAAGACAGGAGGCTGTAGGCCACATGGGAACTCCTGATCTGAGTGATCTTTTTCCCAGAAGAAGACTGAGGATAATATCTGAAGGCTCAATTCCTCCTTTCAAGACCATGTAACCAAAATTCATGACCCAGTTTAAATATTTGCAAGATCCCAATGGGAGCAGGTGAGTCATTTTTATTTGGTTTTGGTTTTTTGGGTTTTTTTTAATTGCTCACCCCTCGCTTATGGACTGATCCTTGTTTAAATGTGTTTGTTATTCTGAAGAATCTGCTAAATGGGCTTGTGCAAAAAACCCCTTTGGATTCAGCTCCCGTGGTGTTGCTGAGTGCCAGGCACCAAGTGCAAAGTACAACATTCGTGCTGTGTCATCAGCTTCCTCTGTTGCTGGGTATTATTGCTTCTCCATGGCTGGATGTTTCTATCTTTTAAAGCAGAACAATCAGGAATAAAGAATGTCAAATGAGAAATGAACTATGAAGGTCAAATATTTCCATTTCTGCACAAATAACCTGTCCTTGTTAGCCTTGGATGACGGTCCATGTGCAAAAAATAATTTAAAAAAAAGCCACTATCCGTATACCTGGATGAGCAAAACACCGATTGCATGCTTATTTATGGAAAATAAAGGCAATTCCTGGCCTGCAAGCCCAGAAAGGATCATTGTCTTACCTAATTTGCTCTCCTCTGTAGGAAGCCCATCGTTTCCACCCTGTTTCCTGTTGGAGGTTTTGCCAGGTTTCAACTTCCCATCATGGCTGGTTCAACCATGCAAACGAATTCCTACAACTCTGCATGACATGTCAGTTAATACAGATTACACTGGCAGGTCAGAAGAACTTGAAAGATTATGTTTGTGCCAGGGTGTATGCCTGAGCACAGGTTTTGGGTGGTCAGCTTGGTGGAAGTGGCCTGTCCTGTACAGACCGAAGCCTTTTCAAAGATTGCAGGTTTCTCACCCCTGATCACCGAGAACATTAAAAGTCTTTGCCTCTGTGCTTTGGAGTGACTGATCACAGTTCAGTACAGGAGATAAAAAGATCTGTCTGTAGCTCTGACTAATTAAGAATTTACTCCCGCATCTTATGCACCAAGTGCCAATGGCGGTGAACACAATATGTGGTTAGTTTATGACATTGGTTTTCCTTGTCATATATGAATAGCCAGAAATAAGCTTAAAAACAAATGAAGCAATGATGCTGGCAATAATTAAGTTAACACTGAACTAGAAGCTGGTAGCTATGTGACACTGTTTCTGCTGAACTGGGTTCGGTCGTTTATGATTTGTAAATGCAAGTACTGCTGACTCTGGGAATCATTTGTAAAGAGACCTATTGCTTTTACTTTCGTCACTGAAAGAGTAATACAGATACATTTGGAACAACTGGACTAAACCATGTTTTACCTGGCTTCCAGGCCCAGGATGATGCTTCTGAATGCTGCGCTACAGACTCACATTTGAATGAGGCTATTGTCTGGAAACAGAACAAACTAATTTCTGGTTTCTACATTTATTAGCCAATTGTATGAAACCGTTTTTCATGTTTTAATTTACTCTGCATTAACAGGGTGTTCATATTTCTGATCCTTCAGGCCACATCCTGCCTTATTGCTTTCACCCCTTCAAAGAAAGAAGTAGGAGTAAAACCTCCTTCTACTCTGAAAATGGTGGACCTAGAGAAGGCATGTTCTCACCTGTGTAAGCTTGGGTGCTTTTTGTGTTGAGAGTTATGTTTTCTGGCTGGGAAAGAGCATGCAGTTTTTACTGCCATCGGCCCCGGTGTACTAGGCAGAACTCAGGGACTGGAGCCTTTTCTATCTTCTGCATCATCTGAAAGAATTGATCATTAATTTCTAATTGTAGGACACATGGTGTAATCCCACTGCCGTCAGACTCTGCTCTTGCTTACCCATGTGTAACCTCCCGGAGACACTTTATTACTCTTGATGGATGAGCCTGGAAGAGCTCATCTTGACTTTCAGATCCTAAGCTGCATTTACAGCCCTGGAAGATGAGAATCTGGAGGAGAAACATTTTGCTAGTAAACAGAGCAAATGAACATACAATAAACCTCTGAGACACAGTAATCCCAGAAACCCATGACACTATTAATAATGGGTCCTTTTCAAAGTGAAACCACACTTCATGCCCCAAAGCATCCTGAATTATGTTTGGGTAAGCTGCAGACATCACATTCCTTGGAGGGCAATAGCTTGTATCTTCCATTTCTCTGATGTTGCTTATTTTTTTCCCTTTATCAGAGATGGATACGGTTCCCTTAAGAATCCTCATTTAAGTAGCTTCAATCTTTTTCCACTTTACACTTATTGATCTTCTGGGCAGAATGGGTATTCTGGTTAGTGGAAAATTTTAGGGTTTTGCAGTTAGTTTTTATTCTCAGGAAGGATGAAAGGAGGAATTTTGACCGGTATCAACCGGTCAAAATGAGAGGGTGTGAGTGTCTTTACATGTAACTGTACATATTCCACTTCCTACCTGTACAAGTTTTATATATGGTGGGTAACAGAGACACTTATCTGTGTGGAAGAATAAAACCCAACACCCATGCTGGTTCCAGATTTGAGCCCGAGTGAACATCTGAGCCACCACAATATCACTTGTCCAGGCTTATTGTCTCTGTTACTGCCCCCAGTCCTCATCTTCCCAACTTGAGAGTATTATTTCCTGAAACAAAAGTTTTTATCAACCATCTCTGTGTGTTGCTGTGTGTGGCCATAGGCAATGACTCCATGCTCTTGGACAGCTCATGCTTGAGTAGGGCCCTATGTAGGTTTCCTCCACAAATTGTTAAATCAAAGCAAGAAACAGCCACAGAATCTCAAAAGTACTTAGATGCCCTCTGCCTCCTTAAACACCTAATTTGGGTGTCAGTTAACAAAATGACCGCCGAATACTTAAATGTTCACCAGTGGCTGTGATTAAAGCTCACAGTACCCAAAATTCATTAGGAGAAGGCTTGCAGGTCCACCCTGAGAAGTTCGGCCTCTTCTCCTGCCCCCTGCACATCCTGAGACCAGGCAGGAGATTTGCAGCCAATGTAAAAGACTTTTCTTTCACCACAGATGGAGCTCTGCCCAAGTCCTTGTGGATGGGAACCCAAGGTAGCATATGTGTCTTGAAGTTCTTGGCTTTAATGGCCAATGCAGAGTTTTGAGCTGGGTCTATGATGTCCATGCTAAGTGCTCTAATCATGTTGGGGAGCCGCCTATCTGCAATGAGTTTTCTCACACTCAATCTGAGCTTAGGAACCAAATCCTAACGAACCAAATCATCATGGCTCAGGGTCACAAAGCACAAGGGATGCCTCCTCCCCATCCGGGCAGGGCTGCACCCAGGGGTTGCATTGTCCTTCCTTGGGAGGAGGCACAGCAGCACCGAGGAATTCATCCCCACGTTTGCTGTTGCAATGCCCACGTCCCATCAGAGGGACTGGAGTGGGATCTGCTGCTGCTGCTGAGCTGCCTGCCCACAGTTTACAGCTGGGACATGGGGCTACTGCTGCAGTTGTCAGTCGAGCGGTTTTCAGTGCTTTGACAGACCGTTTTCTGAAAATTGGCCTTCCTGCTTTACAAGTGTTACTGATTATACTGTGAGTTGTATTGCAGCTGGAACGGTAATAGACTCATAAAGGATTTATTTTTTATTTTTTATTCTTATTTTTTTAACCAGACTTGGGGGTTAAGTGGATACTACATTATGCCACTATTATAGCTTCAATATTATTATTTTTCTTTAACTGGGATTGTTTATTATGCATGTGTTGAAGCACAAATGTGGAACAAATGAATCTGATATCAAATTAATGCTGCGATCAGGTTTCCCCCCCTTCCCTCTTTAGTTGCCATAACAATCTGTGATCTTGAAGCAACAATAAAATTAGAATTGCATTAAAGGTGTTTACATCATGTACACTCTACCATTATTATTTTTCACTGTAATGAAAGCATTGAGTGTTTGCTTTGGAAGAGAACACCGTTACAGCTCTTGCCTTGCCACGTCTCACGTTGCTTTTTGCAGCCAGAAGTTGTTTGTTTTGAGAAGAGGGAAGGGTGTTCTGGGCTGGAACTTTTGGAGGAGGGGTGATTTTGTTTATGTTTTTTAAGATAATGTTTGTCTTTTGCTTGTAGGATGCAATTTTGGGCGTGCTACCTTTGAATTTCAGAACTTCAAAGAAATGCATCTCTGCTTTTAAATGTGCTGCAAACCTCCCCCCCCCCCCACTGTTGTGGAAAGTACATCTTCTAGCTCTTCCCCTTACTGACAAAAAGGAAAATAAAGCAACGTGTGCAAGGAAGCGATTTCATCGGCGCATACGTGTGCATGTGCGTGGGTGCATATGTGTGCGTACAAATGTATGTATATGATGTAATTAACTCCCCCACCCCAGGACTGCACAAGCTTCTGCCCCTGGGGACAGGATGAAAGGAAAAAGCATGACAGATGTTAGTCATATTGCCTGGTGCATGACTTGAAAGTGCTCTGGTAGTCCAGCAATGAGCGTTATGGAGAAACATTTATGGAACAAAGAGGCCGTTATCTCAGTATCTGAACTGTGCCAGGCATCACGGAGCCCCTTTACTGCGGCTCCTATCCAGTCTGGCACATTATGCCTTGCTGTGACATCTTTCTGTGTAGCCTTTGTAGATAATCCTTGTGATAAAGCTCCCTTCAGAAAAATGGGGGGTTTTCATTTTTAAATACATAACGTGATCACCTTATGCTGAGGCTGGACTTGAATAGAAATACCATGAGAAGATTTTCCTTCTCCGTCCGCTAAGCCTGCTGTTCTCACACGCAAACCATCCTTTGATTTTTTTTTTTTTGCAAGTTTAGCCTCTTTTAGGAGCACCGGATCCATCTATTTATGAACATTGTGTGTGATTATTTCCCTGATTAATCTGAATATAAGACATACAGCAACAAGCTAATTCTAAAGCCTTTCCTGGTGGTGCTAACACATCTTTGAATTCTGTATTTCAGATTCTGTACAACACAGAGGAGAATTGCTACGCTGGGCACAGGGATTTGGCAGGGCAGGATAACAGAAAATAAAATGCTATGTAGACTGAGTGAGGAATGTAGTTAGCTCTCATAAATCTCTGGAGACAAGATCTCTCCAGAGCTGGGTTCATCTAGTGATCCCCTCACTGACTCCAGTCCTAAAGATCAAAGAGTGGTGGATTAAGTAACACATATTCTGCGGTGACGTGCTGCTGGGGATTAGCTAGGTAGGAATCACCTAACTAAAAGATCACAGCATCATAGTACAATTTTGACTGGAAGGGACCTCGGGAGGTCCTAGTCCAACCCGCTGCTCAGGGCTGGGCCAACTTCAATGTTAGATCAGGTTGCTCAGGGCCATGCCTAGTTGAATTTTGAATGTCTCCAAGGTTGGGGAGACACCCACCTCCTCTCAGGACCTCTGTTCCAGTGCTTAACTGGTTTCATGGTGAACTTTTCCTTCCTTATATCTAATTGGAGTTGTCCCTCCAGCAAATTCTTGTGCCCATCCGGTCCATGTAGTTTTTTGTCCTTTTATTGTATGCCTCTGAGAAACATCTGACTCTGTCTTCTTTATAGCCAGCCATTAGGTTGTTGAAGACAGTTGTAAGATCCCACCCCCCTCCTCTTACCCTGAAGCTATCTCTTCTCCCTCATCATCTCGGACTGTCACTAAACTGGACTCACTGCAACTGGCTGGTCACTTTGTTGGTGGCCCCAAACTGGCCACAGTACTCTAGATGTGGTCTCACAAGAACCAAATAAAAGCAAATAATCAATTCCCTTGTCCTGCTTATGGAGCAAAGGAGATGCTCTGGGATACCACTGATACTGATGCTGCAGAGCCTTTTGAAGCTGCCACCAGCTGTCAGTGCCAGTGGCCTGTATAAATGATGGCCTTAAGCCTGTTCTCACTGTATAAAATTCACATTGATCCAGGAAAAAAATCACTAGTTGTCTCAAAAGAGGTCCAAAGACTAAGTGATGTTGGGTGGTGGCTTTTACTCTTGAATGTGGCCTGTTAGGATGAGGGCTAAGTTGTTTTGGGGCAGTTGGGAGTCTCCTGCTGCCATTGACACTTCTTGCCCTGTTATGGTTATGCTCACCCCCCATGCTACGAGCATGCTAGTTGGCTGCAGGGGCTGCTTCTGGAGTAAGTCACTAAGTCACTTGGAGAAGGGTCTTGGGCATAGCTGCCACAAAAAATCAGCGTAGGCTCCAGAAACAGGACCAGGCCAGTTCTCTAACATGTTCCTACCAGGCTTTGCACCCTCACACATCTCCTCATCCCCTGGTCTGGGGCACTGAACTCACCCTCAGCATCATGCTGTAAAGATATAACAGGAACAGAGGAACAGCTTATGAAATATGAACTGGGGGGGGGGGGGGGGGGGGGGGACGGGGGACGGGACTCCTGGGGAAGTCCTCCCCCCACAAATGTTTGAGGGCCTTAAAACATCACATGGGAAACCTAAGTCAAGCTGCTGACCTGTTGTGGTTTAACCCCAGTTGGCAAGTAAGCACCACACAGCCGCTCGCTCACCCTCCTCCTGCCCTGGTGGGATGGGGGAGAGAATCGGGGAAAAAAAATAAAACCTGTGGGTTGAGATAAAGACAGTTTAATAGGACAGCAAAGGAAAACAAAATAATGATAATAATAATAATAATGATAAAAGAATACACAAAACAAGTAATGCACAATGCAATTGCTCACCACCTCGTGACTGATGTCCAACCCATCCCCGAGCAGCAATCCCTGCCCCCCCGCCCCGGCCAACCCCCCCAGTTTCTATACTGAGCATGACGTCATATGGTATGGAACAGCCCTTTGACCAGTTTGGGTCAGCTGTCCTGGCTGTGCCCCCTCCCAGCTTCTCGCTGGCAGAGCATGGGAAGCTGAAAAGTCCTTGACTAGTGTAAGCATTACTTAGAAACAACTAAAACATCAGTGTGTTATCGCATTATTCTCATGCTAAATCCAAAACACAGCGCTATAGCAGCTACTGGGAAGAAAATTAACTCTATCCAAGCTGAAAGCAGGACGTGACCAGCATGCACACTGGCCCATCTGCTCCATGGGCTGCTCTCCCCGGTCAGTTTGGCTATAAGGCCAGTCTGCCCCAACTGCTCTTGGCGAGGGGAAGTGAAATGGGGGGGCTTTGCTATGGCCAACAATGTAGTATATGACTAAGAGAGCTACTTTTGAGTCTTGCATGGTGCTAATGCAGCTGCTTAAGTTTCTTAGCAGAGGTTGTCTTCAAGCATTTCTTGTGATTGGTACTGGTGATGAGAAAGAGCCTACGGGGGCTAGAAAAAGGAGGGAGGAGAGCAGAGGGTGTCTTATGCTGGCTCTTGGTTTGTAACCATATGAAGGACGTACACATGCTGTGTAGCACAGTGGAGATACCCTCATGGTAGCTCCAAGATTACACAGTGTAGCCATGTCAGTATAGCTCTGTGCCCAAGAAAAATCTTATCAATCAGCTTTGTTCTGGAGAATGGAGATGCTTGCAGATGTGCCTATACTGTCTTCAAGACCTGAAATTTCATGCTTGCATGGCGGATCCATGCCATCTCCCGGTGCGTGGCAGCGACACGCATGACTACCACACTTCTAAGCTTCTGCCTTTTAAAGTAAATGCTTTACACCATGAGCATTTACTGTTTTGAGAAATCAAACAAAAACCTGAGAACTCGATTACCTTGTTCTTCTGATGACCCAAATCACGGCGTTTGCTGCAACACTTTCACATACTTGCTGCTATACTTATGCTTTCCTTTGGGTGACTTAGTGCTACACAGAGCAGCTCTGAGGGTGATTTATAACATGCTTTCTAGTTGAGGGCATGTATTTATCATGTTACAACAAACGAATGATTAATAGTTGCCATAGTGATAATGAGAACTTGAAATCTTTGAGCACTACAGAGTCAAATGCAAGCCTTGGCACATCTTTGCTGCAAAGTAATCGTGGTGGGGTCTTAAAAATAGAGGCTCAGGAGCCAGCATCACTTAGTAACACTTTAACACCCTATGGAGAAAACATTAAAAAATAATCATACGCTTATTTAGAAATGTGGAAAAAAACAGATGGGAAAGATTCATTTCAGGTTTTTCACTATAAGAAGACATTTAAATATTTTCACAGAATCTACTTTTTCTGGTTTGTTTTGTTTTTTTCTAATGCAATTGAAAGCTGCTGCTTTTTACTGCTAACCTTCCCCCTCTTCTTTCCCCTGGCACAACTTTGCTCATTGAAATGTTATATGGACAAAATCTCAGCTTTCCAAGGTCCTGCCAATGCTTCTCTTTAATCCAAGGCACGTAATCATTTCTCCTCAAGTTTGCTTACCAACCATCAATAAGAAGTCTTTGCAGGGATGCACAGATTTGCCCATCATTATTCCTTGAGATTCTGAGAAGGAAAATGTCATTCAGACATGTGGGGACACTAGGGCATATGGGTAGTTGCTGAAGCTTATAGCTGTTTGTTCAAGACCAGGTTGGTCACAACTCCCTCTATATTCAACAGCCTGTGCTGCGCATTGCAGTGGTCAAAGAGGAGCTAGTTAGAGATGGTTAGAGATGGGAAACCTGGACCCAATATCTGGTAAAGTTAATTTGGGTGATGGGTCCTAACAGTCTCAAATTGTTCCTCAAAAAATGGCAATGTGCAGAAAAAAATGACTCTGTTGTCCTCCACTGGTGTCAGTTGGCTGCAACATGTAGCCTGGAAATGAAGATTCAGCAAAAATATAAATAAAATGTTGAGGGCCAGAGTGGCAAAGCCCTCCTCTTCTACCTGATGTCTCCTGAGATCATTTGTAAATGAGACTCTCAGAACCCACAGGGAGAAATAGAGAGCAGACTTGGTGGCCATTAATTACTACAAGAACTAATTAAATGAGAGGGAAGGAATCTGAAACCACTGGGACATGCACAAGCTCTGTTTTGCTTACCAGTACACTGAGAAATTTCAGCTGCGGATCTGGAAGATGAGTCGACTGATTTATCCAGGAGATCAGATAAAGAGCAAGGCAGGAGGTATTGTGCCAAAGTAAAGAACATGCACAGTATTGTTTGGCATCAATGTGCAGCTAATATCCTCCGGGAGGAATGAAAAGTGATGAGAAACCTCCCCCTTGTGTTACTTCTGCATTTTCCCCCCACTTGGGGCTTTGTGAACAGTGCTGAAGCATCAGGATCCTGTCCTGTAAAACTGGTGTAAAATTATTTTTCTTGCTTCCTCAGCCTATGTTTGTGGGAATCTGAAATCACTGTCAGCTCTTTGGAGCACTGAAGGTTTGAAGACAGCCTCTGCCCAGGAATACCAGGCAGTCCTTACCTCAACAGCAGTAAATTAGAGAAAAGAGAAGAACATGCATTGCCAGGAGTCCTGTGCAACGTGACAGTTGAGGGAAAACAAAGATAAATTTTTTTGGTGTTACCAGCAAGTTATAAAGCATTAATAATTAGCCAGTACTGCTCTGCAAGCCAGTGTAGATTGGAGGGTCAGTGCTAGCAGGCATCTCCCATCAACTCACACAGCCATCAGGCACCCAAAAAGCTTCAAGACCTGTGAGTCCCTATCACCAGGTGTTGCCTCTACTTGGCCAAACGTCTGATGGTTGCACCAGTGTTGGCACACGGCTCGGTTGCTATGAACTCATGACCCACGTGTGTAGGAGCCACCATCCGCCGGCTCCTACACACAAAGCACGCAGGCGGATCAGGCATGTTGGCTTTGCCGCGTGAGATGATCTTGTGCTCTGCCTTTCTAATTAGGTCAAGAGGAACACGATGCTCCAGCAGCTTCGAGGGCTCGGGGTAACTAATTCAGCAGTAGAGTGGCAATTACTCCAGAGACGGCGTTGTGTCCCATAGATGTATTTTAAGCATTGAACACAGCTAATGAAGCTATTAAGAGGCAACAAAATTTTAGCCATTTCAGTGAACCAGCTAAGTTGCAATGCCCTCAGACAGGCGGGAATGGATGTCTGTAGCACTAAAATGTCACACTGTTGTACGTGACAAGATTGTCCACTAACGATGGGCTTCAGCCAAGCCAACATTTGGCCGCTCACAGTTTCCTTGGGCTGCCCACAGCCCGCAGCCTAGCTCAGCTGAAGTTACTGCTTTGTCTGCAGCCAGAATGGGCTTTGTGAGTTGCCAAAATAATCCTGAGACTTCACATAAGCAACAAGTTTGTGTGCTATTTCTGAGCTATAAAATTTTCCAAAAAAGGCAAAATGATCACTTCAGTGAGAAGGGTTTTGAACAAGTTTTTGTTCAATTAATGCAACTTGATTTATTGCTAGGTGAGCCCTCAAACAGCCTGTAATTACAGACCCACAACTGCAAAGTAGGAAGATTATGAAGGTTAAACATATCAAGTCTTTGCATGAGAAGGAAGTGATCAATAAAAAAAAAAAGTAGAGTTAACGAGAGATAAAAGGATTCAAGAGTGTGGCAGATAGGTTCGTGCTACGACATCCTGTAATGAAAGGAGACAGCACAGCAAATGAAAGCAGAAAACCCTGATATTGCTCAGAGTACTATTAGAAATCTTAGACGTAGTCTTCACAAATAACTCGCATTTTAAGGGCAAGTGCACTTTCTTTTCAGTCCCACATTTACCTGCTGTGCTAATGCAGTGTCCTCTCACATTCATTGTTGAAAATTAATTACTTGAGTAATAAGGATATATAAAAAAATATCTTCAGACAGGTTATAAAAAGAGTTGTTTGCACTGAAGAGAAGTTGCCCACTGCATTTTAAGTTTGCAGCATGAATAAATCTCTTTGTGTTCTCGTTCCAGTGCTTTCTCACACACTGTGTCCCACCATTGTGCTAGAAGGGAGAGACAAATACAGTCTTTTGGGCTAGCTAACATTGTCCCAGAAGGCTTTCTCTTAAAGACCATTTTCTGCTTTTTGCAATCTTAAATCCCACGGGAGGAGAAACTTCCCGTGCCGCCCCAGAGGCAGGCTTGCCCTCTATTACATTTCACTTTAAGGAAATATTTTCCTGATCTTCAGCCTTTATGTCTCACTTGCTTAATTCCTTCCCACTGCACCTAGTTAGATTCCCTTGTACAGTCGTAAATAATTAATCACCTCCTTCATTCATTTCAAACACTTATTGAATACAGAGCAGAGAACAAGAATTACTCATAGGAAGAAAAGGAATGGGAGCTGGATGAGAGAGGACCAGTTGAGAGGCAAGGAACGGGGAAAGAATGATGCTCCAAGCATAAAATCCAAGCTGCTGGTAAGAGTAAAAGGGATAGAGGAGCACTGCAGTGCCCCGTGGCTGATTCATGCTGCTTACTTTTGCATATTAATTTGGGAAGGCAAAACACAGTTCCTCATGGGGCTTTGAAGTGCTCTGCTCAGAAGAAGGTATCCTTTGATGCCTGTCAGTCCAAAACAGCAGCAGAGCGCAGGTAGTTCCCCAGGCATGGCTGGGCAACCGAACGTAAAATAGGAGCAGTGGTGAGTGCACCACGAACACAAGCCCTGCAGCCATTTAGATGCCCTGCAAGCCTTCGGCAGGTGAAAGCTGCTCAGGGGAAGGCAGTTCTGCGTACATGCAGAAGCAGGACTCAAGAGAGCTTCCGGCACTGATAGCGATGCTCCTCACAAGCTTGCTTTCCCAAGGGCATGGGTGGATTTTGCTGCACAAAATCTATTTTGAAGGGGTTTTGTTTTGTTTTGTTTTTCTGTGTATTTTGTTTCCTTAGACCTTGAAGGCTGACGATCTCAAATTTCTAGGCAAGCCCAGAAATGCATTCCTAGAGTGCGAGGGCTCTTTCCTAGCAGAAGGCACGCCCCAGTGCCCTGAGTCCAGCTACCACGAGCTGGGTACCCAACCAGGATGCTAAAGTTGGGTCTCTGCACCAGGATGCCTTCCTCACTCTCCTTCAGTGGAGAACAAGCAGTTTCTTCAGATATATAATAGGTCATGCTAAGGTCTGACCCCCATCTGGCGGTATCTCTCTAGCTTTCCCAATAGGTGTCCAGGGATGCTCAACCCACCAAACACCTTGGTTAACTGAGCCCAAGGGCTGGCCACACAAAAGCTCTTATGGCTAACTAGGCAACTTGGCACCAGCGCCCTGGGTTGAACTCCGCAGCCCTGGGGACTGTAGGTAAGAAATATTTCTGTACTTTGCCAAGGAAGAGAGGGTAGTCAGCAAGCAGGGAGATGGCTAACTGTTAACAGAAAACAGTAAGGCTAAATGAGCTGAAGAAAACGAGGCTGGAGGAGAAGGGGACACTGTGAACACCTCCTGTTAAACCTCTTTGCCCTCCATGCAAAGTTACAATCCAGCTGCTTGGTGTTTCCACAAGTCGTGCGCTTTTTATTTATTCACACCTGGGAACATGACCTCTCATCCAGGAGCTCTGTTCCACTGAGAGTAAATTTATGGCTGGCATCTGCTCCTGCACCAGGCACACGGAGGTGATTTACGGTGAAGAAATTGCATTCTGACCCAGTGACAAGCCATTTTGCCGAGATGTTGAAGATATAAACAGTCAGGCTGTGGCATAAGCACGGGTACAATTTCAGTAGTTGTGGAAACTCTTACACCTCCCAGTCCACCCCACAGCCCCACTGCTGTTGTTCAGAAGTTGGACGCGGCTATAACTCTTCTGTGAGGGAGCAAGAACACTAAAAGGGAGGCATATGGGCCAGGATGGGACAGTGCTGCCATTTTCTTTTTATTGGGAAATATATTTTAGCACAAATGAGAACTGTCTAGTAAGCAAGCATCCCCAGTCATGAAGAAGGTGCTTGGAAGCGACAGGGAAGTGGGGCATCTCACGTGGGAATTTGTGGTAGCATTTGACTGTCTAAGGCCCATGAAGAGGACCATGGGATCCACTGGCTTGGCAGATGGTGTTTGCAAAGAAAAAAAAAATTAACTGAAAGCAGACCTGCCTATGCAACCTCATTTGCTGGTCTTGTTTCTCCTCGATCTGTGTATGGCCGTGCTTTGAGACAGGAACCTGGGATGTGGGAAGGGGAGGAAAAATGGCCCTTCATAACCCCTTCCTCTCCCTGCACATATGCTGGTCAAGGTCTTCATGTCTTTCTAGTCAGCATGTTCTCAGTCCTTAACTGAGTGGCGGTGTTATTATTTTCCCTTACCCTACCCACAAGATTGCTGGAAACCTGAGGTTTGCAGAGAGTGTGCGGACAAAGGTGAGCTGCAAAAAAAGCTGGGATGAAAACAGGAGAGCAGGAGGCCCTAAACCCTGTGCCACAAGTTGTGCTCATGCCTGTGGAAAGGAAGAATGTCTGGCTGCTGGCAGCAGACTGACACCTGGTTAACAAGGAAATGGGTGGGTGGATGGATTCCTGTCACCTGTGAGCACGAGGATCTTGGCCATGCTGGAAGTGCTGCAGCCATAGCTTTGGCTTTGTCACTACTGAGGGCATGCATAAGCACTAGTAGCAGTTTGGATCAGTGAAAGCATTGCCCAAGAGTGTGCTTCACGGCATGGTGGTGAGCAGAAATCCCAGTCCTGCCTCCCCAGGTGTGCTCTGAGAGTGCTGTGGGACTAGTTACAGTGCACCTACTAGAGAACAACCTTTGTTTCCTTTATTAGCACCTTCTGGAGTTCCCTTGTTTTTAAATTTATTCTCATTTTGGTATGAAAGTAGGAGAGAGGAGCGGGTGAGATACCATAATGTGCTATCTATCTCCTCAGCCTGGACTTGCATTAGGTAGAAGGACCTGTAGAAGGACAAGGGCAACCCAAGGCAAGTGCAAGTGCAACATCCATATTTCACACCGCTTCATATCCCATCCTGTTGAGTTTGCAGATGACACCAAATTGATGGGGAGTGACCAAGGGCAGGACTGCCATTCAGAGCGACCTCGACAGGCTGGAGGAAAGGGCCAGCAGGAACTTTGTGAAATTCAAGAAGGACAATTCAAGAAGCCTTAATTTAGTGATGACTGGCACGATGATGAAGGCTAAGCTGTGTGCCATCATTTACTTCACAAAGCAGCACGGTCTACTAACCAGGCACAACACCCTCTAAAACAAAGGTTGGCGTTCCATGTATTTTTTTTCTTTCTTTAACAGGAATTTGTATTTGGTGTGGCTTAACTGTATTTCAGAAGGTCATCAGACTAACTGTCAGACTGCTTCCCTGAAACATTTTTGTACTATTGTTTAAAAAAAAAAAAATTAAAACAGTTGGCGTTAATAAAAATGTCAGTGTGAAATTCATCTCCTGATCTTGTGTTCTGTTTGAAGCCCGAAAGAGTGTTGCTGCTTTCAAAGGACCTAAACCTCTGAGGGAAGAGCAGAGGTCACATGTCGATGGTGTCTTTAACAGCCCCAGGGAAACCCTTGTTCTCAGCCTTCTCCTCTTCTGCTCTCAATCAGTGCTGGGTCTTAGGGCAGCTGAATGAGCACATACCATACTGATTGTACGCAGATCTTGTGTAATCTGAATAAAGATGGTAGTCAAGCACTAAAGAACTAACCAGGACAGACTTTGGAAGGTAAAGGAAAGGGAGAATAATTGTGAATAAGCAAATTCCTATTAAACAAAGACCTGAAGAGTTGAGGGACTCTGCAAGAGGGAATAGTATTGTGCAAATGCTGCTGATGCCAAGCACGATGAGGCAGGGCAGGGATACCCACCAGAAATGGGCAAGTTTATAGGTAGCGGAGGTGCAGTGCTCTTGAACAGTATCGCATTGGTTGGTATCCCTAGGGCTAGTGTGGCTACATGGTCAGAAATGAGATTTGGAACAGGAATTCTGTTTGTCCTGAGTCATATCTGTTAACTTGACTGATGTTTTTTCCTGCTGTCAGCACTGCAGAGCCAATGTAATTTCAGAGGAATAAGCTGGTTTCTCTTCTGCTTCTTGCACATTGATAAAATAACATGCAAAGTTGTAATTCCAGCATGACTGGTGATGTATGAAATGAGAAGGACTGTAGCTGCAAGTTGAGGTGATCTTGTTTTGACTTTAAACAATGCGAATGACATGCAAGCAGTTGAAGGAGAGTGACAAAAAATAAGCTTGTGGTCAGTGAGCAAACTGAATAGTCTCAGCAGCCTGACTGGTGTCTTCTGCATGCAAAGAAAGTAGATTTTAATTCTTCGTGAAAGTAAGTTTGAGATTCGTCCAGTTAATATGAAATCTTTTTTTTTTTTCCATTGGAGACAAAATGATGCTCAGGAGAGTGTCAGGACAAGAACAGCAAGAATTACTGTGGATGAGGAAAGAGATGAAATGGGGCTCGTGATGATTAGCGAGGATATTGCCCATAAGAACTGAGTGTATCTGCTAGGGCTGTTGAGGGCGCAGTGTCCCAGCACACATCAGGGATACCTAAATGATACAGAAGCTAGCTTTTAACAAGGACTCCACTGTACCTATTCAAGTTAAACACGTTTGAAGAAACCTTGATATATTCTTTCTTCCCTCTCAGGCAGTTTCACTGGTTTCTGTGTCAAATCTTAGATAAAGACCCAAACTATGTAGGTAATAGTGGGGTCCTTTATTCCTAGGACAGGCTTATAATGGAAATGAAAGCAATACAAGTTTTCCCAGCAGCCGTAGGAGGAGTTTGCCACCATGTCTCTTCTATCACTGTCAGGCGTAATGAGATAGTCCTGCCTGGATGAGTCCTGGTGATTGAGTGATGACAAAAATCTGCATTGATTCTTGCTCACAGAAACATTGGGGTGAAAAATCTCCTTCAATGTCTGGAGCAGAAAGGTTTTTCTTAACGATTAAACTTACTACATGCACCCATTTCTTCACTGAGAGGGTGGTCGGTCACTGGGACAGGCTCCCCAGGGAATGGTCACAGCCCCAAGCCTGTCAGAGTTCAAGGAGCATCTGGACGATGCTCTTACTCATATGGTTTAGTTTTAGGTAGTCCTGCGGGAAGCAGGGATTTGGACTCGATGATCCTTATGGGTCCCTTTCCAACTTGAGATACTCTATGATTCTAACTGCAGAGACCTGCACCGGGGAAGGAAGGAGGTGCTTGCAGTGATAAAGGCTGGGGATGGACAGGCTGGGGAGGAGCTCTGCTGAAAAGGACCTGGGTGGGTCCTGGTGGGAGGTCACCACAAGCCAGCAGTATGTCCTGGCAGCAAAGCAAGCCAGCATCCTAGGCTGCATGAAGAGCAGCAGAGCCAGGACAATGAGGGAAGTGATTATCACCCTCCCGCCCCAGAGTCTCGTATTATATCACATCCACATGCTGCATCCCATTTTTGATTCCTCCAGTACAGAAAAGTAATGGACAAACCGGAGGGGGTTCAGTGGAGGGCCACCGGCATGGTTGGGCAGGCTGGAGTACTCACCTACCAGCCGAGGCTGATGGAGCTGGGCTTGTTCAGCCTGGAGCAGAGCCAGCTTTGGGGGCACCTAACAGCAGTGTCCTCCCCTGATGTCTGTGAGGAACTTATCAAGAAGTTTTACAGGGCTTTTTGCAGTGGCACATGGCAGGGTGTGAGAGGCAAGGGGCATAAGTTGTAACAAGAGAGGTTCAGGCTGGATATCAGGAAAAACATCTTCACCACGAGGACAGTCAAGTAGTGCAACAAATTGCCCAGAGAGGACGTGAAGGTTCCTGCTTTTTATTTTAGTATTCTTTCGAGCAGGAGGATCCAAGGTCTGGGGCGGGGGCGGGGGGTGGGGGGTAGCACCAGTGTGTGGCATGATTACACCGGGATCAGAGACCAAGGTTCCAAGGTTAGTGTGTGGCCCAATGAGATACTTTGGCCACATCCACAAGAAAGGTAAGCCATCATTTCCTAGGGATCCTCAGCACCAGAAGTTGAATAGCATGAAACTAATGCCAGAGGTGCTCTATAGGTCACGTAAGTCCTTGGGGGTCTGGCTGTTCTGTCATAGGGATAGCCTGCATACGCTTATCCCCTAGAAAGCAGTCCCGTTGCAGTCGGTGGGGTTTTTTTGGCACAATTCCCACTTAGCGCCTGTGGGATGTCACTTGGGACTCATTTGTTAACAGTAGGATTCACTGAATTTCACCTTCAGCCGTCTACAAATTAGACCCCTAGAGCTCAATTCTTTTTTATAAATGCAGGCATCAATGCCATTTGAGTTGCCCTGGAGTATCTAACATGGCCCAGGTTTTAGAACGTTAATAAAGGCCTTAAAGTAGAATTCAGCTCACAGACTCATCCTTCCAAGCTTAGGAAGCCTTAGCCAGGTATCTGGATGCACCAGACACATATGTTTATGCTATTTAGAGCCCCTGAAATGGCCTAGGATACCCCATGTTGGAGGTCACAGGTGTCCTATTCATCCTGCATCATGTCTGTAGGACCTTCATGGATGTTTTGGAGACTCTAGGAATCTCAAACAGCACTAGATGCCTACGTCTGGCAAACAAATTGAGCCATACTTGCTTACTTCAGGGCAAGCAGAATAACTCTGCTGACGAGTTTACTGTTGCCCAGCATGGGAGCTCTGACTCTTGGTGCACCTGGAAACACCTCAGCCTAGGTCTCTGAGTTAGCTAAGCTAGTCACCCAGGGCTTGACTGACTTGCCTAAACAAAGCTGCCTAGTGCCAGAGATACCTAAAATAGTCTGAGACACCCACATGGGGCTGGCAGATATGACAAAGGACCTAGAGGAGACCTGTGCCCTTCTGTTGCAGTGGTTGCAGCTAGTGGCTAAGCAGAGTATTCTCAGGCACTGGGAGCAATACTTGATGTCTCTACTAAGAAAACTGAATTCTGCTCCTGTTCTCCTCTTACAGCCAACGGAAAGTCAGCAACGCCTCCAGCCAGCTCCTCCGCTCCCTGGGCTTAGGCATACTGCTTCAGGTGGGACTAACTGTCTCCAGGATGCATTTCTGTTACCCTGACTAGCAGAGATGTCTACAGGGTTAAGCAGCGGTATGCGTCTGCTTTGAGGGGTGCTGAGCTGAGGTTGAGGTTGAGCAGATACATTGGTATCTCAGCACCTTTATGGTCTACACCCAAGAGACCTGACCAGGGACCTATATGGTATCACTGTGGCCTGAAAGAGCACTTGTGCCTATGCTGTTGCATAGAACAGCACATTGCCTTCCTCCATTATTGCTGCTGCTTATCCATTTTTATCTGCAATGAGACTGGTGTCAGGTCAGTTTGACTGACTTTTAGGTTTCTTCTGATTTCCAGATGACGTCTCTTCTCTAATAGGTCCTGTGCATCCAGGTAGCCCCCACTCCCCAGGTGATACTGACTCTTCTCCAGTGTCAAAGCCACAGGGCTTAAATCACATGTGCATCAATGAGAAGCAACTGTATCTATCCAGAGGAGGATGACTGAACGAAAAAGTATTTTACCTTCACCCATGCTTCCTATTGACTTCTAAATAAATATGCATTATCCCATGGTTCCCCACTACATTTTCAACTCCACCTGGGTGAGAAGGACAGGACAACTGCAAAAATTTCTTTAAGTATGTTCATTTTAGCATTGAACTTAGGCTTACGGAGATGGGAAAACTGTTAGTCATGATGCAGAAAAAGAGGAAATGTCAAAAATTCTCTTCCTTCACATACCTACATGTCGGGAAAAGGGTAAAATGGTTTCTGGTCCAACTCTGTAACAGTCTGCTTAGCTACCATTGCTATTAAAGATAAAATATTTCCAAGCGGGTAGCTCCAGGTACCTTGGACTGAGAATGGGACAGAGAGCTCTGATCCATTGCTACAAACCTTTAGGACTCTTCAAGCACACCAGCAGCATCCCAGACAATGGGGAACATGCTGTTCTCATGCTCACATTCATAAAAGACAAGCAGGATGACCCAGCTCATGGCAGGCTAGTTTGACATTACTTTGGCAAAATAATGGACATAGTGATATGGGTATAAAGGGGTAGGAGACATTAAAGAAGAGGTAAACAATTAATGCCAATCAACATGCTTTTTAGGGAGGAAAGGTTGTCAAACTCGATTTCATTCTTTGATGTGATTGTAGGTTTTGGCTGATAAAAGTAATTGCAAAGACAGAATATACTCTGACTTTTGTATGTTTGACAGCGTAGCAGATCCTGATTAAAAAATTAGCATTCCACCCTATCAATACAAGGCACATAAAATGGATTAAGAATTGGCTGACATGTCAACAAAGAAGCTGTCAAAGGGGAATCACTCCAGGAGAGTATTTTTTTAGAGGGGTTCTGCAGGGATGAGTAATAGGTCTGAATGCTATTGAATATTTTCACTAATGACTTGGAAGTAAATATTAAAACTGCTGATAACATTGGAAAATAATGAAGAGGACTAGGAGTTATACAAAAGTGCTCTTAGTACGGTTGTAAGCAAGCTTTCAAGTCTAAGAACAGGCAAGCAGACCACACACGCAGGAACCTGGAGCAGAAGACATCTGAGAGGGATTTAGGCATACTAAAGAAGCAACCCAAAATAATTCTGCCACTATGGTGCTTTGTGGCTTTTGCATGTTATTCTTTGCGAGGACTGATGCAAGCCCTGACCATGTAATTCAGAGGAGTAAAGTAGGGATGAAATTTTTAATTTCTGCATGTTGCATCACTAGACTTGATGTTGAAATAATGCATCTGGCTCTGGTACCCCAAATTTAGAAAGGATGTCAGGAAAGAAAAAAAAAGGAAAAAAAAAAAAAGAAGGTTGTGGAAATAAACCACAAAAATTATTCAGGGACCAAAAAACCACTATTGTATGTAGATGCTTCCAGAGCATGAAAAAGAACAGGATGAAAAGCAACTCGAGACCTGCTTATGAGTGCCTTTGGGGGGAAAATAGTAGATACAAAAGGGCTCTTTAATGTAGCAGCACTGAGCAGAGCCAGAACCAACAGAGAAAACATCTGCAGGAGCACGGGCAGGGATTCAGCAGATCACGCGCTTCTGGGAAGTGGTAGACTTCCAACCCAACTCCCAGTGGCTTTGGATGAAGACTGAAACCACATTTTTTTACTCAATCAAGCATGGGGTAAGGGGGAAACTATGGTGTCTTACATGTGAAAGGTGAGACTTGGTGCTTTACTGGTCCCCTCTAACTCGTTACTCAAAGGCACGGAGCTGTGAAACCTACAGTTCAGGGAGCTGATAAACCCACTCCTTACTTTCCCACAGGACTTCATCTCTGGTCTTCTGCCTCTTTCCAAAATCCCTCCCTCCAACACCTCTGTGGCGTCCACCTTCTGGCACCAAGCGACGTGCGTAAGCCAAGAGTACCATTTTCAAGCCATTGGTCAGAGGGACGTAAGACAATGCTGAAAATGTTGCCTGGGGTGCCGTCAGGCAGGTTTTTCAGAAGGGAAAACACCAGCAAAACTTTGTACCAGAAGTTAGCCCACTTTCCAAACTGAAGCTGTCTCCTTTTGCTGAGAACTCAACAATTTATGCATGTCCTGTGAGCGAGATGTCCCCAGAGCAGCCTGGGGAGGCTGGGACATCGCTCCCTGAAGTCCCATCTTCAGGAAACAACTCTCGAAGATTCAAATGCTTCTCTGTTTATGAAATAAAGTCCACCAGACCTATCACCAATTGTTTATGCTAAAGAGCACACTCCCATTAATGTTAATGGTGCTTTGGAGCATAAATCCTTGCTAATTGATATAGGAATGTATCCCAGAAGAGTTTACTTTACTGCTGATTTAGCTGATAGATATAAATGTGTGAGAGGGAAATATTAGCATTCATGTAAAACAATTAGGTTATCAACAGGGGCGAATGATTCAGAAAATGACTGCAACTTTCCAGCTCCCTGTAATGGAAAAAAAGAAAGTCTGCTAATGAGGAAAATCAGAGGGAATACAAATATGAGCTAATCGTTGCTATTACTTAATATTTGTGTTACATCAGCAGCCCCTGAAAATCAGGGCTGGGTCCCCACCTGAGCTCTGTGCAGATGGGGGATGGACAGGACCATCCTGCTGCCCACCGAGGACAATCCTCTCCATGGCCTCTCCGGGCGAGCCGTATTTCGGGCTTATAAGTCTAACAAACCTGGCCGCTGGATGTCGAGCTCAATAACGTTTGCTAAATACGTATGAATAGAGGAGAATGATACAAGCAGCGGATAGATTTTCACAATTTAATTTTTTTTTTTTCATTTTCAGATAATATAATGGCATATGAAAAGTGAGGCAGTAATGCAGTTCAAAAGAAAAAAAGAAAGCAACCCCCACCACTCTCCTGGATCTTTCTGCCAAAGGCTGACATTACTGAAAGTTTGCTAAATACAAGAAGTACGGGTATTTCCATAAAAATCGGATTGTTTGAAACCTACAATTTTGTGGCAAATGTACAGCCATCGAAGGAATATATTTTTCAGTGTACTCAACAGTTTTAGCTATTCGACTCCCATTTAATTCATGGGTTTTGATGTGCAAATGTTTTCCTAAGAGAAGGCTCAGATACAGGAAATGTACAGTAAGCCACACATCTTCCGCTAAGAGATGCTTTGACCTTGAGTGTTGAATCTGTGATTTTGAGCATACGGGGTTTCATTTTTTATTCTAAACCTGTCTAGAATCAGGAGGAAAAAAAGTCACGTACCAAAAAGAAGTATAGTATTGTTTGTGGAACAGATATAGCATCATTTCATTACCTTTTCTGATTCACATACTTTAACTATTTCTTAGTTTTAGTGCAATAGCAGGCACGTTTGCTTTTGCATACAGAAAAAGAAATGTCTTCATTTTAGTATCTTTTGAGTCACTGAATGGTAAGACTTTTTCTCCCCACACACTTCAAGTAAGCCTAATTTTCAAGGTCTCTGTTATTAATGATATATCAAACAAATTATATAACATTTGCCTGGGCATGGTTAAAGACCGTGTACCCAGTAAGATTTCATATAACAAAAAGCGCCCAACCCTAGAAACACGTTTTTTTTTTTTCCATTTAATGCTCATAAAATTTTACAGACAACAGAATCCTTTCTTAAGCTTTATTTAAGAAATTGAATACTATTATAGTTCAATATATATAAGACACATCCAGTATTGTGTTCCTGATAGCAAGTGCATAGATTTTGTTAAGATATCATTTTTATATTTTAAAAATTTTTTTTTATTTGTTACTCAGTAGCATGTTTCATGATCACACGAAGGGATATTCCCAGTGATTTTGCTAAGAGCATGAGAGAAAAAACAGAACACAGCAAAGTAGTGAAACTACAACAGAGATGAGGAACAAAAACAATCAGGCAAACTATCAGTACAGTCGATTCCTGATAAGTGAATAATCTGATTGCTTGGTCACAATGCTTTATTCACTTATCAGGAATGATTCACACTACATTTTGTTAAACTGTTTTCCTTAGCCTAATACCTAAGAGTCACACTGGGCAAAGGCACACACACTCTGGCAGGCTATTCTTTAATCAGCAAGTCTTGTGACAGTTTGGTAATTTCCCATGGCGATACACATATAGCTAACAAAGAGACATTTTGCTAACACTGCAAGGTGCCTTACATAATTGAAATTAAAAGCATGCATTTAAGCAGGACAAACTGTTCAGCTGCATTGCTTTAAGGAACTCATTTTTCCCCATTGTTGAAATAAAAAGAAAAAAAGAAAGAAAAACCTGTATCTTTCAGCCCTGAGTATTTAAGAGAAACCCAACTGCAGTATAAGTCTTTTTTTTCAGTTGTCTTTTTGGAAGAAAAGACCCTTCACAAAGCTCTAGTTTCTTTCCTAAGACCAAGTTTTGGAGAAAAAAAAAAGAAAACATTGAACAACAACCTAAAAAACCCAGAGACCAATTCTGATTTATCATTCATGCAAGTCAAGACTTACTCAACTGAATCCACTGGTGTCAAAATTATCCAAATCGGGATCATAAACTCTAGGGGTGTCAAAGACCCAGGATACAGTCTGACCACCGGTTTCTGCTTTCCTGCCTGGGCTGTCCACTACAGGCTTCTGTTGTTTTAGATTAAGCTTAAGAGTTGCTTGGACCCCTGACCTCTGACAACAGCCCCTGCAAGACGACATCTGAGCTTGTTTGGGACTCCAGACTCATTACTTATTTGCCTTTCATGGAAACGGAAAAGTGGGGAAAAAAAAAAAAATTAAAAAAAAATTGAGCAACAACAACCAGGCCAACTCATGAGCCACCAGAAAATTTCAAAACTCTTCCAAACGCAGGAGCCAATGTCGCTGCTGACACCACACGGAACCACCCAGTGCGCCATGACCTTGTACGACGTTACTCGGGGGGGTGTGTTTGTGTGTGTGAGCCGAAGCCAGAGTGCCAGAAAGACCAGGGGAGAGGAGACAAGAGGGAGGAGTGTCATTTGGGTCTCATAAGAGCACTTTTAAGTGGTCTTCGATTCCTGAGCATCACAGAAAGTGGGACAAAGGAAAGGGACGGGGGCGTATGGCTTGAATTCCAGAGAGCACTCGCCAGTGCTTCTCTCTCCTCCTTGGGTTTGGTTTGGTTTGGTTTGGTTGGTTTTGTTCCCCCCCCCCCCCCCTCTCCAAATTGTAAGGTTTGTATCTGTGATCAAACAGAGGAGAGAAGAGAGACTTTTTGTAAAGCGGAACAACATAGATTTTTCTTTTGCAGCTTTTCTTTCATCATGGTAGACACCGGTTGGGGGAGAGCAGAGAGATTCTTGTGAGGAGGAAAAAATTATGGGAAATGAAAGAATTAAAAAAGCTAAAAGCCAACTGTAAAAAATAATGAGAAAAAAAGTGCTATGGTATTCCTTTCGTCCCTTCTGGGATTTGTGTAATACTATTAGCCAATGCTGAGAATGATCTGCTTTGTAAGCCCACAGCAAAAATATCACCCATTTGAACAACAGGGGATCTTTTTTCCATCATTTATATCTTTTTTTTTTTTTTTAATTCCGCTGGCTTTAATAGAAAGTCTTCCTGTGCTCACTTGGATTTTATTTTATTTTTTAAAATTATTATACGTATAACTGCACGTAACAAGCTCGATCACCTGGTAGGCTTTTGCAGGCTCTCGCAGCCCTAGTTAAGATGTGATTAGTTTCTAAGGAGAGTTTGACTAATACCATATGCCATCAGATTACTGTGCAGTTTGGAAAAAATCCCAAGGCTACATCCTCCTTTTCTTGAATGTTTCATATGCTTCTGCAAAGTAGCGGCAGAGTATTATTATTATTTTTTTTAACGACTAGTAAGAATTGATCTCCATAATCCGCATTTTCCAGACTGGCTGCTATGTCACAGCAAAAAAAAAAAAAAAAAAAATCTTTTCAGGTGGCTTCTGTGGGTTCGTGTGCAGAAGCTTTTGCAGTTAGAAGGCTAACAAAAAGCTACCTTCAATATGGCTTTGCAGGAAACTTATGTAAGATGCTTCCTGCTCAGATAGATCATCCAAGTGATAAGGCATGACTAGGGGGAGGAAGAGAGAAAAACAATAAAAATCAAAGAAACCATAACATGTCTAAAATGTACAAATCCTCTTTTGCCCCCCAATCAGATATTCACTTAGGTGGAATCGACTGTATCTTTTGTACACAACCAACAAATAGAGAAAAAAAAAAACAGGCACGTGAAACAGTGAGGTGTGTAGATGTATTACCAACACAGAATGACCACCAACAATACAACACACAAAGTAGAGAGACAAGTATTAGGAAAATGGTTTAATATTGGAGACAGAAGCAAAAAACTGCATCACACAATAACATACGTTACAAAAATAAGTCTGACTGTTTCAACTACACGGTTATGTTCACAATGAGGACAGAAGAATCAGAAAAAACTCTGATCTAAACAGCAAAAAAGCAAACCCCTAACGTTTTAACTAATACATTTATCCACGCAAAGTGACCGAGTACTCCTAATTCTAATTACCTTATTGTGTAACTGCACGATACAGAATAAAAAGTGAAACTTACCGCTTTTGTTAAGACAAAATTCTAAACACTAGATATAAGCAAAGGGAAAAAAAGAAATCAAGCCAAAGTTTTGAATTCTCTAAACAAAACCAACTCTCTTTCTACCGTCCAGAAATCAAACTTGAAAATCAGTCATGATCGAGGGGGCCCACGAGAGTAAGCCACAAAAATTTCCATTTGTTTTTTAATCTCCAGTATAAAAAGTTCCACTGGTACAAAATGCATAAGTACAATCAAGTTGTAGAAATAGGAAAGCCTGCTTTTTTTTTCTTTTTTTTGTTCTTTTTTTTTTTGGCTCAAATTCCATCAAACAACAAAATCCAAATGCATCAATAAAACAGAAACAATACTCAAATGGTCTTACAGTTTCCACTAGATTGCATTAACTTTGGCTTTTCTCAGACAATACTTAAAAACTAGTTTGTAATTCTAAACAAAATGATAGTATTATTAATCTACAAACAACAATTCTCACAGCACAAAAAAAACACAAATACATAGGTTTTTTTTTTTTTTTTTGTATGACATTATCCAAAAAGGTAATGAAACTACAGGATATTTTTTCCTTTTGTTAATTAGCACTTAAGATAATAAAAACAGAAACAGTAAAATGATTCCAGAGTAGCACAAGCCAAGGAACTGTAACCCCTATGGTGAAAGAAAGATGAACTTGTTACTCCTTTGAGGACTGCCATTTCATTGCAATTAGCTAATTTGTTTGAAAGAACAACTAGTCTAGCCTTTTGATTAGAATTTTGTAAAGCAATTTCCCTTGTTTTTCTTCCTCTCTTATTAGGCCCTTGCACCCTTGCAGCTTTTTCCTTTCAATATTTTGAAAGAGAACGGGTAGATAATTTGTCTCCAAGGAGGTGTATGTTTGGGTTTTTGGTTTTGTACTCAATTTTTATTTATTTTTTTTTTAAATTTTATTTCAAGATGGACACTTTCTCAGCAATGACCCATCTCGGTTGCCTGGAAGTACGGAAACATTCCTCCTCTCCCATTGCTAAGCCAATGTCCCGTGTAGCGTAATTCGGGGCAGCCCGATACCGAGTTACACTGCCTGAGGACCAAAGGCATCACCGCCCTAACTGGACTGGTCAACCCGCAGGACACACTAGGGCATCTAAAAAAGCTTTGGAAATTTATACGGTGGGTACAATGAGAAAAATTAGTGAAACAGTCTAAACAATCCAAATGATGATCTCATATTATATATATATATGTACATATATATAATATAATGTACGTGAGATGATACTTTGAATATGCAAAATTGCTGCAAGTAGTACAAAATAGCCCTCAAAGGGTGTAGGAAGGCCCCAGCAGTAGTAAAAACATGTGAGAAAAGTATAGATCATTTATTTATAAGTGCATGTGCTATAAGAAGGAAACTTTTTTGCATCACTAGAGGCTAGTCCTTTCCATCCCAGGGCTCTACATAAAGAAGCATTTAAGTTGGGGATGAGAGACAAGAGTGCACCAGCTGATGTTGTTCATATAGGGCTTTGTTTTTAATTTTAGGCGGCTTCAAATATCATCGGATAGAAATAGGAAGTGGAAGAAGGTATGGCACTTTATCATCAGTAGCAGGTACTGCTGCTCACGCATTGGATTGGCAATGAATTCTCTATACCGGTAGCGAAAAACCAAATTTGGTTGTTGGTTACTACTTGTGCGGTAGAAATGCGATCTAATCAGACTTACAAGGCAGTGAAAAGGGCTACCAGCATCTCTTTTTCTGGTTCCTTACACAGAGCTTCCTCCAGCAAACACCCACATCAGTCACAAATATATTCCCATGGACTACTTGAACGAGTAAAGTTACTCCTCTCTATACGAGTGTCTGCAGGAGTAAGCCAATATATTGCCGTTACAGATAATGGCAGGTAACACCAAACATTACAGTGTATGTAAACTTTATCCATAAAAAGTAGTTTAACTGCAGTGCACACTGAATTTTCACCCAGGAAGATCTAGTGCATCTGATTTAAGCAAAAGTTCATTTATTTAAATTACAAAAATATTATTATTTTTTTTTCTCCTCAAGGTTTTCAAATGGTGGATTTACCACTCCTGTCTGAGAGTGGCTCACACAATAGATAATTAAAGAATTGTTTTCTTTTTCTTTTATTTTATTAATACTGAATAGCATATTCCAGCAGCATATTAAAAGCTCTTTAAGAAAAGACAAAATCCCCGAAATCTAAAAAGGAAAACCACAAGTTAATTACGGTTTTAAATAATTTTAGTTATAGATACAGAAGAAATTTAGACACCAGTAAAATATTTTTGTCCTTCAGATCTGCCCTGTGCATTGTTCTGATTTCAACCATGTATTAAATAAACCACAAAAAACTAAGTATATATATATTTATAGATATAGATATATATATAAAAATAAACAGCAAAATGGTGAATGTATAAAAGGTATTAACACTCAAGACAGCTCTGGGTGGAAAGGGTTAAAAGTTCAAAACTTTCTCACCTTAGAGGTTTCCATACAATATGAAGAAAATACATAGTGAGGTTTGCTTTCACAGCATTGATGTGTGCAGAGTGGTTAAAAAAGTGAAACATGGGCACTTATACAATGTTTTACAAAAAACATCAAAGAGAAATAACAAACAATAACAATTTCAGGCAACAAGACCACAGGATAGCAAGTTAACAAACTTTTTAACCTCTTTTTTCTTTAAATATTAGGGATTTATACAAAACACATAATAAAATACCCATGTTATCAAATTACTTCACACAAGAAACACACTGAAGCTCTAGGAAGAAAGTACCTTTGGAATTTGGCACTATAGTTTCACTGATTTTTTTTTTCTTTAAAAGAAAAACCGATCACATTTTGCTGAACACAAACACATCTAAATTGTTCACAATAAAAAAATGACATCAATGCGTCACAAGCCAACACAAACTTATTCTGGAATATTTTTTCAGTTTTCACATGAAATTCATTTTTTTAAGCAAACAACTTTTTTTTGTTTTTTTTTTTTTTGAATCTTGTTTTTGTTCTTGTTGTTCAAGTAAACCAATTTTAAACTCGTCTTTTATAAACATAGAACACTTAAGACCATAAGACTCATGATGAAACCACAACTTAATTCACAGAAGCACCAACGTAACACATTTTACAGTAACCTTTCTTCTGTACATTGAAACAGTATAAAATATAGGTAATTTCATGTGCATTAAACCATGGATTGTCTAACTGTGAGTCAGTTCAGCAAAAGGTGACACAAGTAGGTAGCATTTGCCCTAAAACAGGGTAAATATTTTCTTATACTAATCTACAAAAAGTGGTTCTATATATATACTTTAATGAGAAAGTGAGCCACCTAAAATGGCCTTATCAAAAAACTTTACACTGCCTGAAAAATGTAAAAACTATTACAGACCTCTAGAGACTTAAAATCAGACAGTTTTATTTCTCAAACTGTTTTGGAAGTAGTCTGTTAGAAACCAACATTCTGTGCCTCTGGACACATATTGCTATTGTCACCAGTGACCAGGCAGAATGCCAATCCCTGTATAATACTTTCAAGTCTGTTTTTTTTTTTATTTTTTTTTTTACGAAATGAAAAAACAAAAAAAAACAAAAAAAAAACCAAAACAAAAAACCCAAACAAAAAAACCCAAAGGAAAAAAGAAAACCAAAAAAAGGAAAGAAAGAAAAAACATTTTGCCACAGGTTGTTTTTAAATCCTATCATTAATTTATCTAATAATAAATTTCAGTCTTGCATGAATGCAGCAATGTTTTTTCACATTGACTTCCCAGAATTCATAGCTAGATGAGGTCACATGCAAATTTCAAAGGTCAAACTAGATCAAAGGTCAGTAGGAGAACCAAATATGATGTGAGGTCAGAAAGACATCAGAAACAATGACGGGACGATGAAACTTTTTTTTTTTTTGAGACGCCACAGGGACATGCTAGGCAAACGATGGGCTAACGGGCATGGAGATGTCTAGGGAAAAAACAAGGAAGAGGAAAAAAAGTTACATAGAATCTATGCAGCACAAACAAAATCACTTTTATGGGTGCAGGAGAAAACTAATGCAAATCTTTTATCAGTAGAGTCTATAAGCCGTTCACATAATTTGCATTAACTTACAATACTTGTCAACAAGAGCACAATGGAACCCCAAAAGAATCCATCTGAAAGGAGTCAGAGAGAACGGATTCCTCTTTGGGGAGAAAAGAGAGGAAAGAACCAGTTTCTACAAATGTAACAGAAAGGTACGGGGAGGGGGGAAAAAGGTCAGACAACTGAACTTTAAACTAGGTAATGGAAACTACGAACAAAATAACCAGACAAATACAAACAAGAGGATAAAAGCATGAACTGTAAAGGGTGTAGGGTTCAACAGTGAAAAAGCGCCCATTCTTGGCACAATCACTCTAGAGACTACTTCAAAGGATCTAGCTAGCATAGAGAGCTGCTCTTTAGGTATCCAATAAGTTAACAATAGGCAATAAATAACTTCCATTATTTCTGAGGCAGTAAAAATTTTGTATAAAAATAGAAATGCTTTTTACAAATAAAATTTACAGGCCTGTGGCTTTCTTTTTTTATTATTATTAAATTTATCTCTCAAGAAACATCAAGTATTGTCACTCATTTTATTTTATTTTTTTTATTTTAAACCCTGTAGCTTTAGAAACAGATCTCTAAATCTTTTTTACATTAATCCTTTCCAAAAAAACAAGAACTTAAAAAAAAGTGAAATATAAAGACGACCAGTGTAAAATCAGACTAATATATAACAATACATTGATTCGAACCGAAAAAAAAAAATCAAATTTCCTCAAAAAACAAGTTGATGTAGTGGAAAGACTTGTTTCAATTTTTGTTGCAAAATAAGTGCTTCAACTGGCATGAGGCCATTTTGTTTAACCTATAAACTGCTGGTGCCACCCTGGTAAAATACGATCCATCCATAGAAAACAACTTTTATTGTGTGCTAATGGCACCAGGGTTCACAGAGTTAAATTGCACATTTTTGTGTGTGTGTGTGTGTGTGTGTGTGTGTTGCTTTGAATTTCAAGACATTTATATTTTTTTTTTAAAAAGGAGATAAATTATGCTGCAAAACAAAATACAGTAACACAACTCAGTAATTACTTGGCAAGGAAATGGGAGCCAAGTGTAATAAGGACAAGTGGGGAAATGGAAGTGGTAACTGTAAAAATAACTGTCTCTTGGTGAAGGTTGGCTCTATGTTCTTTCTTAACCCGCCTGCAGAGGACAGGTTTGCTCATGGGACTTACCCTAAGAAAGCTAAAATAAGAGCAGTAAGCATCTGGGGTTAAGATCAGTAAGGTTTGCTGTCATTTTTGGAGCGTTTCAGCTGAACCTTCAAGCGTTTCATGCCAATCTGAAAGCCGTTCATAGCCTGGATAGCAGCTTGTGCAGAGACTGGATTGTCATAGCTAACAAAACCTACGAGACACAGAACGGAGGCGGGAGAGAAAGTGAACTGTAGGTTAGAACAAATGTCAGAAGTCGTTTTGTTAGGATTTTATTATTACTATTTATTTGACACATTTACCTCACTTTCAATTAGCTCTTTGATCACACTTCATATCCCATTTCCTCTCCCGTTTCCTTTGCCTTCCCCTTTACCTTCATAACATTTCTTCACTAGCTGGGATGCGGTTGGCCAGTTTTGGTGCAATGCAGTTTCCAGTCTGTTATTTATCTACCTACCTTAGAGACTGAAGATACTTATTACTGTGACACTTTTCAGTGTAATATCTACATACCTCCCAGCCTATTAGGAAGTACTATTAGGCCAGTCTGCAGATGTGAAGCTGAAACAGAAAGCCTGGTTACAGAAACAAAACCCAAACTTTGATGCCTATACACATTTGCACACCTGAATGTGAGTACACGGGCACTGGTCCTGCGAGCCATGAAACACTCATCTCCTTGGGCTTAGCCTAGGACAGTTGCAATATTAATATTTTGTATTTTTACAGCTCCTTCCAGTTCAAGATCTCAAGGTAGATTAAATGTTAATTAATTCAGCCTCTTGGTCCCTAAATGGGTATGCAAGCATCAAAATTAAGCAGCATCGTAAAGACAATGGCAGGGCTTGACGAGAACCCCAGATCTTCTGCTCCTCAGTTGCGAGCACTAACTAGGGGGATAATGCTTGCTCAGGTAATATAGAATGGCTGGCCTGGCTCAGCTTTCTTTTCCCTGGGAGACTACAAATGCTCTGTTCATAATGGACTTGAATCTCCCTGATTCTGGAAGCTCAAAATTCATTTTCATATCTGGGCCTCCCACTTGTAATTGCAAAGCTCACCTAACTGCTGCTCAGCTCAACTCTGGCTAATTACTACTGTACTCAGCCTGCTATTACACATCTGCTTTGAAATACTCCCTCTCCTTTGCACCGGAATTTGCCTTAACACATATGCCTTCACTCTGTTAAAGCATGGATCCCACACACTTTGTTTTCAGTCCTAACACACGGGCTTCTCAGCGCCTCTCTTCTACCAGCTTTCTTCATTTGTGCTTAGTGCCTGCGTACTTTTCTGATTCATAACCTCTTTTCACCATCATTTTAACCTGTTCTTTTAAGGCTTTTGCTTACCTTGGACTGCTGCCCTCTTCCATCTTCAGTGTCAGAATGATACATTTTCCCCATTGTAAAGAAAAAAAAGCCCTTATCAAGTCATCTGGTCCTTGTACATCTGCTCTCCTTCATAGACCATCCCTATGGCTTCACCTTAAATCAACTTCACCAAACTATTTAACTTAAGACTCTTCTCTGACAATTCTGGCTAACTTCTGTTCCTTCCACTCAGAAACACCTCTCACTTAAATCTCTGCAGACCTTCTCCTGGCCAAAGCCAATATACTCTATTCATGCTGTTCTGCGGCTGATTATTTGTTACCTCCTTAAGGGATAATAAATGTTCCTCCATACCTTCTCCTTGGTTTTACTAACTCTTGTCACTTCCTCACTTTCTCCACTAGATCATTTCCTCTTAATACTACTGCCGTATCTTGAGGAGCTTCATCACTCTCTTCCTTTCCCCTATTTCTTCTAGGAGATCTCTCTGTTCACATGACTCCAATCACTGTCTTAGCACTGCACTCCTGTGTGTACTTCCATCAGCTCACAGATCTCAGCCTTGGTCTCTAGGATTGCCTCAGGGATAGAAAAGACATCTACCATGAGTTGGAAGGCAGCTGTAGCACCTTCCAGGCAGGTGCTCCACAACCGAGATGTAGCTACTCTTACCTACCTTGACAATTCAGCATTTTCCTCTACAGCTTTCCTGACCTTCACTTTGTTCTCTTAAGTGCATTCAGAACAGTCTTCTGCTATGAACTTCTCATCACCTTAGTTCCTTTTCTTCTTAGCTAGTTTTAGCCACCTGAAAGTTAAGAAACTGATCTAAACTAGTCACTTAGATGGCCTCTATGAATGGTGAATGAAGAGGAGCAAGCACTCCCAGAGGTGGCTTTTCCACCCACCATTCATGTCACCAATTTAGATACCTCCACTGATGACAGAAGAACAATCAGCTCAGGCTATGCTTACCTTCCAGGGGGCTGAGACAAGTCACCTCATTCTATGGCTCTTTATTAGCTTCCTTGACTCAGCCACAAATTCAAACATACAACCTCTGTGCTGCATCGGTGGCATCAACCTTTATCATTCACTTGTTATTGTGATTCACAATTTGTCTCTTTACACAGAATGCTATATCTACATTAGCCTGTTACACTTTCATCTTCTCCCTTATTGAGAACCTTCATTTATAAAGCCTACAGAGGAAGCTCTCCCTTTATTTATCTTTTTCTGATTGCACCCATTCATCATTTTTTGTCTGAAGTTTAAACCGCACGTTACATGAGGATGGGATGATGTTTCTTATCAATTTTGAAAGACCCTGTCATGACAATTCTGATTTTTGTTTTAAATCTCTAGGTATCTCTATAATCAGGATAAATATTTTTAATCATTCGAGTAGCAATTTTGCTATGAGGCAGACTGCATTTATGCACCGATGTCATTGGGTCTCCCCTCCTCTGCCTTGCTTTTACATCTCTCATTTCTCTTATTCTAAGGTTTATGAAAGGCGAGAGATAAGCTTGAAGAGTGAAACCCTTTGTCTGCTGAATCAGCTAGAGCCCATGAGAACTCATGGAAGAGCACTTCCAGGCGTGAACACTGTCCTGTCATCCTCATCACCATTTAAATCTCTTGAGCATTCATTTGAGGTGGACAAGAAAGCAAATAATGCCAAAGTCCATCTTCTGCAAAGAAAAGTAATTTTTCATTTTCAGAAGCAGTGTTACATAAAAGTTCATCACTGTATATCACTACCCTGCAACTCAGAATGCACCTTCCCTTCCCAATTCTGCCAGTGGACAGCCTTGGACAATCTTTTCACCTTTCTGGTGTTCAACCTGTCCTTATCTGTAATTTGACTTCCTCTTCTTTTGGGCAGGATATTGGAAACTCCAGAGTAGAAAGCACCAAGCATGTGCAAAACATCATTATTATTATTATTATTATTATTATTATTATTATTATTATTATTATTATTACAAGGGGAAAAAAGACCAAACCAAACAAACAAAAAAACCAAACCCAAACTGTACCAAGAGCAATGAGCATTAATGTTACAGGAGAGAAATGGGTTCTTCAGATGCACTATTGTCCTAGTTTTTGGGTGGGAGAATGGAGAAAAAATAAAGCTTTTTAAAACACAAATATGGGACCAAAACAACAAATAGACGATTCTTGCTAATAAAGCTGAGGAGGTACATACAGAGTATGCTAGTATGTTAAACTAGCAGGATTAATTCAGGCTTTGCCTGTGATTAGCAGCATCACCAAGTAGTCACCTACTGAATCAGAAAATCTCAACTTCCTCTGCCACTGCAGTACTTTTTGTTTCTAATGCAGAACTCTCTCACTGGTGGCAGAATATCTGGGGAGGAAGAATGAGAAATCGAAATGTTAGTGAAAGCTGACTAATGCCAAAAAGGCAGAGGACTCCTCCGTCTGTTGGGTGTTGACTCCTCCATTTTCCCTCAAATAAGATAACCTCGGTGCATCACTCTAAGTTAGGTAATTGTGTCCCATAAATCCAGACAAATGTGTAAGTAGGTAATCAAAGAGTAAAAGGAAACCCACAAAAAGCAAGTGTGGGAAGCGAGCTGATGAATTGAGCCGTCTGCCCAAACTAATCTACATTCTTTCAGCAGTCACCACAATTGCTGCATTTCGATTAATGTAGCTTGATTTGACATTTCATCAAGATTCCTGGAGACCTCAACAACGATTTTGCCACCCCAACATACTAACTGAACTGGCTCCAGATCAATAGGGAGTCCATTTCAATTCCACTTTTCAAATTTGCTACAGCCTCAGGGACTGTTTTAACCCATTGCAGAAACGTGCTGGACTATTATATGAACAATTTTTTGTAAAGCCTAAAGAGGTGAATGCTTCAAAAATGAACTGAAAGACTGGAAAATGCAGTAAGCATGTCATACCCTTTCTCTGAACCGAATTAACTTTCCAAGTGTACTAAGGGCTCATCTTCAGGTGAAAAACACTCAGATTGTGGCAAGGCTTGAATTCCAGTGCAGCAGGTATTTCTGAGTAACTTGATGAATTCTCCTCATGTTTGGGTACCGTCTGTTTAGATAAATTTAAACCCTTTCAAGATGGGTTAAAGCCCAATAGGTGTGGGGCCCTTGAATGGCCCTGGTGGAGACAAATCTTTAGACAGACACATCTTAGCAAAACCTAGATTTTAAAAAAAGCAATGATATGCAAGCTAAGAAGCATGTACTATGGTTAATGGGGACACTTCAAATGGGGACACTTCAGAATTAAGGGATGGTGCTGGGCAAAGAGCAACACTGTTGGTACAAAAGAGTTTTGGAAACTGGGGGGTTGTCTAGACTGGTTTCTCGTTTGTCATACATAGAGTTGCATTCCTTTGACAAAGAATTGTCACTTTTATGGAAGCTCTAATATTTTAGGTCAAACCTTATAAAACTTATCTTTAAGAGATTCTTTCCTCCTCCTAGACCCTCCTCATGTCTTGTATAAGACCACAATTATTAGACCAATGCTCTAACAGATTGCCACTCGCTTACATTCTGTACTCCGCTCCATCAAAGCACTGAACTGGTGCATCTATGCTATTCAAAAGACATCAGCCCACTTAATGAACCCTAGAACTTGTTTTATACCAACATATCATCTTCTCCTCTGTTGTGATCTAATTTGCTGGCAGCTTAAAGTGTTCTCTGGGAAACTTGACACTGATCTTGTGAGGCTCCCTTCATCCCTTCCTGAAGGTAAGGAGAGATGCTACCTTCCAGAACACACTGGAACCCGCCCGCAACAGCCAGAGCTGCATATCTAGACACCAACTGTCTGCGAAGCATTCTGAACTACATGTACACGCCATTCAATCACTAATTGCAAAATCTTGTACTTAATTCAGAAGAAAGAAATTCCTGTAATGCAGAAGTAATGGGTTAAACATAGAGCGTTTTTAAGTGGCTCAGCTATACAATAGAGAATAATTAGGTATCCATAATAAGGCAGTTTAATAGTATACTAAATGACATTCCCCCACATAGGGTGTAATTAGTTTCATGTACTTGACACATTCATGCGAGATGTCAGACTGGAAGATTATTATTGTTTTTTCATATCCAATTTTTAGTTAGAACTAGTTTGTCTGTGCATCTTCCCACTCATTTGAGGATTAACAGTCCATTATTTTTGGAATGAGATTCCAGTATGACATTTCTCACATTGCTGTTAATTTTCTTTCCTGGCCCCTTTTCAGTACAGTGCATGTGGTTTTTACTATTCGATTTATTAAATTTGACATACCGAAGCACTTGCTCAGATTGGTCTGTTTGTCAATGAAGACTTTAGCAGAGATAACATTTCCAAAAGGCATGAACATCTGCAGAATGTCCTGGTCTCCAAACTCCTGGGGGAGGTGGTAAATAAAGAGGTTTGCCCCTTCTGGACCTTTAGGAAAACAAAACAAAACAAAAGTATGAAAACAGCTATTACAAGTGCTGTATTTAATCTATTTTTCCATAATACTTACTGAAGGTGATGGTCAGAAAGCATTTCACTTTCCAACTTTGAAGGAACAAAAGCAAGTGGATCATCAAAGGAACAGAGCTGAAATGCAGCTCTTTAGAGAATCCTATCTTGAAAAGCATTTCCTGGATAACTCTATTACAGAAGAAGTTAAACTGCAGCTTCTTTCTTCAATTTATACGAGTGTCTTTCAGTATAATTAAGGTTAGGAAAACAGGTACACAGTATATTACTCTCTCACGATACCCCAAGAACTGCACAAGGAGTCCTCTGCTGCCTCAAACACCCGCGTGGGTTTGTTGGTTTAATTCTAGTTGTGGGAACTTATGGAAATGCAATGAGCTGAGCTCAGATTTGAGTATCACAGATGTAAACTCACAGGGCAGGAAACTGGCAGAGATGGGAATAAAAAGGATAAGACAAAGCAAACCTTGTGACTTGGAAATCAAGGAAGTCATGGAGAGGAAGATCCTCAGAATTAAATTTGTACTGACTCATTTCAAAATGACAGCTTTCTTTTTTAAATACAAATTCCCCATAGAAAGCTCTGTCTCCTGCAAGAAACTTTGTAAAGTAAGTCTTTTAAAAAAGTTCAAAATAAAGTACTTGGGTTGAAATTAAAGTGGCTGTAGACAAAGTTGAGTTTGCAAAGAAAGGTGCAAACTCAAAGGTGCTTTGAATATTTTTCTTAGAGCCAAAATTTGAGGTACACATTGTTAGTGCTGTTGGTTTAAACACTCATCCTAGCACTAATAGGTTATTTTTTTTCCCTAGCTCAATTTCTCCTTTACAATAACATACTGGAAATGAGCAACGGATGCCTGGAAGAACATGATGTATGATGGAGCCTGACATGTGGCCTTCCCATGCAGACACCAGGAGCATAACTGGTACACAAAGGGAACAAACATTTCTGCTAAAAACACATCTAGAGTAACATGTTAAAGTATTCCCTTGCTTAATAGAACTTAAGTGCGCCTCAGATGTGATGTCCTTGGTTTTCTGGAGAGGAAGAGGAAAGCGCGCATCAGATTTATGGAGTACCTTCCGCAACAGAGTCACGAAGCCTCACCTCTCCCATACAGAAGAACCAGGCTGGCTGCTCTCTCTCAGCCTGAAGGAAAAGGTTGCAATGTTTGCCCAAAAGGAGCGGATAAAAGGATTAGAAAAAAAAAATGTTTTTATAAAGAAAAGCAATTTTCTGGGGTGAAAAAAAAAAAGGAAAAAAAATTGGCCACCTGGAACTTATTTCTTCTTACCGCAAGTAAACTATCCTATCCAGAAAATAATATTTTTTAACATAGTAAGAAAAAACTTATTAAACAATAGTTTAGAGCATATGCATGAGGCAGTTCACTGTGCTTCAGCATTTAATATTTATATAGCATTTTTCTCTGGTACTTGTTTGTCCTCAACCACTCCAGACTCTTCACCATTCCATCAGAAATCATGTTAAGAGACAAAACACAATGATGGAATTTACTCACTTCAACTTAACCCCTTACTAAACAAAACAAGACGTATAACAAAAAAGACTGTATTTTAAAAGGGACACTGCCAATTCATAATAATAAAAAGTAAGCCTACACTTGATATGAATGTTCATAAACAGAAAAAAATTAAAAGAGTTAGAAAAAATCAAACTGTCCTCCAATATGTATCTTACAATGACACCAAATAAACAATTTCTTTCTGGTGTCAAATAGTCTGTGGTCACTGACCAAAGTGAGCGAGATGAAAGAGAAATGCAGAGAACACGAAAAAATGAGGAAAAAAAAGTTAATTAAAAAAACCCCCCAACCTTTCATTTTAAATAATCCAAGCTGTTAGCAGTAAATGAAGTAAAGAATTCAGAGAAAATATACATTTTAACACCAGTGTCCTTATACAATAGCCAGCTGGGGGAATGCCAGATTTGTCTTCCTAGGAAACACTTCCCATAACAGTACAAGATACTATTTTAAAAGAGGATAAAAAAAATTTCTCTTGAGGATATTATACTAGGTTTATTTCCAAAGCTTAGCCCTGGCAAGAACAGTAGTGACAACATAGATACAATCTTAGAAAGCATGCAATATTTTCCTGTCCTCCTAGAATTAGCTGGAAATTAGGATGAGAGAAAGTAATGAAAACAGAAACCAACCCCCCAAATGCCTGGGAAGCGTGCAGGGGAACAGAAGAGGGGAAACGGGTAACCTCATTTTCCTAAACATCTTGTAATTAGTATTCATCTATTCTTAGCAGTCAGTTCCTGAGGTTTATTTGCTGTTGGCACGGGGAGAGGGGGCAATCGTTCACTTAGTTGCTTCCCTGCAAGACCCACAGTTAAGCAAAGAACCACTCAAAGTGAAAACAGACCGTGACATTAACTCAAAACCTTAAACCTAACCAGATTAACTCCATTATCACAGAAAATGGAAACCAGAAGAGAGAATGGCACCCATAAAGGGATGATTTTTGTTACCGGTGCCTTTTTACGCGGTGGTTGGTAAATGATTTCATGTAAGAAAGGATGGTCAGTAAAGTATAACTTGAAGGAGAGATGGTTAAAAAATGAATTACATTAGAGGTTAAAGAAAGTAGCAATACTCAACAGGAGAAAACAGAAAAAAAAAAATCAAAGTTTAGGCTACTGGAGGTCCTTCGTTAAGCCTCTGTGAATAAACGAACCCCCGACACCGCTTTCGTTTGGCTGGGCGTAGTTTGCTCGGCGCGGGGCTTGCTCCGCCGGCAGCGGGCGCTTACCTTCCTTCTGGCTGCCCGCAGCGCTTTGCTGCTGCAACAAGCTCTGGCTGTACAACGTGGGCAGCGCGGCGGCAGCGTACTGCTGGATTCCTGAGTAGGCCTGGGTGAGCGCGTCCATCGTGCCGGCCGTACCGTTCGTCAAGCCTGTTGCGCCGAGTCCTCCATTCAGGGCCGCCATACCTGAGAGCATTTGAGCAACTTTACAAAAAACCCAACAATAGAGAAAAGAAATTGCACTTGTTCATTAGTGCTTTCCGAAAGTCGTTGGTATTATATGACACTGACAACGACGGCAGTGCATGCAGCTCGGCACTTCAGCAAATGGGACTGAAAACAAAGAAACACGACTTTGGTGTCAGGATCACTTTAGCACAAGGGTTGCACAGTCAAACGGACTTGCATGCAGCCTGCTACTGGCAAGTACCACAGCTCGGTGCTCCTGAAAGCCTCTCTGCCCACCCTCCTTGACATCTGTGCTTCTGCTGAGGGTATCTGAAGCTGGTAGAGTGGGACCCATTTGACCTGCATCCGTGCAAGCTGGCCACTGGGAAAAAGCAGTCTGCGAGGAAACCAACTCTTTCTGACCAGGGTCTTTATCAACAGGACACGACCACGCCGTATCAGGAGTGTTTTGCTTATACAGAGTTAGCAGAGAACCCTGATTAACAGCATTTTGACACAACCCTCTGTGCAGTTATGGGCTTCGTCCCTTAGGTTTGTGGTAGGAAGACGGAGTGTGATGCTCTGCGCTTCCACCCTCCTCCTCCAGCTACTCCAGAAGAGATGAACAGCAGCACATCTAGAGTGACTAAAGTGCTTCACCCAGACTAGGCATCTTTCATGAAGAAACAAAAGCATTTGGTTCTAGCAATGTCTTTCTTCTCACTGGAAGCAGAGGTGCTTAGTTTTTTTTCTTTAAAGTGATTCTACATCCTGATAAATAACAGATTAATTTAACTGGGATGACTGCCAAAGAGGAAATTTCAGACTGGACTGCTAGCTGTGTGGAAAACGGCATTCCTCATCCGTGCAAATAGCGTGGTCTGCAAAAGAAGTTCTACTACTCTGACTTGATGGTGGACAAACTCCTGGGCTACAGCCTCTCTCCATTGCTTCTATTCCTCATCATGGCTCCTAAGCAAGCCACGTTGAAGTTAACAGTGTTAGCACTTTTTTTTTTTTCAGAAATTCCAAAAAAAGTGAAATTTCTGTTACAGCTACAGTCTCTTTGGCCGTTGAAGGGGTGGCAGAGTTCAGAGACCTGCTCATCGCCCACACCTCTGACTTGTCTCAACCAGAGCAGTACGTGCTCATCAGGACTGAGAGTCAGGCCATGTTTTCTGCACAACTAGCCATCTTGTGCTCCCCAGTCTTTAGGTGAACAGCTCACAAACAACTTAAAAGGGCTTAACCAGGCCCCTTGAGGTACACTAGATCAGTCACCAGAAAAACGGGGCACCCAGAACCACCAGTGACCATTTCTTAGACATTGACTGTGTAGTGTTTTGGTTGGTAAAATGATGGGTGAAGAGGTGACTGGTGGAGCCATATTAAGGCCCAAAAGCTAGGAACATCGACGAGAAAGAGAGGGCTTAATTTCAGAGCAATAATAAGGGGTTATATGTAAATTGGAGAAAAGTGAGGAAATGAAGCAGAGGACACTTTATAGTGAATTAACAATGAAATCTATTAGACTGGGAAACAATCTTCAAGGAAAGTGGCATAAACCTTATCACATGAGTAATTTAGAGATAGAAAGAATACTGCAGGGAATTATCCTGCATTGACAGAGACGGATAAAGATGCTGACCTACTAGTTTTCTTCTATCTCTTCTGTAGATTTGAAAAGTGTATTCCTATGAGTCTCTGATAATCAGGACAATTGCTCAAGTGGCACCTTTCTGGCTCCACCAGAGCCTGTGCCAATTAAGAGAACTGTACTGCATAAATTATACCTTTTGATATCACTATAATTTGTGTGACTAAACACTTGACAGAGATGTGATATTCTTAGCCTTTCCTTAATAAAAAGTCTCACACTTTGAAGATTTCTCTTTCCCCTCCACCCCACTTCAGAGCATCGCTGTATCCTGATAGGAGGTACTGGCTGCCACTGCTTTGAACAAAAACCTCTGTCAGAGCACAAGAGAGCCAGATATTTGTTGTATAATGGTTCCAGTTATAAAACAAAAACTTGCAAACCAAGTCAGCTTGTGAAGCATCTTACATCTAAAAGATGGGACATTTAGAAAATGAAGATTCAAAAAAAAAAAAAAAAAAAATTTGATCCTGAGCCTGACCTTAACCTGCTCTGATGTTTTTGTACTTAGGTTTGTGTCACTGCTTGCATGGGTGTACACACAGCACTGATTCAAGTAAAGGCTCCTGATAAAGCAGCTTGTATCTCTCCTTTTATTATAGCGTTGAAATAACTTGATAATAGAGGATGCATTAGGATAACATGTTATCTTTTGTGAGTCATCAGCCTATTAGATAAACATGCTTTGTGTTGCAGTGGGCAGCATCCTCCCCCTTCTTTCACCTAGAATCAATAGCCCCTTCCCACCAAATGATTTCAGATTAGCAAACAGTCAGACAGCCCTGGCTCACCGCACTGCTTCTGGGAAGGGCACTGCTACTGCTACCGCAGCGCACGTGTCTAAATACGCTTCCCTCCCGAGCAAAACAGATCTGCAGAAAGCTCTCGACATTTTTTCTATTCTCCCTTTTTACATTTTTATGAAATCTACAAGGTCCAGCTGCAGTTACACATCTCTGCCATCTCTTTATTATCGTTACCAATGCAGCTCAGTCTGATATTGAACTCTGGTCCCTTCCTCACTTCTGTGAAATAACCTTTTGGAGTCTCTCATCTATGGCCTTCTACTTTTTTGAGTTACTGTACATAATACAAAAGTGACAATGCTTAGCAAGTCCAAAGTTCTCTTAAAGTGCTTTCCAAGCACCTTCAAATCTGTCACAAATAGTTTTATCTCCATTTTATAGATGTAAATATGGGGGCAGAAATGCTAAGTGACTGCCCTGGGTTCACACACAAATATTGTGTCATAGCTGTCCAGTATCCTGAATCCATGGTGTTCTTTCTTAATTGCAAAGAATCTCTTCCTCTCTCTCTGTTAATTTTTCCTCATTATTCATAATTCTTTTTGTTATTACATTATTTACATTTATGTGCCCACAGGAGACAGTCATTTTTTGTCATTTAAGGTTTTAGATGCTTCAAGCACAACTGAGGAAAGACTGGGTGAACCCCCAAATGTACGTACAACTGTTGCCAAACCCTTGGAGACAGTTAAACTTACCATACTCCACTTTAATTTTTAAGACCTCCAGACAGCTTTGTACAACACTTCTCTCTACAGTGAGAGCACTATCAGTCTCCACAGCCCAGCTTCTTTTTCATGGACCTAGCCAGGATCCAGAGAACAGATAAAAGTCGCCTACTGAGCTCAGCCTGGAAGACATTCTCCTTGTGATTCTCACATACAGAGCAGGACATGGCTTCAACAGAAGAGTACCTCTTCCAAAACCTCTGTGTAAATCAATGCCCAAGCCCAGTGCCACCTTCTGATTCATATTTGGGTTAAGCTCTGCTTGACTTGAGCTTTGGATCACTCTTGTGCTTTGGATCACTCTTGTGAATTCCCCAATGAGAAGCATGTCACTCAAGTCCAACTCCTCTGTACAATTACTTCAGGAACCTCCATGACCAAATGATGTTTGAATGTTTTTACTGGAGTGCTTATGACCATGACATAGTGTGAAACATCAGACTCACTGAACATGAGGTTTCCCAAAGGCAAACTCCTAGGCAGGTCTGAGTGTGAACGATTGGATCAGACGTGGTCACTAGGAAAAGCACTGGCTCGTCATTAAAATAGATAGGGGAGGTGGTTGTAATTTGAACAGTGCTTCCCTATCATTAGCATCACGAGTACCTGAAATTGATAATCAGTGTCACCCTTCTGAGAGAGACAGTGCCACAACACTCTGTGGTGTTGTGGGGAAGCAGTTTCCCCTCTTTAGATCTCTCTCGTATTTGTATATACATAGACAGACATATCCACATACATTTTGTAAGTGCTATACACATACAGATATTCTAGGCACGTACACTCTCTGTGTCCATAAAAACATCCATGAAGAAGATTTGGGACTGAAGCCACTGCTGGTACAAGTCCGTGGAAGTAATGGTGGCTTAAAACAAGCTGAAATTTGGTACTAGGTTGTGAATACGTCATTAACACTTCGAATGACACATGCAGATAAGTTTGCACACACATCACCTCAAAATACTTGCTGAGAAAATGTAACCTCTTTGCTTGTAGCCTAGCAAGAATTGTTAAAAGGAGTGCAACAGAAGGGTTCCCACGCAAAGTCAAGAGCTCATAGGTGATTCATTCTTGCTCGATCTTGATGAAGGGGACATTATCTTGGAGTGCTCCAGTGTGCCTGGGTTCTTAGTATTTGTGGGAGGGAAGGAGTGGGAAGCAACACTCCACTCTTGATATTGTGACTCTTATAAAAGAAGTAAAGCACAATGACTGTTTATGAGGAAAGGACATTTAATGATTTCTTACTTATGACAGCTCTTACTAAGAGAGCTCATGAGAGGAGATTACGTTAGCTTTTCATGCATGCCATTTTTAGTGGCTTGCTTTAATACTAATATAATAATAAGAAAGGAAACTAACATCTCCTATTTCGGGACCTAATACTGACTTTTCTTAAGTTGTTCTTGAGTCATATTGACTATGAGGTTGGTTGTGTGAAATATGCATGTCCTTGCCAGAAGCAAGACCTGTTTTACACAAGACCCCATGCAACCACTCAACATTGCTACATCGACATCCATTAGCCCCCTTCCTTCCCAACTCCCAACAACGACAACCAGAGATCACAGAACAAAAAGATTGGGTGAGCAGCCAAGTAACAGTGACAAAAAGGACATCATGCAGAGCATCCGAGTGAGCAAGAGATACTGAGGAGGACATCCATTCCTGGGGGTACATTATGATGGGTCATGGACTGGCAATGACAAAATAGATTCCTTGCATTGCAAAAGGAAATGCAAGGAGCAACAGCAGCTAAAAAAAAAGGGACGGGGAAAATGCAGCTGGACAAATATCTTCCATTGCAGGCAAAGGTGAAGTCATCATAGCAGAAACAATAAAAAAAAAAAAAATCCTTCTTCTTCAGGAAAATCTTGACCAAGGCTAAGAACAAGGAATAATGTTCTAACAACTGCTGGCATCTACCTAGCTGGAGATGCCAGGGTTTGTTTAAGATGTCATAGGATAGGTGTGCATGCTCTGGTATTACAGGTGACTGACTGCATCGTTCTCTTTTACTTGCCAATTAAAAGCCAAAGACTTGCTTTCATTTTTAAAGTATGTTGCTCTCAAGTCAATTTGCTAATTCCTACAGACATTTTAAAAGGACTGCCTCCGTGGCAAAGATCTTTCTTATCACTACATTTCTGAGTGAGGTTTTGTACATTGGGTGATATACCTGTTGTCAGACTCCCTAAATGACAAAGGAGCCTCTCCTATAACCTAAATAACCCAAATCCCTGGTGACATTTCTTTTACCTTCCATATGCCCTGCAAGAAAAGGAGTCTTTGTGCAGGGACCCAAAGGACTTCACTTTGCAGAGCAAACTATGTGAAACTAAAAGACTCCAGAACTGCATATGTACCATGAATGGAACTAGATCAACTTGACCCCCTCATTTTTTATATAGATTAAAAAGAATCATATCATCGCTTTACAATTGATAGTTTTAGTGGCATGATTATTGGGGAAGGCTGTCCACCACAGCAATAAATACTCACTGTTTACGGTACCTGCTAGTGCATTAATATTATTCAGTCCAACAGTGGCTCCAGCCAATCCTTGGAGAGTACCCAGAGAAGTCAAAGAATTCATGGCCGCACCAGCTGTGGAATTAGCGGTTGATGCAGCCACTGAAAGGAAGAAAAAGCAAGGCAAAATTAAGGCCATATTTTGCTTATTTTAGTTTATCACAAAAAAGCTTACAATAATGCTGAGCTCAACAACAGGGCTACTTGCAAGAAAAAGAAAAAAAGAAAATGAGACCAACAGACCAACCTTGTTCAAGATATTACTAGTATGTTTGTTCATGGAAGGTGTTGATAAGCCTTGAACTGCAAAGCGTGGATCACAACATTTAGCATGGTGCTATTATTTGCAAACATAATACAGAAACAGTAACTATGGGATCAGTCACTTTCTCAAATGTTTGTCAATCAACCTAGCATCCCAGGCTGGTCAGCTAACCAGGCTATTGAGATTTTGCCACATTTTAAACTCTATCATCAAACAAAAATAGAATTACTCATTGTAATTTTGTCATACAATGGCTTTCTGTTCTGGGCCCCATGTGTTCTAAGAGAAATTTTAATTATTCTAAGTGAGACACTATGCCATTATGGCTGTGCTCTAGGACACTGTATGAACATCATTTAAACCCTTGAAGTTTACAAAAAGAAGAATGACCAGCCAAATACAAAATGCAACTACTGTCCATTTTATTGCAGGCTTTTAGCCTGGCCTTTGTACATAACTAGTCATGTATATGCACCCCATAAAGGATACTATATGCACTCCCAAAAGCTCTGCCAGAGGGGAAGCTGAGGCTCAGGTGGAGGAAAGGTCTTTGCTGCTACAATGCCAAGGGAATGATGAAGGTGGATGAGATAAATCCATCTAAACTACATGCTTAGGAAGAGAAAGAGACTCACTCTCTTGTCATAGGAAAGTAATAAAGCACCTTAGAAAGAGCTATAATTTAGAACAGGTTGGATGAATTAGAAATACGTGTCTCTCTCATAGAAGGGTCTTGAATAACCAGTATAGATTAAACACTTAACTTACAGGTAGGTAAAGTTATACCAGATGAATCACACTCATAAAGGCTGCGGAAGCAATTAGGTTTTTAGCTTGTCTCCTGAGCCCTACTTTAGTGCATCAATCATAAAGACTTTCTTTTCCTTTAAAAAGTTGCATTATCTTCTGAAAAGTGAACATTTAAAGTCAGAGTTTTGTTGATGATTTACCAGAGGCACATCATGTCTACATTATGCTTTTTTGCTCCTATTCATTACCTAGCTGTGAAATGGTTAAGATCACTTCTATCTTGATGCTCTTTTGAGCTGTCAAACACATCAGATTACTAAGTGAACCCTCAAGAAAGTGAAGTCTCTACAGTCAGCAGAATCCAGTAAGGAAAGTAGGAAGCAACTTTTTCACTCTGTGGGTAAACCTCAAAGCTCTAACCTAAAATAACCCACCTTTACAACCTTAAGACCCACCAAAACAAGCCTTCGCACTCATAGGGCCTCAAAGTACAAGAGACTCTCCTGGTGTGGGTGAGGAGAGACTCCATGAGGCATTCCTTGTCCCAACTTCCCTAGCATCTGCAATGTTAACTTGAATAATTTTATATGTTGCAGGTAGAAGCAGCTTTGATTATTCAATCTCTCTCCACAAAGCAATAAGAAGGCAATAATGTCTTTGATTAAAAAAAAAGTAATAAAAAAAACAAGTAAAAACTCACTTTTGTCAGATAATGTGGGCACCAACAGAGAAGAGAGAAAAAAATCAAAGTGAATGAATGTCAGTGAATTCCCTGTGACCAACACTGCTCCGTGTTTCTGCTCATGTTCATTAGCAGATCATTTAAATGAAGTATATAAACCTCAAATCTGAAGGATCTGATTGGTTTTGACTGGGCTGAATTCCATCCATTTCTGTTTCAGAGGATTATTACCCTTTTCTCTTGAGGAAACACATATATTTAAGAAATGAGAGAAATGGGGGCTAGGAAACTGCCTGAAAATTACATTAAAGCTCTTGGGGGCAAATAACTCCTGCGAATGAGAGCCACACGCTTATGGATTGTCAACACATCTGTTGGAGAAGGCAGAAAAACCTGATTAAATCCTTCCCTGTTGTGCAGCCCACAGAGTGCGTTGTGGGGGCTCTCATCATAGTCTCACTGCTCAAACACATGCTTCAGGGATGGCCAGTGTCTGGGGCCAACATGTCTTTTCTTCTTTTATTCATTTCAAGTTTCTCTATTCCATCAGACAAACACGGAGCAGGTGCCTCAGTGATTCTTCCATTTGAAGTTGCAATGCAGATTATCTAGTTTGCCTAAATAATGACTTGGCATATAATCAATGTAAAATACTAGTTGGAGCACTGAAGCACCTCAGAAATCAGCGTTTTGTTGTTGCGGCTATTTCTTCTGCTTAGCAGTGATGTGTCTCACAGATCCACTGGGACAATGCTTTTTCCTCTTTGGCTTATTATTTCTTTGAGGAGAAAGAAACTGAACAAATTGTGTGGTTTCCATTATCTTATTGAACATGGGGTGGACAGGAACGAAGGGAGCTCCTTTTGTTAGGGCACTTGTAAAGGACAGATCCAGCATCTTGCTGGGTGAGGTTTCCTGAGAGACTCCAGGCTAGTTATCTCCTTCTCTTTGACTGAGACCTGCATGTATGAAATGAAGACAGTGATGAGCTAAAATACTATCATAAAGGGGCCATAAAAGGTCCAAGATATTAAGAGAGGTGAAAATTTCTCACAAAATGCTGGATAAAACCAACAGATGAAGCAATGGTATTCCTTGTCCCCCAAAAACTTAAAGGGAGATGAAACAAAAGGTTCTGCAAGACATGTGTGGAGGCTTAGGCCAGCTGAAAGTTTTTCCTTCATGTGCTCCCAGAATACGTTGAAATCCATCTAAAGACAAGGACTATGCTGCTCCTGTCCTTTGCCCTTTTCTAGTTTCTTTCAGCTAAAAAACTGTAACGTATATTGAACCAAAGGGAAAAAAGAAAAATCACATGCCTTGTAACGGTAGATGACTGCACTACTTGGGGGAACCTGTATAACGCTCTCGTGTCAGTTTGGGCTCTACAACTGCCCAGAGTAATGGCAAAGGAAGTATAATTCACTGTCAGAATAGCGTTATTCTATATTTATGGCTTTTAGTTGTCCAGATGACAAAAATAGATTGGATACCTACCAAATTTATAAATTGTTTTTTACCAGGTTCCCCTGCCACCAAATAAATTAAAGGAAACATTTCACAACTCCCTCCATCCTCCACACCAGAACATTGCTGCTCTGAATCGAATCACTTCATTGTGCTGCTTGATAAACAGTAGGCATCTGTCTCCAGGTACTTAGACAGCCTGATGTACGGAGCTGCAGGGCCACTAGGAATTGCCCTCTTCGTGCTACTGGTGCACCAGCATTCGGTGCAACAGTCAGGAAAATCAAAACACCCCAAAAAATGTGCAAATGACTTGGTTTTCTGGTGTCACTCTGTATGGCACACCCTCTGTCCACAACAGTTGGTGTATTATTTTTCTCCTTTTGTGCTGGTTTTGGCTGGGATAGAGTTAATTTTCTTCATAGTAGCTAGTACGGGGCTACCGGCTGGGGTTAAACCACGACATCTTTATACTGGCAATTTTATCCTTGCCTCCTTAAAACCTATATATGTCAGGGACTCAATATGTTTCTGGGGCAGCATTAAGTGAGTTAGCTAATACTGAAGCTAGGGGGAGAGATTCAGCAGACTGGAGCTCCAGCCTGATGAATGCTGGCTGAATATACAATGGTTGGTGAAGAACAGAGCTGCTTTTTACCAGCTGCACTGATCATTCCCTCACAATGTTAAGCCCTGGATAAACATCAGAACATGACAGATAAGATTTTGTCTACTCAAAGGAACTTTTTCCTCTCTAACATCAGTCACTGGAATAAGCCGACAACTTTCTCAAAGTGGCTGTTGCTCAATCAGAGACTATTGGCAGGAGTTATGGGGCTGAATCCTTTCGCTGTTGTTGCAAGAGTTCAGACAAGATGTTCATCATATTCCCCAGTGACCTTAAAATCTATTAATACGTGAAAATAATATCCCAGCATTGGATAAAGAGGTCAGTTTAGACTTGAAAGAGTAAAGAGTTGTCCTGTAACCTGTAGAAAAATCTGCTCTGTTTCCTGCAGTTATGTTGCATGGTCACCCGTTGCCTTCTCCATCCAGGCCACATACAGACTTTACAGAACACTTTAGCATCTTCAACCGTAAAAGGTGAGAAGGTTAAAAATGTTTATTTTACTATTAGAGACCTTACTGTTTCTTCTTCATTGACCCCTCTATTCCCACATTTCTGTGCCAGTCTCACAGCCTTCCTCTTTTCTTCCAAACTCAACTCCACTTTAATAAAGCCCCAGAAACCTTCAAATAAGACAAATAATATTATTAAGAAGCTGTGAAATGGAGAAGGGCATGGCTGCAGCCTTCCCCCGACACCCCCCCAAATCACTCCCAACCCCAGCCATTTGATCTTACTGTGCTTCCTCCATTTAATTGATGAAAATTTTGCTATCAGCTTCATTATGAATAAAGAGACTTGGCCTTTGGTTAATATATTCTTTATCAGAGCTCTCTTTGATAGAGAGAACACATTTTCATTTGGAGTGGATGCTCTACACAGTATAGATATTTGTGTTTAACTAGCAATGTTGCATTCATAGAGATTTTTAAGGTTGGAAGGAGCTGGCATTTTCAGCTATTCCCCTCAACACATTTATTTCTGCCTGTAAAAGGTTATAGCACCTTTTAGGTCAGAGATTTTTTTAATAGAAATCTAAACTAGCAATGAGCCATTTCCCTTTTAATTTAAATAACATTTCAACACAATTCCCAAAAACTATGCCAACCTAGAAAAACAACCGGTATTAGCATAGAAACTTTTGGCCATTCTTTTGGCTAGCTTATGTCCATAAAGTCATGATGATTTACATCATCTGGATTTACATCAGCTGGAAAACTAGATTCAGGATAACAGCATCTAGGAAAGGCAATGATGTGTAAATATTTCTTTGGCTTTGCTGTGCTCACTGTGGATGGGATTAATTTCCCCACCTTTGGCAGCGTCATTTCAAGCAGCTTAGTTTAGGCTAGTCTAGGCAGCTTAGTTTAAGCTAGTCTAGTCAAAACTATTCTTTTGGAGTGTCTCTGAGGTTAAAAGACCTCCAACTCAAACACCCTACCTTTAGATTTCTACCTCAGGATGGGCTGAATTGCCCTCTGGAAGGGTCCCTGTTTCCACTGATTGAGATGGTGAACTCAAAGCAGACATAGACCATTCAGAGAGGACGTGTTGTGGGATGGATCCTGCCTTCCTGTCAGCCTCATGTTGCGTTACAAGCCAGTGATCTGAAAGCGAGGGATCTGCTTTCATCCTGCACGCAGAACCAATGCCAAACCATGCAAACGCAGGAGTTTGAATGTAATCACCTCAGTCAAATCTTGGGCTCAGAGAATTGCCTGATGCTCGGCAATTCTGAGCTAATCTGCAGAGGGTGTGCACTGTCCTGCAAAGCACCCCCTGCCAGAGAAAGGAGCTAGGCAGCAGGGACTTACGCAGTGTTACAGTGTAGGTCATACAACGTAGGGTGGCCTTGCACAAGAGCACGCAGGATACGCTAATCTCCTAGCTGCTACTGATGCCTCTCCCACTTCTGCCTCAAACTTCTTGTGCTGCCCCGGATAAAGCACCCTCTGTTTTTTGCTGCAAGAGAGGACTAATTCTTCCTCTTCCCAGCTGCTGGCTCGTCTCTTAGAAAGCCATATCTTGGAGGCACAGGCACATTCTTGTTATGCCTATTTACTTCCTACACCTAAGACCAAGGAGTGTCCGTGATAGGGCTTCTAGGTATACTGAAGTAAGAAAACCACAGACCTGTGTTCATCTGTAGGACAGCCTTGGGCAAATCCCACCCCTCTCACGTCTCAGGGCCAATTTATGAAATGAATCCTCTTCCCCAACAGAGGAGGTCTACTGGAGGGCCCAGGGAGGCTGCCTGAGCGCTTGGTGATGGAACAAAGTACTAGATAAACACTCCCTCTCACTGTTGCTCTGAAGAAAAGGACCTATTCAAATCACACATGTACCACTATGATTTAGCAGAGAGACTGTTTGCAGTGTGTAGTCAACCCCATTCTTTCCTTAATTTTTTGGTAAATGTTTAAGTAATAAAGAACTCCAATGACTTCTCAGCAAAGTCGTATACCACAGAAAAAAGGGGTTTTGGGAACTCCATACTGTATATGCTAACTTGGCACTATTTTGTGGGTGGTGATACAAAGGCTGTGCACTCTCTCCACTCCTTTTCGCCTTGTCCTGTTCCCTTCCTCCTCTTTCAACAGTGCCATACTGTCGGGAAATGGTACACAGTCACACTGCAGGCCTGGGACTAAGGTATTAAGAATATCAAAGAGACATTTAAAAGATTTTAAGTGAAGATTCTTTCTGGAAACATTATTTTGGTTTTAGGGCAGGACTAAAGGAGACAACAGGCAAAGAAAAGCAAGGGCAGCTTTAGCTCTTTGCCTGCACGGAGTGTTGCTGTTGACCTTCACCCACCCCATCCACGTGATGTAGACCTTCACCCACCCCATCCATGTGAAGAGAGCAGCTAACGTTTCTGGAGCAGAACCAGCTTCCTGGTGCTGCAGGGCTTCAGGGCAGCTCCAAGACCGGCTTAACTACGCTGGGGCTTTCCACATAGAGATTCACAGCCCTGCTGACAGTTTTCCTTTGGGCAGCTCTCGGTTACACTCCACGACTGCCTGTCACTACTTAACGCACGGCACAACAGGAAGCTCAACGTTTACTTTGATATCAGCTACCTGCTTATCTGTGTTCTGGTCACATCCTGCTTAGCCAGTTGTAGAGGATGTGCATATGTTTAAAAGCAAACCACACTGCTCGGCTATGAACCACAACTTTGTTCTTGTTGTTTTACTTAATGGAGAGTTTACATAACTCGGTGTTCAGAGTACTTGTTTTGCTCCGGTTAAGATGATGCAGTAGTGCACCAGGGATCAGTATTACCCACAAATTTAAGGTTCAGTATCTCTACGACTTTAAGCATGAGAAGTTGCAGAGAAAATGTGTTCTCTTTTGGGAGAGACTCCTGTCAAAGCTCTATTGGCGGTTGTCTGAGTCCAGAATCCTCTTTCTTGTACTGAATTTGGGTGTATTTCTGATTTTCTGCTGCCTTCCTGAGCTCACTGACTCCAAGGACTAGATAAAATAGATCTGACTTAATCTACTCCTGACTAAATGGCTGCAATTCAGAGGGACACAGACGGGCAGAGTTGGTTGGCCAACAGGAACTTTATGAAATTTAACAAGGACAGATGCAAAGTTCTGCACCTGGGAAGGAATGATCCCTTTCAGTAACACAGGCTGGGGATGAATGGGCTGGGAAGCAGCTCTGCTGAAAAGGACCTGGGGGGGGGTCCTGGTGGGAGGTGACCATGAGCCAGCAGCATGCCCTGGCAGCAAAGAAAGCCAACAGCATCCTGGGCTGTCGGAACAGGAGAAGAGCCAGGAGACCCAGGTGATTTTTCCTCTTTACTCAGCACTTGTTAGATCAAATCTAAATACTACATCCAGATTTGGGCTCCTCATTGCAAGGAAAACATTGATGAGCTGGAGGGAGTTCAGTGGAAGGCCAGCGAGATGGTCAGGGGCTGGAGAACTCATCCTGTAACAAGCCGGGCTCGTTCAGGCTGGAGAAGATATGGCTTCAGGTGGACCTAAAGCAGTCTTCCAGTACTTATGAGGAGGTCATCAGCTAGATAGAGCAGCAGTGCATGGTGGGAGGACGAGAGGTGAATTGAAACAAGAGAGGTTCAGTCCAGATATAAGTACAAACATTTGTACTGTGATGATTGTCAAGCACTGGAACAGATTACCCAGATTGCCCAGTCTATGTCCTTGGAGGTTTTCAAGATTTGACTGAATCAAGCCCTGAGCAACCTGATCTCACCTCACACCTGATCCTGCTTTGAGCAGGTTGGACTACAGACCTCCTGAGGGACCTTCCAACCTTGATTATTCTATGAACCTACAAAAAGTAGGACAGTGTAGTGGAAAAGTAGAAGTCAGGTAACACTGAGGCAGAATGAAACAAAGCTGAAGAATGAAGATGTGTTGGCAGAAAACTGAACAGGAGATCTGGCTTCTATTCTTGGGTCTGTTTACAGGAATAAAGGTTGACACCGAATACGCCACGTAACTCTTGGCTGTGCTTCTGATTCTAGTCTGCCACAACTACTTTGTGTGTAAAATTTCCAGGGCTAGACCTACATCTAACAAAAGGACATCCTGACCTTGCATGATTCCTTGAGATTTTAGATTCCTTTAGATTTAGCAATGTGCAACAGAAAACAAAATCGTAGTAGAAGAATGAAAAGAAAGGATATAAAGAAATTATGCAGAGAGAGTAAACGCAGTAAGAAAAGAAAATAGAAATTATTTTAATACTTCTAACATCGCTCCAGTCAGTGACATAGAAAAAGAATTATAAGAGTTGGGGACAAAAGGAAAAAAAATATTAAACCCAAAGTAGAAATCTCTAATTTTAGCAAGTTGAATTTAAAATCTTTGTTTACTACCCAAAATCTCTTGGGTAAACAGAATATTCCGTTGTCCCTTTATTAGTACAAGAGGGATAATAAAGCTAAGAGACAACACTGGATTTAAGGATAATCAGATTAAGGCTGCATTCTCTGTTTTCTTTCTAATCTCTAGTTGCAAAAACCAACGATATTTGGAACAATGTCTTTCAAACTGTATCTAAACAAGACAAACACCTGCTGGCCTGAGTGAAAGACCAAAGGTATTGGACAAAGTTTAGTTGTGTTGGACGAAGTCTATGCAAAGCTTCCAACTTTGGTCTGATTTACATCTTATTTTGGTTGTGGTACTCTCTTAGAGAAGAAAGGCACCCAACTGTAGGAGTTTCTTATGTAGCGGGGAATCTGGACCACCGATCTGGTGTTATGTGGGATTCTGGCCAGATCTGATCTTACATGTTTCAGATCAATTGATTAAGGTGTAGTCTCTTTATGTAGCACTAACAACAACTGGTTGTTTTGAAGAGATGGAGGCCAAAAACCTTTCTCCTAAACATGCGAATTAAATGTCTCCTAGGGAAACAAGGCGCAATTCAAGTACAGTAATGATGGAGCTTATGAAATGAGGATTATAAACATGGGCGTGGGGGAGAAGTGGGTAAGTCAATCACACCGCCCATGTGACATTGCTCTCAGGAATTTGCAGTCGCGTTTCTGTCTGAAATGAGCACACTCTATGGCTCTGACTGCATAAGGAACATTTTAAAGGGGAACAATAATTAAGCGATGACAGAGGCATCATCATTATTAGATAATCACAACCCAGGGGCATTAACAAACGTTGAGTGTCTCTAATCCCATGGGGTCTAATTATTCTGTGATAATAACCACACCTCCAAGTTTTAATTTATTCTTGTGGAGAATCTGGGGGGGGAGGTGGGGGAAAGGGAGGCATTTTAATATTTTTGCTGAAAGAAGATGCAGTTGGCCTTTCAAAAGGGCTCATCAGTATTCTAATCTAACCAGCATGTGTGATTGGCATTAAATTGTCTGCCCTTTACGGTGATCTCCAGCCAATCCGAGTATTCACCCCTGGACAAACTGGTGGTCTCCCAGTCACTAACATAGCACCAGCATGCACCAGGTCTGTTTCTTGGGGCAATTTTTGGCAAAGGAGAGGTGGATTTTCCTAGTTTGGGGAGGTTAATTCTCCGTAACGTCCTCTGACAAAGACATTACCATTTGGGGGGAGAGAGAAGTAAAAGCTTGCTCATTTTCTGGTATCTTGGAAGTGCTGTCTGACATGTCAAAAAGGAAGATTCTAGTAAGTTTAAGTGCTCTGCCTGTGCTTGGATAGAATAAAATAAAAGTGACAGATGCACTCCAGGGAAAGAGCACCAGAAAAGCATGAGAGCAAGAAAGAGTTGGGGGAAACAAGAATGACAATATAGAAAGACATATACTAATATCACAGCCTTTCTCAAATGAGTCAGTGTCCCTCTACTTCTTCATTACTCACAGGTGAGCAATTCCTATGAAAGATTGTCCGTATCTTCTCAGGGTACAGGAAAAGAGAAGCACCAGTGAGGAAAGGAGGAAGGGAGAGCAGCATACACTCAACATCTGGCCGCTTCTGTGTGTCTGTGTGCATGCACATGCAAATGAGACTAAGCAAGACAGAGCGGGAGAGGGAGAGGAGGAGAGAAGTCTTTCCCCATGGCGATCCTTTTGGCTGAAACTGGCTTTCTGAAAACAGTTTTATATCTTACAAAGTCCTTTGAGTACATTAACTTACACAAGAAAAATAAGAAAACAGGGAGGTGAACCAATTCATTCGAATTCTTTGCAAATTCAGAAGAAGCCAAGGTCTTCAAGAACTGGAGACTACTTTAGACTCATAAATCCGTACTCTTCAGTAGTGCATGGGTCTTTGAGAGCTAAGGAAGCTCTGTGAGCTTGGGACAAGTGAAAATTGGGGTACCCTATCTTAATCACTTATGTCATTTATGTTAAAACCCAACTTGACATTTCTGATTGTCTTGAAATTACAGTGTCTACACTGAGGACCTTCCACAGCAGTGCAAAGAAGGAGGAGAAAACAGAGCATACAAAGGTACTACAGGTATGGCAGACAAACCTATCAGCTGGCTATTTTTGTAGTTTTCTGGTCTTACATTCTGTAATTTTCCTCCAAACCTATCTGTCCAACAGAAGGTATTTTAGGAAACAAGGGTTTATTGATTGGGCATATCTTTGTGAATCTGGGTTATTGTGTTTAAGGGTACAATTTCCTGTGAGAGTATGAAGACGGGGGGGGGGGAGAGAGAGAGAGAGAGAGTAAAAAGCAAGTTAATATTCTGGGCCTATTCCATACTGATGCTCCTGTTTTGTTGAAATGTATGGCTCAGTGAAGACCATCTACCTCTAGTGTAAACTACAAGCCATATATCCTTTTTCAGCACTGTGCCTGCAACATATCATGCATTCTTCCCAGCAGATCACAACAATAAATCGCTTTTGGTTTTGGGTGGGACGCACTTTAAAGAGAGGCTGGGGGAGAGAATAATAGTGCACAGTGGACTGGCTTGGGTTCAACTTCATGGCTGCCCATTAGACATTTCCAACTGTAACTCAAACTGAAATCAAACCAAACTGAAACTCCACAATATGAAGAAAACAAAGAGTAATTACTGAGCATTTATGACTCTGTTTTACTCAGTGGGGCCAAGGGCTGTGGCCTGTGTTCATCGAAGCACCGCTGAGTTCACATCAAAACCAGAGCATTAGCATTTCTACAGGGAACTTCCAGCTGTGCTCTCATGTTTATTACTGCTATCTTGCACCATTTGGAATGAGCTATTGTTCAGGGACTCGTGCCCTGATGCTGAAGTGACCTCCATGTGGAGCCACTTCAGCATACAACCACTTCTAAATCGCTTTCCAAAGAATTTCTGATCTAGAATCAGTAAGGCTCTACTTGAGGCCAGGATCTCCTGCCTGGAGTACAGGTTCCTTCACACTGCTCCTCATGTGCCTGCAACATCTTTGATGTACTTCCACCACTAAATAATAACAACCAACAAGCAGTAGCATCTCTCCGTAAAAAAAGAGTGTCATTAGAGTCCAAGCCTATAGTTCAAGGTAAGCAATGTTTTTATTGCAAGAGTGCTAATCACATGCATATACGGCAGTTCAAACTCTAGCACATGGGAGAGGATGGCCTGATTCATCTTCATTTTCACCTCTTTAATACATCTGTCTTAAGATCAGGTAAATAGTCCTTAGGAGGTGTTTGTCTTTCCATTGCTGCAAGATGTGCCTAAAAGATTTGTTTACTTCAGACACTGAGGAGTCCTATCTATGGTATTTTACAATAGAGAAGAAATAAACTATATATTGAAAAATTGAGTCTGTAGGTAAAGGATTTATGAGTCCAGAAAGTGCATGAATAATAATTTCCATGGAAGAAGGGATTTTTAGTGGGGTGTGCAAGCACAACCTCGTTGTAATAGCACACCACAAGATATAGTCATTCACCTCTGTAAGCCACAGAACTCGAGGATTATCTTGTCTCATGTAAAATTACTCAGCCAGGTCTTTTGCAGACCATTTATGTAGATCAATGTGGCACTGGTTCTTTTCATTCATATTGCACATTTCTATTCCGCAAAGAGCAAAGGCAGTCAAGGGTTTATTTTATTTAGTTTTAAACTCATTCAGTTGTTGCAGATATTTTTGTTTGGCCAACGCATAAAATAAATCAGCGGCCCCATATTCAAACAACTAGCTCTTTTCAGAAAATGCTGAAACAATTAGGTTGAAGACATCCATAAACTCTAATTCCCATTATGTTCCACAATTTATCCTGCCTTAGGAAAACAGACCATGAGTACCCATGGACACATGCACAATTCAGTAGGGTTCAAGGAGCAATGCTGGCAGTAGTAAACCTTAAACAGTTGAAAGCTCCTTCAGGTGCATGAATTTTGCTAAGATTTACATTATTTCCTGAATATTATGAACTTCAGCATTTTCTGGGCTTGGAACTTCTTGTAAGACATACAGCATATAAGCTCACATATCTGCCTGTGTAGCCAAGCTGATAGTATCATGTTTCTTTAGTAGAAAACAACCCTGAATGAACTTGAAATAGTACTTCCAACAGAAAGAAAAATGGCCTTTTTTACAAACTGGGATTATTGTGGCATGAAATAGAGATTAAGAGTGGGGTAGAGAGACACTTACAAAATATAACGTATTACAAAGCGTTATTTGTATACTGCAAGCAAAGTAAATCCTGAAATGTGCTAGGGCAACAGATTTCATACTTTAGGAAAATGATAATGTACTAGTGTTTAAAAAACAAACATGTCTCCTGTTGAATTACATCCTACTAATCCATGGTTTAGTACTGTACACTGTTTCCTAAAAAAAACCCCAATGATTTAGCTAGCACAATGCTTCACAGAAAAATATGCACGTTTCTGTCCTTCAGCATACAACTTTGGTCATTATGCAATTCTGAGGAAACAGTCGGAGATTTTTCTGTGCCAAAAATTCATAAAATGGTAATGCTATTCCTAAAAAAGAGGCAAGGAGCTTTTGCAAAACGCCTCTTTCTGCAGTTGTCGGGCAGCCTCACACTTCTTCACTGACAGGTTTTGCCCACCCTAAGCCCAGCCATTTAGCAACTGAACTTCCCTAAGACCCTTTAGGCTGAATTGATACACCTGTTCAGAAATCAATTTGCTAGGAGAATATACAAAGACCTGTTACATTTTAAGGGACAAATCTGCAAACAGGTCATTCCGGTTAATTGATGGCCTGCCTGCTGCCATCGGCATCCTTCAGGTTATCGCTGGCTCGTTTTTCCAAATGAGGAGACCAGGGAGAGACACGGCTGTTCCAGGGAGGCTCCGCAGGAATTCATCACCCTTCACCTCTCCTTTTACTGCCCTGGGACTCTGGGAGATTTTTAGCCACAATTCCTACTCTTTTCCTCTTTAGCCATTTAAGACATTTTGAAGCATTATGAAAAATACAAATACAGCTCAAAAATGCACGCCCAGTTTCCTATTTTTGGCTCCAACATGTGTGTTTGGATGCCTGCTTAAGGGTGACCTAATTATCAGATGGGCTTAGCAGCAACGTATCTCTCCAAGAAGTAGCAAAATCTCTGGGCACTAAGAGCAGTCAAAATCAATTCACTTATTTAGGAGCCTAACCACAGATTCAGAAACTTAACACTATGTGGGTGAGCCCAGCTGACACCCAATAGCTCAGAAATATACTTCTCCCATCACAAATCTTCTTGAACTAGGCAGTCAAGTGACAGGCACTGGGTGGTGGGCATGCTAAGGCAAGATTTTCTTGCATGGTTTCCTTGCAAACACATATTTTTGAAAAATTGGTGCTGAGATCAGGGTTTAGGCATTGGATTGCAATGGTGCTAATAATAAAACTAGATTTAGATATAAAATTGAAAATCATACACTTGGGTTGTTTAAGCATCCATCCAGGGTATGTGTACTGTATGTATATTGTATTTATAAACCTTTATTTAAGATATGTGTTATACTTATCAACTGTACGTTTATCCTAAAAATAATGAACATTATACTAGGGAAGTTTTCTATATACTGCAAAACTAATAAAACTTATTTTAAATGATTTTATAATAATGGTACCTTATTTTAAATGATCTTATAATAATGGCACCTGCATTAACTCCACATGAAATGGTACAAAAATAATCAATTTGTACTACAGTATGAAGAGTGCCATTCTGCATTTTAAACCGATCTTTTCCAACATGAAACATCTACATCAATTCATTCTTTAGCAAACTGTCAGACCTTCCTACACACCTACTGGTAGGGTTATTTTTGGATCATCCTGGAAGCAAATCACAGCTATCTCAGTGGGTGTACTGGCCTCTAACAAAATGTCATGGTGGCAGACTTGCACTGCTGATTGGAGAAAAACGTATTGTACTGAAGCGAACAAAAAGAGAATCTTCTAAGAATGATTATTTGAACATTCTTCACTGCTTCTCAGCTGAAGCATCTTGTATATTCTATAAAATCTCTAACATTTCAACAATTGTGTTCACAACATGAATACCTTCAACTAACAAAGACAATCTTCATGCCGTCTTAGCGGGTAGAGAAAATAATGAACCATGGACACTAACTATAAGTTATAATTCTCTGCTTTTAGCAGGGGGACAGGATGAATTAATTCTTACAGGACAGGCACTATAATCAGTTTTTTTATTTTTTTCAGTTTATTCTATACTTCACAGACTTCCTTTTTTGGGGTTGTTATTCTTCAATGTCAGCATCTGTCTGAAAATGAGTAGTTTTAGACTTTTGTGCTTAGGAGAGCTTTTTTTTCAACATAAGAGTTAATGGCTGAATTGTGATATAATATGGCAAAAGCTGGGCTGGATTTTAAGAGGTCGTTAAAGAAAAAAATCTTACTTTGTACACTGACAGTATTTTTTTGCAGAAAGATTTCCTCTTAGGTTTACACAGCAGATAAACCTGCAGAGCTTTTTTACCAAAGCATGAATAGCTAGTTCAGCTGTGTGAATAAATAATAGTTTAGAGAATCAAATAATCATGAAAATGTCACGGAAAATCAAGGCTCCTAAGTCTGAAACTGAATTAGCTTCTGGTTTAGCAATTCTATCCCCTCACAGCTCAGAAGTTATATTGTGTATGTTTATGCAGATAAATTTGGATGTATAATTAGATGTTTCATCTCTTCATTTGCACATAGAAGGGCTTTCCTACTGGCTACTGAAAAAACATTTATGCATGAATTTTAAGAAACAAAATTGAAATGAGCTTACAGAAGCTGTAGAATCTCCATCCTTGGAGATATTCAAACCTTGACTGGACATGGCCTTCATCAACCTGCTCTGAGTGGTCCTGCTGCGAGCAGGAGCCTGGAGTAGAGACCTTGGGAAGTGTCTACCAACCTATGTGATTCTGTGACTCTAACGTTATGGCATTAAAAAATAAAAATCCGTGCAGCGATGGAGAAAGGCAAGATGACAAAGGAAGCTGCTGTCTGAAACCCAACTTCCATATTTTTCCTGTCAGTACAATACATTTTTCTGCTATTGCTTAACAACAGTTTGCAAAAATATCAGGAGCTTCATAGCTCCTGATATCAGGAAATTTTTTACAGTGCTGTATTGACCTGGTACCACCCAGGACAGTCAAAATAAACATTATTATCCTTGGGAAAATTAGGGTAGCGGGTCAACGGAGGCAAATTAAATGTCAGACAGTGTTAGAAGCAGATACTCTGATCCTGAGCTTGTATGTCCCTTCTTCACATCCACCTCCTGGCCTTCCTACCATCCACTGAATTAACCATAAATCTCTGCAGGCTCTGGAATAGCAGCCTCCCTGCGAGCTCTTTACTAGTCAATCCACTTGCAGGACGTGTGAAGGACAGTCTCTGGAGGAGAGGACAAGGTTCCTGACACTCAGCTGAGATTCATCCTGCCTAAACTGAGAAATTTACAGTGTCAATACCTACACCTGAGGTAGTGCCTCCAAAATCCCTTCCCAGTTAATGGGAAATGCAAACTTCCAGGGCCCAACCAAAAGGCAGATGAGACAAACTGGCTCAGACAACCTGGTGTCAGGTAAAAGCTACCCCAGCCCAAATCCTTATGTTATGAAACACTACAGGTACCTGCCTTTAAAACACGAAAGTATTCTAAGCGAGCAAAACGAAAAGAAGGTGAAGAATTAATTAACTAAATAGCGGTGATTAAAGTAAATAAAGGAAACAATTATATCAAAATAAAAGACAAGAAAGATGATTAAATGAGTCTTCAAAAGACCCGTGAGAAACTCATGAAAGACATAATATGCATTTACCTGGTTTTTATTCTTTCATGATTTCATTTTCATTTGTATTCACTACCATCTGATAATTGCAAGAAACAGTTACTTTAACCATGGGCAATTTAAACCATTTTAATTTTTTTTCCAGGGCCAAGAGACAAAAGAACCTATTTATTGCCTGAGGGGATTTTTACTAAAATGAAAGCTTAATCTTTCATGTTTTTTTAAGCAAAGGCTTTTAAAAAATCATTTCTAACAATGCTGTAGGGAGAGACTTCCATGGGTATGCAAAATTGAAATTATAAATTTACAATTATAAAAAAAATTAATAGTTTGGGGGATTGCATTGTCTCTGTTCTTTCTGAATGAATACTGTTTCAAGCTTAAGAGAAAGTATTTAGCACATGGAGGAGAATGAGTGTCCTTAGACTCTCTTGCGGTCAAAACTATTTAGTAAGAATGTATGAGAGAAAGATCATCGGAGTTTAATTTATTTGGAAATATGTGATTGTATGAACCTTGAAGAATGAGTTCCATACAGATGGAACACTCACTATTAGATGCTGAATGTTTTTCTCTTCTTTTTGAATAAATTGCAATTAGAAGCCAGCAGCAAAACTTGACACCCTCAAATATCAGATGCCCTGTTGGTTCCTCACTTCCTGGCCTGTTTTTCTGTGTTGCCAATGCATCAAAGTCAGTCTGACCACCATCCCTCCATAATAGTTTGATGCACTGAAGGTTGCTAAATCTTATCTATGTAAAATTAAGCTGCAAGAGGAATTTTAACTGAAGTAACCACCTTTTGGGGCTTTTACGACACATGTCTACAAAGGACGGAACAAGAGCTCTTGGTCAAAGATTGATTCAGAAGAGAACTTCAGGAGAGATATAGTTATATATGGGTAGAAACATGGATATGATTTATGTGGCTGCTATGGTTTAAGGCATATTAGAAGTACATGCTCATGCCCATCCCTGTTCCGTGCAGTATTTTGGCTTTAACAGCATCAAGAAAAGGATTAAATTTAAACATGTACCTTTGCACTCTCCTAAATTTGGGCAGTTTTCTGAACTAAGAAATATTAATTTAATGCATTGTCTGGAGAGACACAAACATTGCTTCCTGGGCTGAGTGAAGGCTTCTAAATCAGACAAAATAATTTACACTTACGAAACACAACAAACTGAAGTGTTCTATTAAAAGAAATCTAGACCAAAAAAATACCCTCAAGGCCTCCAAATATCTACACATTGAAAGGCAGATTTAAATGTTTTCTGCCAACATATTTCAAGTTTTAATGGAAATACTTTGAGCTACTATGAAAAGCTTTATCGAACTAAATTAATTTTCCATAGACCAGAGAAGAATCATTGAAGGTATTATTCAGGTTTACAAAATATTTAATAGGGTGGAGAATGTGGAACCAGATAAGAAAGGTTAAACTGAAGGACATTTTAACAAGGCTTGATTTTAGGTTGGCTGTGCAACATAAATAGGTCAATGGACCTATTAGATATAGACTTTCTCTTTGACACAGCAAGCTGTCTAATATTAGAAACACTTGTGTACAGCTACTACCTGTAAGACTTTCAAAAGCAATTGTCATTCTGAATACGCTATTTCAAAGGCTAAATGTCCAGAATTTCTTGAAAATAACACATCTTCAACGTGTTAGCCAAAATCATTAATCTCTCTGGAAAAACCTTGGTATCTGCTCTACAATACCACCCTGAGCAATACTAAGCTCTAGTTATCCCAAAGAAGTATCCACCCAGCCCAGCTGAAGCACCTTCCTAACCACGTGCCTCTGACTTGGACATCAGATGAAACCACCATCCAGGTCCTCAAGGAGCCTCGAGACCAGGTTAAAAGAGAGAACAGCAAGTCAGCCAGGCTGGATAAGAAGATTGTGTCGGAAAGGGAGCGGAAAGGGAGGAAAATGCGGACCTTACGGATAAATCTGAGTCCTGTGCTAACATGGCAAGACAAAGAGCATGACAGAAACATGCTGCTGCCTGAAGTTCTGGTGCCAGTTTGCTGCAGAGCAGCAAAGATAAGGAAAGTTCATTTCCAGCCCCTCTGCACCGCGGTGCAGTATGTTGAGTTGCCCTGAGAAGTCTTGTCAGTATGGCTCAAGAAATGCTGAGCATGCTTTGGGAGGACAGGCTGCTCAGTCATTCAACAGCTAAACTGCAGAGATACTACAGAGCATGCATGAAATGCAACATTTCTGCTTCTATAAATGGGTGACATTTCGACAGGAGTAGCACAGAAGCACTGACATCGAGACTAGCCTTTTGCAAAGCGTTAAGCCCCAGCTCCAGGACAGAGGGAAGAAATTGCTCAGGTTTAAAAAAATACATCAGCAAACCAAAATTATTGTCACCCAATCTGCTTCTCAGAGATGTTACGAATGAATATTATTTTTAGGTCGAGATGAAGCTCACACCAGAAACAGGAAAATGCTGCACAAACTTAGTATTAGCCAAGCTGCCTTCCATTTAACCTCTCCCCCAAACAAACAATAAAACTGTAATATAACGGGAAGTGTTGGCCAGCTTTAACACCCAGTACCACACTCTGTCCCAGTTCTATTGTGCAGTGAAGACTGTTTTCCTTACTGATGAGCTCAAACCGTCTGCCATGAATTACTTTTTCATGGGGAATAAATACACACTTAAACAAGATTAAACACAAATGTTCTTTAGTGGTGTCTAAAATAATATGAATGTTTTTTAGAACAGCAATAAACACACTTCATGATGCAAATAATTACACCCCGCAGCCTTTATGTAAAGATAAGTGGCCGGATTCTTGACTCAGCTACATCACTGTAAATCCAGAGTAACTACACTGAATCGACATCTCTCTCTGTGGATTCTGGAGATGCTGAAGTGTTACTGAACTCTGGATTTGCCCTGATTTCTCTCTAAGGTTTTGCAGACATGGGACATGCATGGCTAAAAGTCTACACGGTGGTCATGGAGGCACCACCACCTCTTATCCTGTCCCTTATCCCCCCATAAATCTGTCTTCTGCTTAGTGTAATGAAGTCAGAATCTGGCTGTGTATTCCTTGTGCATCTGATATCACTTCTGTAACTGTACTCTCAGTTAGGTCCAGAAGAAAGCTCAACTGAGGCTACAGCAAGGAAAAGAGAAGGCAAAAAGGGAGAAGGACTTCACAAAAATTCATGATGGGTGAAGGCAATACATGTGTGATGTGCTGGGAATCAAAGAGCTGTCTCTCAGGGATTAAAAAGAACCAACTCGGTTGATCTTTCTGTAGGATGGGAAGAATCGGCTTGTGTTCTGAATTCTTTCTGAAAAGTATAATTTAGCTTAAGTTTCCCATGCAATTGTAATTTTCATGTAGAATTTTGTAAGATGGGTCCATTAGGCTTTAATGGCCCCTGAAATGAGTCTGGAAAGGCGAACATGCCCATATTGGACCACTTGAAAAATTACTTATCTGCTTAAAAATAACAGGAACAAAAATGTATTCAGCTATTAAAAGGGTCTCTAGAAATTATATGAGCACAGAACTCAGACACAACATGGACTCACTGTTTTAACTATCATCTTCCCATTTATTCTCATTTTGGTATTTTGAAAGCAAGCACTCTGCTCTTACCGGGACTTGTGAGGGCTCCCAGAGCACCAGTCGTTGTGGAGAGAGGATTTGCATTGGTGGTGGTAGCTGAGGTTTGGGCGGCGGCTGCTGCGGCTGCTAAAGTTGCCAAATTCTGTAACTGTAAAGCGTTCATGCCTGCATGGAGAAGCAATAGGATTAATTAAAACATGTAATTAAAAAAAAAAAAAAAAAGCTATTTTCTATGGACATGGAGCTTTGGATGTACCTTGCCAAGAGATTCAATTCTTCTTTTCATTCCCAAGGCATCTATAATCTGGGAAGCACCTCTTACAGTCCCCAAATAGCATCTCTCACCTCTCTACCTTGGAGCTGAGAGAATACAGCAAAGGCACTAGCCTATAGTTCAGGAAAATTAAACCTGGTTTGTGCCTCTTCTGTAGGGGAAGTGTAGAATTAAAAGTCATTTAAACTCTGTGTGAAGCCCAGGTGCAATACTATTTCCTGACACAACAGGAGGTGTAAAGAAGATAACTAACATTTAAAACACATTCAGGACAGGGTCATATAATTGGGATGAATACAGTTTGTTTCTCATGTCTCCTCTGAATGTATCTACTAAGGCTACACTGTGCAGTAGCCAATAATTGTGCTGATTTTCCTTCTGATGGTTCATTTCTAAAAACATGTATGAACTAAGAACATCAAATTAGTATCAGTCTGATCACAGAGCCATCATTGAGGTAGGGACTTTCAGGCCATAAGCTCTGGACTGTGATATCAAGTCTACTCAGTCATCTGTCACTTCATTATTTTAGAAGATGTGGGGGAGATATACCTGCATTTCAACGAGGACCTTCAAGAAATGCATGCATTTAAATAGCAAAGGCTTTAATTTAGATGACAAGTAAAAAAGGACAAACAATAAACAGAATTTTTATTAAATGGAAAAAAAAGATAATTAAGGAACAGCAAATGGCATTCATTTGACTTAAATCAGAGGGACAGGAGTCTGCTTCTCCAGAGGCCTTCAAAAGTAGGCCTACCTTTTACCTTGGACTACACAAAGTACTTAGGCACTTACTCTAAGGCAAAGTGCTTCAGTAAGAGACTAAAACGCAGATACAAGTTAGGTGCTAGTGTTCACCAGACCGGGTCCTTCTCAGGATCCTCTGAATAAGATACACTGTCCACAGGGGCGATGATCAGACTGGGTGTCTACATACAGATGTGAGAAAAATTGTTTGGATGGCAGTGAGAGTTCATCCTTTTGGGTTTGGACACACGAGGGAGATCTGTGCATGCTGCTTGAGCTCTCAATAGAATTCACAAAGTGCACAAAACCCTCATAAAACACTAAAACAGTTTCATAATGTTCTTGTAGTCCTGATAATATAAGTACACACAAAATGTTAGGTGGTAGGAAGAGCAATACCTTTTTCAGACCAAGTGATAGAGCTGGGAAGACTGTATGAGTCTTGGGGAACACCCAAGGAAGAGCTTGAGTGCCTGGAAACTTGTCCAATTTTTTCTGAATGTTAGCTTGTCTAACAAGAGCTATTACTTCTCCCTGCACTCTTTGTTTCTCAAACCAGGGGAACTTAATAACAACTTGGAGAAGATGGAAAAAAAAGAGGTTAAACATAATACTTTGTAAGTATGCTTGAGAGGAAAAAAATGCAATGAAGGAGAGGTATTTTCTAGGAATTGGGAACTCCTGCAATAATGCAGAGTGACATTACTTTCGAATGCCTATGTTGCAGACTCAGGTTGGTACAGTCAATGGGCCCCATAAAGAGGTATTCTCACTGGCCCAGCATTAGGAACTCTGAGGTGAACCTTGATATAAGCATCTATTTGTGAATAAATCCCCAAATTTAAACACAGCATGTTCCAACAGGCAGGTCAGGTCTCAGGTGAGCACCTAGCATGGCTGAGGTTCTAACTTCTGCGCCTCAGTCAAATGCCCAAAGTTAGCTCAGATGTCGGTGCTTGTGAAAAAGTGACACGATGACTATGTTAGGAGTAGGGTTTTAGTTGATCCAAGATCCACCACGTTGCAGTCTGGAATCTGCACAACACACTTGGAGGAATTATGTGACCAAAAAAGCTCTTTTAGGTTCCTTTTGGAGACTAACGACCATCTTAAAAAATAAGGCTTTTCTCAAACCCTACCAACCAAAACTATTTTGCAAGGCACAATAAAGCTACCCTAGTCACAAGTCATTATTCACCTAGACAATCAGGTCTAACTACTCAACAAAGTGATCACAGGTCATTGTTGCAATTTGGTCAGTCGTCTAAACCAGATCTCACAAAGTTTAAGTGCTTAAAATACAAAGATAATTCTGAAATGGCAAAACTGTACCTTAATTACATGGACATTTTATAAATATTAAAGAATTAGATATTGGATATCCAAATAAGTAAAATAAAACTGCTTAAAACATCTCAAATCTTGAACAAAGTAATCTTCTAAACCAGGAAAGGTTGACTGAATATTTTAAAAAACTTTTATTTTTACTATCAGTCTAAAACTAAGTTTTGGAAGCAGCATCATATTAACAAATAAATTTCTGAAACCAGAGACGGTAAGGAAATTCATAACAGTTTTCAAATCTTATCTCTGGTTTAACTTGAGAACTTTTCAGTCAAAAAGTACAATTCAGATAGAAATTCAGATAGGATATTTGGCTAGCATAATTTTAATTTATTTCTTTTTAATTACTCAGTTGACCTACTTGCTTGCCTCGGGTGTAAAATTCTTTTTTTTTTTTCATTAAAAAATCCTCTTTCTTTGATAGTAAGATTCTGCAGATTATTTCAAACAGGATTTTAGGGATGGAGAAGACTTAAGCTGGGGTCCAGCTCTTGGCAAACAAAGCAGATAGTGGTTCTCAAAATGAGATATGGAATCCATTTTCATCCTGGATTGATATTCGGTCCTTAAATATCATTTACCTTCCTTTTTCATAAGAAGTATGAATAATTCAGCAAAGAATGTCCAGCAAACATTGCTGGTCTTCACTGAGGCCACATTTCATGCCATTCTGTAACGGAGATTTAGTAAAACAGTGGGTTGCTCTCCACCATGGCAGCATGGTTTTCTATCACCCACCGGTTAGTTATTCATCAGAAGGATCAGTCATAATCAGCTTATATTTCTTCTGTGGGGAGGTTTCCACTTTGGACTTCTAAAGAGCACACATGGCAGGATTAAATAATAGTGAACCAATACAGGACGGTACTAGACGAGAGACTGCAAAATAGCTTCACCTAGATAAAAATGCATGGACTTTTCTCCAAACCTCAGTTTAGAAGCAAATGGATTTTGAAGCAATTTAATACTGCGTTTTCTATTCATTTTATATGCACGGCTTCGTCCATGCGTGCAAGGCTGCAGAAGGCTATGAGCATGGAGGGCTGTGAAGCTCGAAGGCAGCATACGCGCACTGTACAGCACTCAAGGAAAAGTACAGCAGGCAAGACAAGGTCAGCAGGCAGCGGAACAAACAACTGCTCTCTCTGGGCTTGTGAACCACTGTTGCGCCTGTGTGGATGCAAAACAAACACCAGCATTGCCTCATCCCACAAAAACATTTTTTTTATAGTGGGACATTTCCTGTGGAAGCACAAGAGGAACCCATCAACTTGACGAAAGAGTTTCAATGCCAAAAAAAGATTAAGAAACAAGAGCTAGGCAGTGACGAAGCCGTCTCCCCACCCAGTCTGTTTTACTGTAGAGGTGACTAAAAGACACTGGCCACAAACCAGCTCTGCAGATGTTATAGGGAGTCAGCTTCGGTGCCTTCAGAAAAAAGACTGCTTCTTGTTGTCACACACGATAAGAGGACAGCAAAGAGCCCCGCGGACCTGAGCACCCGAATGTGACAGCAAGGACTCATGGCACACACCGCCATCCAGCATGCTCTAGAGCTGCTTGTGTCAACAGGTTTATCGCTTAATATGCATCCTCTTTAGGATCCTCTGTCTGCTCAGACATATAAAAAATAAGTCCTGTCATCACTGTTTCACATTCCCCAGGCATTTTACCATCTCTGCTCCCTCTTTATTGGTTTCTCCCATCAAGTTGTCAAGTGCGGCAACATCCCACTTGCTAGGACAAACTTGGAGGAGGGAAACCAAATGCTCTCAAGTCCCAGACCCAAAAAGTACTTTGCTTTCAAATGGGGATTTTTGGTTCAGTTGAACTTCAGCCAAGGTATAGTTCTGTGGGACTAATCTGCTCTCTCATTCTCTCCCCTTTCACATACTGTCTTCACACACTTCACATCCTACAGCTTTTTCAAAACAGTCCCAAATCTCGCAACAGAGCTGGACCGCAAATGAGTAGATCGTTTTTATTTGAAAGTGCTGCTCGCTCAGCAAATGCACCTCTCTCTGAAGAAATGCAAATTGCTTAACGCTGAAGAACAGCCTCATAGGCAGAGCTGCACATGAAAAATGAAAATCCCCCTGTAGGGGAAAAAAAACTTCTGGGTAAGGAATAGCTCTTGATCTTCATGATGGAGACGATGTTAGGAATTAAAGGGAAATTATTAAAAAAACCCAGAATCACAATACAGTTTGATTTCATTTTTAATAACATGTATTTACCAATGTGCTATCAGCTTGGCAAATATTCAAGATTGCAAGGAAATTCAACTTTCATTTTGTTATTTGGCAGATTAAAAAAACAATTAAATTATGTACAAAACAGATGCACAGTATGCCTTGCTTGAAACTTAAGATTTAAAAAAAAATTATTTATAAGGATAGGGGCATGAAAATTTAATTTAATGTTCACCTTAGGTAATTTTGTGTCTTATTGTTCACAGCAATTACCATAAATCTACATATCAATAAGCGAGAACAGATGTCAGTTGTTACAAGTGCTTGCCAATCAGGCCTGTTAAAAAGTGACAGATGGATGGTGATAGAACATTCTCATAAGGCCTATTAGCACATTCGCAGGAAATTTTTGTAGTGCTGCACAGTCACAGATGCAGTTCTGTGAAAACACGGGGAAATTTGAGAGCATGAGATTTACATTTTACAACTTCTTGTGCTGCCTCCGACGCAAACTTTCATACAATGAAGCAATTTACCTCATTTCAGTCACCACAGCTTTTCTCCTGTGATAACTGTAAATTTGGAATTACCGGGTATTTGTAGAGGAGGCAATAGAGTCACGTTCCTGAAGACTTCTTAGGCCTCATCAGCTCTTGGGTTTCCAAAACCATAATAAAATCATATTAGGAAATAGCTGAGATTCGCTTGCTGAACAAATTCCTAATAAAGGAAGGCACTGGCTACATTTTAGTGACAATACATGCATGGAGAATTTCAAAGTCAGTGGTGATTATCAGAGCCAAATCTGGATAGCTCATAAGCAGTTCCCACTACCTTGACTCCCTTTTCTTTGGAAATTTTATCCTTCCCAATTATTAGGATTTATTCCTTCTGAATTAAATCCTGACTGCACCTTAAAAATTGTGGATTAAGGTAAAATTTATCATCTCCAGGCCAAAAAGCAACTGTTTGCTAACACTGACATCAGCCATTCCAGATGCTGATGTTAAAAATGGGGGTAAAGGCTTCACGGCCTGTATCTGAAAGAGTATGATTTTATTCCAGCAATATTCTAAGAACTAAAATAGACAGGAGACCTGAGCGCTACCTCCATCAAATCATATATACTCTGTGCCTACCTTTAGAAAAGCTGCTTAACTGAACAATGCTTAAGGTACCCTGACCATTTAGTATTTGATTTAGCAAAGCCCTTAAACAACTGTTAAGTCCACGTTTGATTCTGCTCTGTTTTTTAAGAGTATATGCTTAAATCCGACTGAAAGTTAGAGCTACTCATGGACTCACATAGGATTTCAGCACATTTTCAAGTTATGCATTCCCTAAACACATTCCTGGCAAGAAATGTGCTTTTCTCAATTGAAACTTCCCCAGTCCTAGTGGGAAAGATTCATCTGCTCTAACTCACCCGAAAAAAAGTTACTTGCCCAGGCTCTTGTTAGAGTCAAAGGAGAGAGAGCGAGTGGATGATTCATCTGATCCTAAAATAGATTAACCCCAGCCCTTGGTAGGATGAACTGCAGCCCGAGAGTGTCTTCATTGACATGGCAGGGAGGCCGGACGCCTAATTTCCAAACTGCTGAGGTTCAGCGGGGTGAATTCCACCCACAGAGGGGCTGAGGCAATAAAAAGCCCCTCTCCCTCCTTTCACCGTTTACGGAAAGCGCAGCCAGAGCTACAGATCTTGTGCCCAGACTCGGCCAAACTTCCACATCATGCACTTTTACCACCTGAATAAGCACGTCTTGTAAACTGCCGAGCATTGGCTCTCCTCTCAAGGTGCCTCTCCTTCTCCTGTGAGCAGGAGCGATGCGTGGATTGAGAACAGCCTCACTTGCTTCAAACTCAGTCTCTCCAAAAAAACGCTAAATGGAGTTGTTTAATTTATTAGCTTAAACAACAAAAAAAGCGCGCTAATTGTATGGGTTAAATTAAACAGGACTTTCAACGGAATTACTGTTACAAAAGCTCAATGTTTTTAGTCCCTGAGGTCACCGTTTTCAAAACTGGTAGTTATCTTTAAGAAACAGCTATCTCCCTTGAGCTGGAAACAGTTTCTCAGTGACCTTTACTTTTAATATGATATCCCTAAAGAGGTCATAGCAGGAGAAGCCCTCCTTCAGTATGGCTTTGCTGGAATGAAGCCACCAAAGAGTCAGAGGATATAAAGGAACCTTGGGCCAATGCAAAAGTATAGAGCTTTTGTGCAGATGGTCCTGGCTTCCAACCGGTCCCTCCAGATCCACTGAGCCAATCCAACAATTAGAGGAAAATATTCAGAAAGCAGAACCTCACGCAGTTTCTCTCACCCATCTGCTCCTACAGACTCTGCAACAGGAGGAAATCTGGCTTGGGTAACAAAAGAAGGGTGAAATGGATTGAACAGGGCTCAGAAAGGGCCAGAAGTTCAACCCAAAATGCAACTAAACTGCGAGAGAGTTTGGAAAGGACTGGAAAAAACCCATACATTGGAAAAATATAAAAAGTCCCAGCTGTAGAGGGTTTAGGGATCTGAAAGCCAAAGCAAGAAAAGCCAAAAGCATGGTTTCTTCTGCATGACTTTAGAAAGCAAAATACACTGTCTGTTCAATGAAATTAAGAGAGTCCCTTTGTGTCTTTTATGAGTAATGTGCACATTTATGTGTCCTGAATGGTCACACATATAGAAATATTTCTGTATGAGTGAATATTTATTCCTGCCAAAACATTTTACATCAATGGACAATAGAAAACCTTCATAGAACATATATTTTTGAACATTTCCATTTTCTACAATTGCCCTATGTAATATAAAACCTCCCTGTTTATACTGTCTGTATAGTACTTTCCAGGTTCTTCTTAAACAAGTAGGTTGGCTTAAATAACTACAGCTTTTAGGGTCTGATCCAGCGCCAGCCAAACTCAATGCAAACGTTCAAGGAACATCAATCTCCTTTGAACTAAGCCTTCCATGCAATTTGTATATATTTGAAGGAAGAATCTTTTTTGCTTGAAAGGTTGCTAGTGCTTAATGTAGCTTGCATTGTCTTTTTAAAGTAAGACAATCAAATCACATAATGTAATTCATCTACGTTATTAGCCTTCCCCAAAGACAAAGCACGGGCTAGACACTGAGGCTTGAGAGGCACGTGAGAGAAAACATTGCCTTTAAATTATCATTAGCAGACAGCAGAGGAGGGGAGGAAAAGTTAAGAACTGCTCACTAGAAAATATACACTTGATGATGGTATGTGCTTGCGTGTTTTACAGAGGACTGTGAAGCAGAGTTTGGCATGGTAGGGTTAGCTGCTGTAATCAAGACCAGGGGATTACTCTAATGCCAAAGGCAGCATTACCAACTTTCCCAAATTTATTACCAGTCTCAACATATTACACTGTTTTCTTCAGCTTAGTTCTGGAAATAAAACAATTCAATGAAAATCTCATTTTTCAATAAAAATGAGAAAACCTAAACTGGAGAATCAAGCGTGGAACCTTAAAGCCTGGAAAGTTAAATGGCAAACTACTACTGTTTGTCTGTCAAATTTTAATATCTTACAAATTTTAGTTAAACCAGTTTCATAATTTGCTTGGACTTCACGTATGACTTATGAACATAGGGCAAAGGCAATACCAAACATACAGTAGGGCCAGTGGGCTGCTAGAGCAAGAACAGCATTCAAGTTTAGAGCTGGTGCCCTGTGTGTTTAATGTCTGTATGTTAGTGAGTTCTTGAGAAAAATCCCCATTTTTCTTTGGATTGGATCCCCAGCTCCCAAACAAACAAACAAACAAACTCCAATTCTCTTCAACCAGAAATGCCTAAAAACCCCACTCCTTTCAACAAAACCAAAGAATCCCTGCTTTTGCCACATAAAGACGACTTTAAGCAGACTGAGGCATGATATTAGGGAAAGGGAATTTAAAACTTCACACTGAAGATCAGTGTCTTTGCTCTGCTAGGAAAGAAAATTGCTTTGATTTAAGAAATAATATCTCTGAGGACTGCATGGCAAATATTTCTTCACATGTGCAGCAGGGTGTGTGCTGTGTCCTTTCTGTTCAGTACAGAGACAACAAGGGCTTTAGCAGTACAAATAAATACTTGCAGATCCAAAGGTCCTTAATTTTGGTCAAGGGGGTGGCTGTATTAGAAGTCCTAATTTAGCAAACCATGACTTCATTGAGACTTAAGCACAAAACAGGTGCTAGAGCCCTGACATGTAAGTAAGAGTAAAATTTCAATTGCTCACGTGGCTTTTGATCAAACTTTTAGCGTCTGAATTCAGTAGTAAGCACACCCATTGACTTCAAAGGTAAAAGTTGGACCCCTCAAACTCAAAGTTCAAAGAACTTGCAAGCTGCAATGATGGATCTTCCTTAGCACCTTATTCAATTGTGTCTAGATTTTATTCCTCACTTTGAAATATTTTATTAATAGGCAAGCTACATGCAATATGGAAATATATATTAGATTCATTTTTGTAGAATGAACATATATAGCTTAAATTAAACAACTCTGGGCCTTTACAAACATTCAAGGATGGCTTCAGCAGCTAATGCAAGATCTTGCTGCAGACAAGTAGTATTTTCTGTTCCTTTCACAAAACATAATAAACGAATCTTTAATACTAGATGCACACATAACATAGTACCACATGATTTCTGAGGAGAGGACATGAACTCTCAGTCCTAATGATGAAATAGCACTTAGTCTTTGGCACTTTCATGTAGAGCTGCAGCTTGGAGAGAAATTTAATATCACTAATTTGACCTTGAACATCAAGGTTTAAGACTTACGTGTTTTGGGGAAAGAAAGGAGTAAACTTCAAGCTGTTTTGATAACATGAATGTAAGACAAAAAATACGTATTTTCTAGTAGAGGCTGTCAGTCATTACATTATCCCATAGAGGAGAGCATTAGCAATCTAATCTTTAGTCGAGAAGGCATATCCCTCAAGTAACAATGATGTGCCACTATGATTTCTTAAGATGATTTTCTACTAGACTCAAGACCATATGATTTTCAGAGAATAAATCACACCCTGGATTGAGAGCCCATCCTGAAACTACTTGACTAAAATTCTTAGTTTTAACATAGTTCTTGGAGACAAAGCTGAATCTACACTAACAGTGAGAAACAGGCAACAGAAAACTTCTAAGGTGCACATAATGCAATGGATATCACATCATTTTTCCTCGGTGCCTCAATTCTTTCATTTTGTAGACCTAACCAAATATGAAAACATTAAACACAATCTCTGAGCTCAAAGCCACTTCCAAAACTGCCAAGTATAAAACTGTTACTGAACTGCTCTGTTCTGTTTATCATATTAAGATACATTTTTGTGATGAAAAAATGCTAGATTGCAAGTGTAACATAATAGAACCAGCAAGCACTGCCAGCAGGTCTGAGGAAGAGAGAATAATTCAGAGATATTGTCATCTGTAGGCCAATTTATATTGTCAGACAGCAGGTTCACATTAGTCTCTGATGTCACTGCAATAATGGCATAATATAATGATTGAGCAAAGAATACCTGTGGGGTATAGCTATACGGTGCGGTATATCTATACTTGTTAAAGTATTTCAGGATTAATTCAAAGCAGAATCAGAAGAAGCAGAAGACCAGGATTAAAAGAAGAGTGAGAAAATGGTGTTCATAAAGACTTCTGAATATTTTAGCCCTTGTTTTGTGATGATGAAGCAAGCACAATGTTGTATTTCATTGATTCAGTGGGTTCATGATTAAAATAAACTAATGTAGCAATTTAGGGGTTTTGTGCTTCCTTTTTTTTTTTTTCCCTCTAACAAGAAAAAAAGCTTTTTAACAGTTTCTCGCGGCAGGCATAATGTGCATCTGTGCTCTGATTTACTGCACATGCTGCCTTCTCTAGCATCATGTTAAGTTAGGGTATCAGCATGGTAGGTCACACAGTGGGAGTGACCTTTTGCTAATCACTACACATCAGTTACTACTGGCACACAGCTCATTACTAAGAAACCCTCCAACTAGCTGGCTTTCAAATCCGCTCACACTTTGATTTTTTTTTTTCCCTTTTCTTTCTTTCTTTTTTCCCCCAGACTAAAGATTATACTTTTACATAAAAGCTTCTGTTGTGTAATTTTGTCAACTAGGGTTCCAAAGTCAAAAAGGCACCCAGTTAATTTTCCATGATTATAAAAGGAGCCTGAAAATTCATACTGAAGGTAGGCCTGTAATCTTGGGTTTCATTAAAAAGGTCAGAACGTTTTTACTCACCACCTATTATTAAAATGTTTGAGGGCTGCCATTAATTTGATTTTTCAGGACACAGAAACCTCACTGGAAATTAGAATGTAATCCTGCTGTTGCTTTACTGACACTTTTCATAGGGTAGGATACGGCTGCAGGGACTAAGAGCTCTCCTGCAATTTACAATTGGTTACTTTGGACAAATGGCAGGTGACTAATGCAAGACAAACTGTTTGCACAACCTGGGAGCACTGGGTTTAATTTCAGTTTCTGAAAGAGGGGAGAAAGTGTTTCTATTGACGTTGAACTGTGAGCTGTCCCCTGCCAATACATCTGCCACATTTAATACACAACGCTCCCCCCACCCCCGACAATGTGATTATTAGAGGTACAGAATTCAATAGCTTAAGAATACAAAACATAGCTGGAGCAAAATGAAATGGTTTTTAACTTACCGGCCATTTGCTGAATGCCGCTGAAGGCACCCAAGTTACTGGAGGAAGTTGCTTGCTGCAGGAGCTGCAAATTAACAACACAACACAGCAATCTATCTGACATTAATGTAACAAATGAAGATAAAACTAAAATGAGCTATCATTTCACATTTGGAGTATTTATGCTTTCCTTTACATTTATATAGTCTCTTGCTTCTATCTATTGTTGGAATGAACATCCCTAGAGTCAATGCTGTAAATCCATATTAATGTCTAATCTCTATTAAGAAACACAGAGACACAAGGGAAACTCAATAACATTGCTGCTTTAAAACAATCAATTTATTCTTTTTAACAACCAGGTGTTAAATCTATTTAAACCAACATAGCGTGACTAATTACAACCCTCTGTAGTCTAGTAGTTACCATAACTCATCTCTGTCAATCACGGTCCATTCTCCCCCACCCCCTTGAATTCAGTTTTTTCTTTATTATCTTTATGAATCAAGCACACAGATACTCATTAAACTGGTACTTGTATATTACAATTTAGCCTACCTCAGTATTAATTAGCCTACCTCAGTACTAATATATATTTTTAATTGCCAGGTAAATTGCTGTTTATAATTATATCACTATGCCAAAGCATTGTATGCATACAAATTATGTATTTATGCATACACAGTACCTATATATGGATGGAGCTATTTGTCTAACTTGGAACCATCAGGAACTCCCCAAGTTATCCAAAAGCTGCTCAGCCAGACCTCTCAACTCCAGAGCCACAAAAAGCAGAGGCTCCCTCTCAGCTGTGCTGCAGGGGAGTCTCTCTTGGCCATCTAGGACCTAAGACGCGTTGCTGGGGATTTCAGGTTTCTCCAACAGAGGCAGCAGCTAACGTCTCTTTCTCATCTTACAAATGGACCAAGGAAAATACCATTTTAAATTGATGAGAAACAAATTGCTTTCCCCTGCCATCTTCACTTTCTGTGCAAGGTAGTATGAACCACGCGTGTTTAGCATTGACAAGACCACGCATTAAAGTGAAAGCCATTTCCAAATGAAAATGGGGAAAATGAGAGGCTTGAACCACAACGTTCTAGTTTAGAGGCTGCACCATATAGATATGGCCCCTACAGCGTTCAGCTGCCTATCTGTCCTCCCCTAAGGAAGAACTTAAATTTTATTCCAGCTATAAAAAAGAGACTCTAACATTCAAAAGAACAATAAAACTAATGGAATCAAATTTTATTTTGCAGCACAAGTAAACTTTAAATGCTTGCCTTGGACAGCACTGACACATCTTGAAATGTTTATTCAAATTCTATTCCTTGTTATTTATTTTTAGACCATGTGATAAACATACAGAGCTTTTTATATAGAAGAAGACATGCTACGTATCCTGGAGGACTTAGCAATTTATTGCAGGGAGTTTACTATAGCTGATTTACCATGGTTCTAAAAATAAATACATCATAATATATCCACCGCCTCTGAAATGAACTTACAGCTAGATATTGTGGTGTGAGTCCTCCAAGACCTGTGAGGTTTCCCCAAGTGGCAGTATTGAGCTGTTGCATCTGCTGTGCCAACTGCTGCTGCAAACGCCGCTGCTCCTTGTCCTTTTGGGTATCGGCAAACTTCACCACGATTGGCGAAGAGCAGCCCTGTGGTTAGACAGATCGGGAAAGACAGAAGCGTTAAATCACACCGAGTCACCCTCGCACTGTGAGCTCAGCCATGTCCCATAGGGCCACCGGCAATGGCATGACCTGATCGCTCGCCCTCTCTTTGTGATTGGCGTATGTAGGACCGCAAGGACTAGATTTTCAGCTTCTTAGGAAAAGAGGCTATGGAGAAATTATTGATTCCCCAGTTCTTTTTATAAAGCACCTTTCCTCAGGCTCTCTTTTCCTTCCAGCTATCAAAACTGTTGCCAGAGACAACGAATTGTACCAGTCCTCTTTAATTAAGCTTCACAGCTGATGAGATGGATGTGATGCTTTGTCTGCAGTCTGTTTTCAAGGCATCGCCAAAGGGAGAGGTGTCCAACCTCCCTGCTGCCAGGGACCACACAGCCAACACCACCCTGCCACCACGGTCTGGCTGTGCGGTCATGCTCGGTGCAGCTGGCTTGTGTATCCTACATAAATAGCCTGTGAGCAACCGATTTACTGCAGCGCCCATCATCAGTGGGTCACTAGTCCTTTTCATATCAAGGATCCCCAGTCCCAAGTGAGCACAAAGGGCGACGCTGCTAGGACAATTCACCCACCTGCGGTCCGCTCCCAGGCACGCTTTGTATCAAGCACCCTTGAGATGTGAACAAAGGGCAGGATGCAGACCAAAAGTGACTAGTTCTGGTGATAGCAGCCCATTCCTGATTGCCACCATTTCTTCTATTGCTTCTATGAGCCTCTTGTTGCATGATATGGGAGGGCTGTAAGACACCTTAGGAAATAGGGAGGCTGTAAGAAAGAACTAGAGGTCTGCAGCCTACTCCTCACCCATGTCTGAGGGACCCTTGGGAAGAAGTAGGAGGTCATGGACCAGATGGACTGTCGAGATAAGCTGGATATTTCCCTTGGACTTCAGATTGGGTATTCCTGGGCAAAGTCACTGAGAGAACGAGACATGTGGGCATGAAAGATGTCTCTGTTGCTCTCACTCTTATTTTTTTTCCCCCACTAACATATAAAAATATGTTTTCATATTTTAACCTTTCAAGTCTTCATTTTTTCAAATCAAGGGAGCAAACTATATACTGCAATGATTCAGTTCTTCAAATTAATTCAAGCATTTTGTGAGTCATAGAAACTGTCAATCCATTGCATACTGTTTTCCAACTTCATAGGATCCAATGAATAACTTCCCTCCACCCGCCATGCTTTGTTATACTAATTTCTTGTCTAACTTCAATCTGAACACAATAGTAGGAATGAAAGGTGACTCAAGTCCAAAAAACACAGCAGCACTTTAGCCGAAGTGTATAGCGTGGGATGGGGAGCGGGGTTATACTTAACCTAACTCTTCCCATGGCTGCTCTCACAACACTGTGACCATCTTCAGAAAAGTTCCTCTATTATTTACACAAAGCAGCCATGTACCTTTTCTCTGAAGAACCTCACACCAGGAGAAATGATAAGAATATTCACAATCAACAGACGAAATGATGAAATAAACCACAATAATAATATCTCTTGTATGAAGATCTCCCATCAATACTGTTCTTTTAGAATTATCTCAGAAAATCATCACTTGTGATTTATTATTCCACCTCCAACTCCTTTCCTGTGCGTTTCATTGTAAAAATGTCTTTCAATGTTTCAATGAGGAAGAAAGGAGATACGTACCACTCCAGCAATCAAATAAAGATTATGAAGGAGTCAGCTTGTTACACAATTACCTCTCTCTAGTGATTTCTATACTAATATTAAACATAAGACTCTTAAAAAAAAAAAAAAAGGGAAAGGGGCTGGGGTGGAGGGTGTGAGAGAATTTTTTCTGGTTTTGCTAATAAAAAAAGCAAGCTGTTTCTACTTAATATGAGGTTTGGTAGCAATGGGCTAAGAACAACCAGAACTTACTGCATTCTACCTAGATGTACAGGAGAATCAAGTCTATTTCCAAAGAAATAGAAATTAATTTCAAAGGAAGAAATATTATATGGCTATTTCAGTTCTCAGTTCAGCAGCTCAGCACTCAACACTACAGCTGACATCATATTTATGAATGCTTAAATGTCAGTAAATTGTATAAAAACAATATCTCTGCAATTTATGAATCTATAATTCATTTTTTCACTGTCTGCTCTATATTTCATCGCTTCATCATTTTCAAGAGAGCAAACATTCTGAAGACTGAAATTATATGTAGCAAGTGGCAGTGACTCTATATGAGAAAAGACTTGTTATTGTTGCATCAAATTTACTCCATGATAACAAATTAGTGTCTTCTACTGGTACTGCATTTGAGTGCCTTAAACGAACAAAAAAAATCCACAGCAATGATATAGAAGAGCAAAAACTCTAGAGCAGCAATTATGTTTTTAAAATCAGTTGATTTAACCAGGTCAGAAAGTCAGGTGGAAAGACTAGTAAGAGAATTCATTATTCTATGAGACGTGCTCATCTGGATATTAACATCCCCATTGTTCTTTCTTAGTCCACTTTGAAAATTTATCTCAGTCAACGATGTGTGCCAAAGAACTCAAAATAACGAAATCAGAAAAAAATTCTGCAGTAATTGGGTTGAAATGTAACTGTCCTCCCAGCCCACTTTTGTTTGCAAAAAACATGAAACAAAAATGTCCAAGGAGTGCTCTTTCAGGCTGAGAGTTGAGATTTAACACCAGCTAACCCAAGTTAACCTTTTACTAGAAGAATATGGGCAAAAGTGAGCAAAATTTTTTTGCTTAAAAAATGATTTCTGTTTTATGCTCTTCCATTTTCTACCTTGAGAGGAAGCTCCCAGCACACACATAAGGTGAGTCTCCCTTGCTCATTCAATGGCATGGTATCTCCACCCCATTAGGGCCATTTTCTTCCCAACAGCTGGTGCTGCCTTCATATTTTTCTTTGTGTTGACAAGACAGGACGTACAGACTTTGTTGAGTCCCTCACGCACAGAGCTCGAGGGTGTACTGCTGCTCTCCAGGAAGGGACTCTCAGCCTAAGCTCCATTGACACAAAGACCCAGATGTGCAAAGTGCAAAATATTTGGAATCACCTTGCCAAGTTGGGGATCTCACTGATGATGTCTCTAAAGGTGTTGGGAAGCATTTTGATCCAAGAGTAACTATCCTATAGAACTACTGTTAACAGGAGTATCACATCAAAACGCAGCCTCTTTTGGAGTACTGCATACAACAGAAGAATGGGAGAATTTGTCTGGGAGGTATTATCTCTTTAATTTTACCATCTTCTGAAGTAGAGCTGTGTAAAATTCATTTTGCTAGACAGAAAAATACATTAAAACACATGGAAAAATATAGGTAAAACAGTATCACCAATAAACATTTCCTTTTTACTTGGAATCAAACCCAGCAAAACATATAGATCTGAATTAATGGAGCAGTGCATGGCAGACAAATTACTACGAGTATTATTTCAGAGACTCAAAGTGGCATTTTTTTCACAATATACTGTCAGACTGCATAGATTGTATAACATCAGCTTTCTAGTAAAGATCATTTTAATTATTCTCATCTCATTGGCAGATTCTCATCTAAAACTGTATACTCAGGGTCTAAAAATGCATTGTACTGAAAAGAAAACACATCGATTATAAAAGAAGCCCAACGAAATTCAAACGTGATGTTTGGAAAGACAATAGCTTTGCAATGCCGGTATCATTACTTGTAGTATACAGGAAACAGTTAGTGACATTTCATGCACTGGCTTGATTTTTATCTTCTCCTTCTTCTTCTCCTCTCTCCACCCTCCCACCCCTGGTCTCCCCCCTTGGCTCGTTACACAAAGCAGCTCAACGACATGACGCAATAATGATTGTTTAGCACCCAGCATGCTTTGGGAGACTAGAGCATTGCAAAGAAAAATCACTGAGAAAAAAAAAATCAAAACGTCCTGGTGGAAAAATAAATAAAAAAAGAAACAAGTGCACATAACATCAATGCCACCTCTGAGAAAAATCATCACTACACGAAGATACAGTATACATAATACAGTATAACATGCACTCTCCAATGATAAGCTAGAAGATCCAGAGTAAGTAAAGACTTCATACTTGTGCGGTTTTTTGTGCAAAATTCTGAAAGACCATGACAAAAATCACAGACTGAAAAAAGTTCTGAGATTGCCAGACAAGCCGTGGCATTCGATAACCACTCCAATGAACGGATCATTAGCCTGCAGCTATATTCACATTAAGTGAACAGGTTTAAAGTTTTGTGTTGCTCATCATGATAAAATACGAGGCCATAGAGGCAGTTTGGGAGGAAATAAAGAGCATTGCTTGTGAGGGGCCAGCCACGACGGTGCTCTGCAGGAAGTGCCACACTTCGATATGCTCTGTCACCATTAGCATTTTTATTGGCTACATGAAGAAGGAGAAATTATATTAACTTAAAAAGAGATTCTATTTGCAGAAAAACACATGCACTAGTAACGCAGTGTGGCCAGGTTAATCTCTTGGGCGTTTTGTCAGAGCAGCGCAAACCACAACACTTAAAAATCTATTTAAAAGGAACTAAGATTTTTCTTTGGGGGTGTGTGTGTTAAAATTAAAGGTAATTTACTCATCAGATATACTCTGAGTATGACTGAGGAGTGGCATTCACAGCTTTTTTATTTTCTGCTGAATGCCACTGAAAACAGGATCAAGAGCTGTGTTTGGATACCACACAGCAACCTTATTGTGCGCTTTCAGATCATTAAGAAAAATATGCTTCACAAAGAGAGGTAGAGTGAGTCGGTAAAAAGTTTAAATCTGTGATTGTCATGTGTCTGATCTGGTCCAGGAGAGCATGGCTTTACCATTCGCAATCATTTGCACAAAGAAAACAAAGAAAGGGCAAATGATACAGTACTGTACCTCCATGGTCTGAGACTGGTGCATGGCTTTGATTGCATTCTGTGCCATTGCCCTTGTAGAAAATGTGACAAACGCACAGCCTGTGGGAACAAGGGGACAGGGAGCAGGAAAGACAAAAACAACAAGACAAAAGGGTTGGACGCTTGTTAAACCAACACAGTCTACGAGAACGGCCACAAGACGACACTGTTCTCAGTAGTACATAAAAATAAACAACTTCTCTAGTTTATTTATCGACAGTGCTGACTTGCTAATCTGACCATAGATGAAAGAAAAAAAATTAGGTGGGGATGGGTGAGGAGAAAGGGTTTTTTCCTTTAATTTGGTTGGTTTTTTTTTTCTTTTTTTAGCCACAGGGTTTGAAATAAGTAAGGCTTTTTTACGTAGAGTTTGGATTGCATAGTTTAGTCTATTCAGGCCATGCATTAACAATTGCTTGCTATGGCTTTTGTGCAGGTAAATAGTGGATAGTGAATAACTGACTGGCATCACTGGCAGCTAAACTGGGAATTTAATAAAGGAATCCGTAATGTCACATATTTCCGTGATGCACCAAGAACAACCATACAAATAAGGATGAGAAAAACTCCACTGTGTAGCCTGTGACTAAGTGTGAAAAGACTCAGACAAAATTCAGTAATCTAGGTGGAATCTCAACATTTAAGAAAATAACATATTAAAAATAAAAATCTTTATGATTTTTGTTTCTCTGAGCCCTAGGTACAAGTATAATTCTTTGATCTATGAAAGCTACCACAACCTGAACAATTCTGAAGCTATGTGCATGAATAACTACAAAATCACTTTTCTCCCTCCTCAGCCTTTAAAATCATAATGAAAAGCCAGTAGGCTAATGCCTGGGCTATTTTTCCACCCTTTTACTATTGTCAGTCATACCTACGCTGGGCATGGTACAGGTCAACTTTTTTAGTGCATGACTCACTGCCCTTTTGACTAATAAAAACATTGCCTTCTGAGATTTACATTTTATTCTTCATGCACCCTTGGGCATCTTAAAGAAAAAGACTGTGAAATTAATGCAGATTCAGGCTGATTTTGTAATAATACCATAGCACACTAAAAGCTTAGCTAAAGCAACACAGACTTATTTCACTTGTGATCTCTAATGACTTTAAAAGTGCATTGATTTTCAGCTCCCTTAGCCTTGCACAGTTTGAACTTAGGTTTCAGAGAATAATTTAGCGTTCCACTCAATTTCCTCAAAACATTATTATTATTACTACTTAAAAGATTTCCAAATGAAGCAAATCTAAGCACTGAGAGGCTAAAGCATATTGTCATTTTAGAGCTAATGCATGAAAGCTACATTCTGGCATCAAAAATACAATATTGTTGCCCCTGTGGCCAATGGGCAAAATAAACCATTTTGCAATCCAACAAGCAACAGATTGTTTGGTTTATGCAAATCAATTTGAGGCATAAAATACCTTTTCTTTTTTGCTCCATGTGTACCTGGTAAGATTATCAAGTCAAGACTGTATTCACATTTTCATCAAACAACAGTAAGAGAAAGCAATGCCTGATCATTACCCAAAAGCACTACATCTAGTCATGAAAATAAAGTCAATGCATTTTTGCATCATGCGGTATTTTTTGTTTTTCTCTTTAATGTAAAGGCCCTTGATACAAGAGAACCTAAGCTGGCTTACGTACCTCTGACTGATAAGTGAGCATGATAAAATCAGAAGTCAGAATTCTTTTACGCAAACTTCACAGCAGTGTTGTGACTCTACATATTTCTCGGGTAACGTAACAGCTGATGATATCTTACTGCTGTTTAGCCATGCTACGTGTTGCTATACTATTCTCATTCAGCAACAAATTTCTGTCAAAGAAAATGATGTAACAAAACAGCTTTTCTGTACGGCAATCTAGACAAAATGTGCAGTAAAAGGGTAAATAAACTACAGTACCTCCACTAGATTCCATATCGCTGCTGTGCACTAAAATTAGAGAGGCCCAAATTTACCATCAGTCTCAAAGTAAACTCTCTTAAAAACATTTCTGTTATTATCATTAATAGAGGAAATAACACCAAGGGTTTTCATTTATCTTCCTGAAAATTCAATGGGGGACGAACACAAATAGAGATATACGGGAGGGCAGGGAAGTTTGCAGACGACACCAAGTTGTGTGGGAGTGTTGATCTGCTTGAGGGGAGGAAGGCTCTGCAGAGGGACCTGGACAGGCTGGATCGATGGGCCGAGGCCAATTGTATGAGGTTTAACAAGGCCAAGTGCAAGGTCCTGCACTTGGGCCCCAACAACCCCATGCAACGCTACAGGCTTGGGGAAGAGTGGCTGGAAAGCTGCCTGGCGGAAAAGGACCTGGGGGTGTTGGTAGACAGCCGGCTGAATATGAGCCAGCAGTGTGCCCAGGTGGCCAAGAAGGCCAACAGCATCCTGGCTTGTATCAGAAATAGCGTGGCCAGCAGGAGTAGGGAAGTGATTGTCCCCCTGCACTCGGCACTGGTGAGGCCGCACCTCGAATACTGTGTTCAGTTTTGGGCCCCTCACTACAAGAGAGACATGGAGGTGCTGGAACGTGTCCAGAGAAGGGCAACGAAGCTGGGGAAGGGTCTGGAGCAGAAGGCTGATGAGGAGCGGCTGAGGGAGCTGGGGTTGTTTAGCCTGGAGAAAAGGAGGCTGAGGGGAGACCTTATCGCTCTCTACAACTACCTGAAAGGAGGCTGTAGAGAGGTGGGGGTCGGTCTCTTCTCCCAGGTAACAAGCAATAGGACAAGAGGAAATGACCTCAAGTTGCACCATGGCCTCAAGCGGAGGTTTAGATTGGATATTAGGAAAAATTTCTTCACCAAAAGGGTTATCAAGCACTGGAACAGGCTGCCCAGGGAAGTGGCATCCTTTTAAATACCATCCCTGGAGGTATTTAAAAGAGATGTGGTGCTTAGGGACATGGTGTAGTGGTGGACTTGGCAGTGTTAGGTTTATGGTTGGACTCGAGGATCTTAAGGGTCTTTTCGAACCTAAATGACTCTATGATTCCAAGAAACCCCATACAGAGCCTTGAATAATATTGTTTATAATGGTCAAGCAACTGCTTCATTCACTTCTCTCGCTCTCATTATCCAGTGTGTACCATAGTGACAATTACTGAATGGAGGTTTAGAATGCATAAGAAGCATGTAAAATGTCAACAAAAATCAATAAGACACAGTTTATGCATTTATCACAATTTCTACCCAGCAGTACTGCTCTAAGTAACTTACTGAGAGACGTTGCAATTAGCAGGTCTCAAAAGAAATGTGAATCAGCAGAGAAATAAAGCTGTGCTCCTCTCAAGATAAAGCAGACTCTCTCTTCCCTCCCTTAAGCTTTTTCTCTTTTTAACCACAAAGCTTAGCTGTTGGGGACTTCCATGCTACCGCATGCTACCGCAATGCTACCGCAAAACCTCTCCCTCCTCGTTCCTCAGCCCAAATCCATTTGCGTGGATCCCGTTGCCTTTGTTGTGGAGTGAAAAGTCCTTCGCAGCAGATCTCTGTAGAGAGCCATATAGCAAGCTACCATGTAAAAGAAACTTGTTCTCCGGGCAAGGGGAATGCCTAATGAATGAGGTTATGTGGCTTGAATATGAGTGTTTGGAAACAGAATTCCACAGAGAAGACAGGACTGCATTTTAATTACGGTTTGCCAGCCAGAGGCTACAAGGTTAGGTCCCCTTGTTATCTCCAGTCGGCAGGCCATTTCCCACCAATGGACAGTGGCCATTTGCACAGTAAATACCCAATTTGCCTCAATAACCCAGGTAAAAATTCAGTAGACAACCTTATTTCTAAATTATTTGATAACCTAGACCTTCAGTTGTTACCATCAAACACCCCAATTAAATGCTAGCTAATTTAACCATCTTTCCAGACATTGCTACATGTATTCACATTCAAGGGTTATTTTTTCAGCTACCAAACCTGGACATTCACACACAAAATTTGCACATTTATTATGTGTGCACATATATTTCATTACGTGTGAAACATGAGATCCTATATATTTTATTGTCTATGAACCATGGCATCCTTTCCTACATGACCAGACTGCCACACTGCCTATAAGCTTATATTATAGGATTCAGTCCACTTAACTCAGTCACTGAACTTGCATATATAATGTAGGTATTCGGCAAAGCTGTTCTTCTGAGATGCTTATATTCTCTGCACAGTCAATGGCAGTACCTTTATTTTCCTATATGGAGTACATATGCACTTTAGGAGGATGGTTTCATTGGGCACCTAGAATTTAACCAGAAGTTGGTGTCTAAGGATACTGGATTTCCCTTGTTTAAGCCAGATGAGCCCTGCCTGGACCATCCTGTACTCTTGCTGCAGCGGTTTCTGCGGGGTTGGAAAAACCCTTTTCAGCATACTCTCATTCACTGTATCTCATGGATACAGGTGGTCTTTTGGGAACATAGTGCCAGCTTTAGGACCGTAAATCACAATTATAAGAGGACAAGACTAATCAGATTTCATGCCTCATGGTGCAAAGAAACAAGAAAGATTTCTGTGGCCTCTTACCTCACCCTATGAAACACTGCATTGATTGTAGTGCTGTGGGCCGAGGTCTTCCAGACCAATAGCTACAAGCAAACTATTTCTGTTCTACCATACTGAGTCCCGATACTTCAATTACTCCCTTCTTACTGGAGCTATGGAGCTCTCTGGGAGAGAAAACGTGGAGAGGGGGATATTTCTATAGCTAATGCCTTGAAATTACTTCGGTTTGTACCACCAGCTACCTAACTACAAAAGAAAAAGTCCTTTTGTAAATACAGACAACCTGCAAGTCACCTTATTTATCACCTCTGGTTTCAAAATGTCAGGGATCACTAACAGAAACAAAAGAGGAGGGAGAAAGGAGGTCTAGAAGTTTTAGCTCCTTCTCCAAGGCTGCCTTCTCACCCCCTACACCAGATAAATGATTGACTGAGGAAAGGCTGCTCAAAGTAATTTCGGCCTGCAGGCAGAATCGGAGGGAGGCACCCAGCCCTGTCACAGAGGAGATTTTGGAGCACATTATCACATTTGCCATCTCGGCTGAGAGAACATCTAAACTCAGAGGGTTGGTCCTTAGCCCCCTCCCACCCCAAACTGAAAACGAATTTTGAAGAGGCTGCAAAATTAGAAAAGCTTCCTCCTCGACCCGTGCTGTCCCGAACATAGGGCTCACTGCTTGAGCGATTAAATTATTTGAAATATTTAAAAAAGCTCAGCACTGCCCCATTTCAGCTCCTGCTTCACTCGCTTCTTCTCATCTCAGGCTTTCATAGACTGTTTTGAAACGTTTAGTCAGCAGTTCACGCACAGTCTAACATAACATCAATACTTGCGAGCTGCAAGTGAAGTAGAACGTTTTTAAGTGTGGAGGCCTCAAGGTAAGGGGTTGGATTTCATACCTACACAAGACACCTCCCACATAAAACTACCATGGTCTACCAGAGGTTTTAAAGCCCCCAAACCCTCAATGAAGACAAAGGGAGATGCAAAACCCCTAGACAATTTTTAATTAGGCCTAAAGTTAAAAATGGAAGTTTAAAAACCATGGCGATAAAGTTCTGGAGATGAAAGAAAGGCAGATGTAATCAATTTTTTAAAAACATATATAGTGACCCCTCTGACACACAAGAAGGCTCAAGAGATTTTCAAAGTCATCCGGGCAATCGCAGTACTACGAATGGCGGCTGCGCAGCTGGTGGTGTAATGGTTGCACTGCAGCTTCCTCGTTCACCGTAAACAAGGTTTTTCTTCACTTTCTGTGAAGAAACAATAGGGAAAAGCTGCCAAAATACTCCTGCAAGAAGTATTTGGGATCCTCTGAGATGAAAGCCTCTATTTAAAGAAAAGATAAGGCTTGAATAAAAAGCTATGGAAATTGAAACATGATAAAAATAAGCTCTAGTTGTGTTAAAATATTTCTGGCTGAGATTGCAAAGTAGACTTTCCCTTTTCTACACTGTGCTAATATAGCACAGTCTGAAGGAAGGACCAGCCTGGGAAACAGCCTTCTAATGAAGACATCACACAAATGATGGTTAAAATACATTTCAGCTACATGTTAAGATATCAAATTGTTTATTGTACAGACATCTGGTCATTAGGTATTGCTTAAGACACACAAGGACAGGTCTGAGACCAAGTGCAACAACTCAGCCCAAGTACAGCGTTTTGAAAAATTCACAGTGAAGCTCTTTAGTTTATGCATAACAGTAACAACAGGCACATCCTGTAAACATGCCTCATCTCTTTGGCTTTACTGACTTCTCTAGACTATTGACCAGATGACAGATTCTAGATTTTAAATTTCCTGAAATTCATGGTTCCCTCAAAGCGTTTCTAATTGGACAAATTAACCACCCTGCAAAGTACAGACTTCAGTAATTGGAATTTACACAAAGCCAGAATCAAACGCGTACCAAAGACCACGTTCTCTAACAGTGCCTCAATGACCCTGTAGTTGGAATAAAAACTGGTATATTATTTCATTTCAGACTTCCCTCTGGGGAGGGATGGCTGCAAAGATGCAGTAATGGAGATCTGAGATGTAGTTACTGGCTAAAGGCCAGTAGAGACACTGGTCACTTGGACGTGTTCATTCCTTCCCAGCTTTGAAAGAGATTCACCAGGGGAAAGAAGAAAATTAAATGTGCCATAATGGTTGGAAAAAATTAAAATGTTACCATATTACAGCAAAAGAATTAAGGCATGGAGGTGCTTCTGAAGAGCAACTAAAAATACAGCACTTCCACTGTGCTTGTTTCCCATCACTGATACACAAAATCAGAAGGCGGCCCCTAATCCAGGCTGTTCCCATGGCTGGCACTTCACGTTACTTTAGCTCACGAAGGAGCAGTAAATATCCATAAGGAAAAACGAACAGGCATAAAATCTCCTCACCTACCCTTCACTGCAATTAATTATGATGCAAATACTAATCTTCTTTTACTAAATCATCAAGAAAACCCCTGAATCTGAAAGTTATGAATGGATTTTCATGAAATTAAATTGCCTGACCATGGTATAACTCTCCATGCCATTTCTAACTTGCTCTTAAAGCAAAGAAAGAAAAAAAAATCCCTGTAATCAATGTCTGCAGAAATGTTCACTTGTCCCATGTGCCTGGTGACGTTTCATTAAAAAAATCATACAATTAGGAGCCTAGAAGATGTAGGAATATGCATTTGGAGCTTTTCCACAATTTTCATGGTATATCCAACTGTCTGTACATGTTATTAGCAGGTTTTTCAGTGCTTTTTTTTTTTCAGGTTTTTAACCCAGTTGACTTCTTTCTGGTATCTGTTATATAAATCTGCACTTAGCAATACAGCAGAATAATTTGCTGTGTGGTCCTCCTGTGATAACGGTAAGAGGATTTTTTTAATCATCATTACAGATGGTAATAATTCCGAGAGTGATACAGAGATATTGATCCACTGATCTAAAAAAAGCATTTTACAAAGGTAGAGGAGCATCGCTATCCTTATTTTAAGGAATGGGATAACAGAGAGATGATGAGAGACCAACTCACTTACAGTCAATACAGCACATCAGTGGCACAGCTACAAATCAAACTTGGGTATTTATGGGTATTTTTGCACACTCCAGCTATCATTGCATGGCTGTCTGTGTTGGCATCTGTGGTCATGTAGACACTACTCAGTGCTAGGAGTAAGGAGGTCTGAAAGTTTCCTTAAGCCATTTACAATAAGTGATTTAAAATCTTAATCATCTGAGGCAGTTCACTTCTGCTTTTTCATGATAATGAAGCTTAGCACATGATATCACAATCATGAATTTTTGTAAAGCATACTTAGCTCTTCAGAAAAAGTGCTGGATTAAACAACCCTGCAGGCTGAATCCTTCTCTTTGAATAATGAATATAGTACAGGCAGTGGCAAGCTTGTTTAGATAGTCCCATGAACCCTGCTAAAGTGAAGGCCAGCCTCCATGTCTGTTAAGTCCCTGGTTTCTTTATCTCTACAGCCAACAGGGTATTTTTATTTTTTAATACTTTTCACAGCTAGGAATTACTCTCTGCCAGCCAACTAATTTCACAGGGACTATCTCAGAGCCTTCGGAAGGCAATGCCTTTTGGTTGCTGCCTATTTCTTGTAGCTGGCCGGAATATAACAAGTTACAGATATAAACAACAATTATTTCTTAGATGCGGGAGCGGACAACGGTGGGGAAAAAAATGTCTCAAGGAAAAAAATCTCAGTTTCTTTAAAATATACTGCTCCACCACTAGAGCTTTGTATCATTATTTTAGTCTCGTTTTACAGATGAGTTTCAAACAGCTGACAATAGGAATTTGGAGTAGAAACGCTGATGGTCCATTATCAGTGGTGACAGCTATGGGTGCGACTTTATTAAAGTTCTGTCAACTCTTGGCTAGAAACTACAATAGAAACAACCAGTTCAATCTCTCTCCCTCTCTCTCTTTATCTTAGCACTTATATCACACTCATCACAAAGTGTTACATTTTCCCTTGATGCCACAGGACAGGATTTCTCCTTGTTACTGGAGCCATGTGGCACACTACAACCCTGCATCCTGCCCATGGGTTGACAGCAGACCATTACCGTACTAGCGGTAAGGCTGCTGTTGTATTGGAGGCTTGGCCTAAAAGTCAACTGAAAGCTTTTTACTCTTTACTAAGAAAAAATAAGCGGCACAAACCAAAACTGTTCCACTGAGCAGTGTAACCTGGAGCTATTCCTTGCAACTATCTGCTGGTAATAAAGATTATTTGCCTGAACCCTTTAACAAAGCTCGAAAGTTGGCATAAATACCAATGAATATACTTTTCAAGCTCTTTTTGTCCGAGATACCGTGATGTGCATTTGTTATGCAATTGAAAAGAGATGCCAAACAGAGCTTATTGGACCATATTTCCATCTCACTGCTGTGAGCACTGCGAGTTCCTGAAGGCTCTGGCATGGTGAGGACAGTGTTTTCCTAAGATAGTGACTATTTTTCATTCACCCCTCTGTGTCTGGGAGGGAAGCACATCCGGACGGGTGCTGGGAAAACAAATACTGTTTGTGGAAAAAGGAATTAACATCTTGGAAATGGTAACATGAATTAAAACTCGTTAAGTATTGGAACTCATTACAAAGATTTAACTGTATAAATTCTCCCTCTTGCTTTAGTGAAGCAGCTTTTCACCCCGTGCTTTTTCAGCCAAGCTCCTTCCACTGCAAATCTCCCTTAGCACTTTTCATTTCAACTGCAATACCAACCATTTTCCCAACACTTTGCCTTCTCTCATGGAGTGGTGGTTTTGTGAAGCTGATAAACATCTGCCTGAAAACCTGGTTGGCACAGCCGAACTCATTTTCAAGTGTGAACATGGGTGTGGAGAAAGCAATTCAAGTTTGACAAGGCATGATGCATGAGGTCATGATAGAATATCAGTTGTGATTGTGACCGAAATAAACCTGAGTGGCAGAGAGGATACAGCTCTGCTGTGACTACTGGTGTGTGACCTACCTGGACTGAGATCTTCAGCCTCAAGCAGGAGAGAGCAGCACATTAACTCTATGGCTCTGCTGGCTGGCAGACGACTCTGCCCTGCCTGATACATTGGTGACATGGCTTAAAAATCTCAGCTTCTGATTATGATAAGATTGCTATTTACGGCAGAACAAAACTACCCCACCAACCTTACTTACCCTGTTGGATTTCATAATTAGCTTTTCTATGCTCGTACTATGCCCAATGTCTGTTGAATAAAAGCAAGTATGCAGTGGGATTTCTATGGATCCCAGGAAAGATCCATTTCTTTGTTGGGTGATGCTGAGGAGTCAGTTAAGTCTTTTTGGGGCTCAAAACATCTGATGCTCAGATCTTGTTATTTCAGCAGTTACTTAGCTCCTTTTCCACTTGTGTCTTCCATCACCCCTTTTCTGTGCTACTCGCAAAATGACACCAGTGAAAATCAGAAATATTTTTTTGCCTCAGTGTTGGGTCTATTAAGATAATGACAGCACTCAACTCCATCAGTTAACATTCATTACTGAGCTGCCAGAACCAACTTCAGACCTTTCTTCAAGACCTAGTCTTGAAGACCTTTCTTCAGACCTTTCTTCAAGACCTAGAGAAGACCTAGTCTTCTCCAAGGCAAATGCCATGATCCTGAGGCTCTCCTTGCCTGAATGGACTGCTGCATCCCAGCCCCAAAAGTTTTGGGACTGCAGACTAAGCATGCATAAATGTAATCACATAATTTTCTTGGGGTTCCCTATTTATTGTCAGAGTCTTTTCAACAAGTCCTTATTATTCAGAAGTAGTATAGTAAGTGCTTTCAAGCAGCGCCATTAAATATAGGAATACCTGCAACTTCCCCTGCTGAAATTTATAGGCATTTTAAAGAAGGTGGCCTGCACACAAAACAAAAAACCCTATGCACAAATTGTTGCACAAAATACTGCAGATCCTATAGCCTACTGGAAACAAGTAGATCCAAAAGTAAAGAAAAATATCTATACCTATACCTATATCTATATGCAAAATGGGTATTACTGTTTTTTCTGTGGCTTTTGAAAATGTAATAAAATGCATAAACTGTGCTTTCTAGGTTTTTTTTTTTTCTATAGAAACAGAAGTGATGTTTTCACAGCTCCACACTTAAAATTACTTTACTCCCTGTGCTGTTAAATGGCCATAGCCAGTACTACAGCATCCTTCCCCACTGACAGACAGGACTATCACTATTTTCTTTTCCACTCGGTACCGCCTGGCACTGACTTTTTGACAAGGTTCACGCTCCGAGAATAATTTCAGGTCCATATACCATGGAGTTAATATGCAGCCTGGATCATCAATATAAATTTATTTTTCTTTTCAATATGTTTTCAGGGAGTCTATCCCCAGAAGCACTTTTGCACTCAAAAGGGATCATCGGCTATCGAAGTCTGTACTGCACTTCATTTCCAAAGTTCAGGTCAGCCGCTTGACTGCTCTCGGTGGTGCTGCTTAACACCTCTGCCTTGGTTTTTGGGTTGTGATAGAGGCACAAGCTTTAAAAGCTCTTTTTACAAAGTTTTGTCCAGGCAAAGCTCTCAAGTTCAAGCTAACCTCTGTGTTTCTGAGTTACAGCAGACCTATGTTTTGCATATAGTTATAGAAAACACAGGAATAGAGGAGATAGCGCTACAACGTGGGCCAGTTCCCATGACCCTGTATGCCTTCAAGCAGTCATTTACGGTCTTTTTTTTCGGCCTTATGCTACAAAGAAGAAATGGGGTCAGGGAAGGATCTTTGATTTTGTGAGAGCAGAAAACTGAGGGTGTTTTCTCAGGGTGCAAAGGAACCTTTCCAGCTGACAAACAGGGTGATAACACAAGTTAATATGTTGGCACCGAGACCTTTCTGACACTGGAAATAAAAGGTGATAATTTCAGTCACTGTGAAAAGTTCATGTGGATACCTTCATCACGTGGGACATATTACAGCGTAACCTCTAGCTGCAGACAGCAGCTATGCCTACCCTGGCTGTGACATATAGCTCCCAATTAGCACTTAAGGAAAGAGACTTTACAGACTGCACACTCACCTCTGCTCAGCCCGTCCGGTCCCCGAAGGATTCTGCATTCTTCTATCTGGCCGAACGGAGAAAACATCACCCTGATATCATTCTCATTACACTTCTTCGAAACCATTCCTATGAACAATTTTCTGTCTTCCACAGCTAGAAGATAAAAATAATGAATGAGCAAAGGCCATTTCATCTTTTTCCTGTGATCAATGCTTCATTACCACATCAAACCAAGCTCCAGTCATGTGAGTCTGGCTCTGTAACTGAAGACAAGTCCTAAGGCAAACACTTTATACTTACAACCTCCCTTCCCCCCCTTCTTCCCCCACCCCAAATCTCTCATTTTTCTTTCTCTCTCTCCTTTTTCTAGTGGTGCTTGCTGTTTATATAACATATTAATTGGCTGCCTTAGTCATTCTGCATATGCCTCCCCATCATGGCTTCTAAGAGAAAAGCATTCTCTGTTAGAGAGACTTGTAAAGATATCTTTGCATAGATTTTAATTCAGACAAATTCCCTCACCTTCCTCATGTACAAAAGAAATCACGACAGGGGTGAGGGTGAAGAAGGGATTGTGCATGTAATGATATGAGCTAATGAAAAATATTCCTGAGAAATATTTTGAGAGAGAGGCTCCTATCTGAGCTTTCAATTTCAACCAACTTAATGCATGGCACTCGAAAGGCAGATGTGTAACGACTGCTCTGGAAAAAGAATGCATTAAATTTTCCTGCTTTTTTTCAGACTGACACAGCTCTCTCCCCTCCAGGAGGACACAAGGCATATTCTAGGGCATCACTTTAACGAGGGGGCTGCATAATGCTTTCCCAGAGCCAAACTCTTTGATTCGTAATGATGCTGAGTTTGCAAAAAAACATGAAAAGGGTGCTTTACCTGAATTATTGGTAGAATATTTCCTGCCTGCATTGTCACCAAAATCAGCAAAAGCTAGACTGCTGCAGCAGGACACGTGCAGTCCTGTTAATCAAACTCAAATTTACAGGACTAAAGCCGTGGACTTTTGTCAAAAATGAAATAGGTCATCAAAACTTAATTCACCCTGGAAAGACTTAAAAACGTTAACTTACCCTCCCATCTATATTAAACCAAAAATCTAAGTGCTTATTATACAGTATATACACCAGTGCTTTCTTCTTCTCTTGAAATGGCATGTAAATCCAATTCATTGTTAATGAGCAGACTGTCAGAGTTTGCGGGGAAGCAAAGAGAGAAGGAAAGCTTTACTCCAGAGAGTGTGCAGTGCACTTACTTATTTCTATTATTGTGCAAATTATTTTTGTAACAAAGTATTTTCATTTCTGGGCTTACAAAAAAAAATAATGAATCTTCCCTTGCTCCCCAACTCTCTCTCCTGTATTAGTACGAGTTTGTCAAATGGAATAAATTGCAGCTGAGGAACAAGAAACTGCATCTATTTTCATGGGATTTTATTTGTGTTATACTTCAACACTTTAAGTGCATTTAATAATTTCAACAATAAAAAGAAGAAGTTCATGTTTATTGATCATGAGAGGTATTTGAAGTAATTTTTTTCCTTAGAATAGTTGAGTTTAAAAAGTATTTGTAGCTTTTATACAAGCAAGCACCAAGACCGTGCATTTTTCAGAATCCAAAACAGAGACCAGCCCCTACAATCCCAGCTTCTCACTCTACAAGCTTGCAAGAAAATTGGCGTGAATTTAACACCCAGGAGAAGTTTTTC